>NW_006383006.1:5628474-5629464 GCF_000327345.1 Myotis davidii
ATCAACTTCTATACTTGAGTGCAAATAATTAGTTTGATTCCTTACACCAGTGGTCGGCAAACTCATTAGTCAACAGAGCCAAATGTCAACAGTACAACGATTGAAATTTCTTTTGAGAGCCAAATTTTTTAAACTTAAACTACATAGGTAGGTACATTGTGATTAACTTAATTAGGGTACTCCTAAGGCTTAGGAAGAGCCACACACAAGGGGCCAAAGAGCCGCATGTGGCTCGCGAGCCGCAGTTTACCGACCACGGTAAAGGTTTCCACGGTCCTTTCAACAAGTCCAAGAGTGGTTCTACGCTGTTTATGTCATAAACCTATTTCTGAAGTAGGAGGGGAAATCGGGGAAAGAATGGATGATGGAAAAAACAGTTTGTGCCCTGTGGCCGGCTGCACTTTGGGGCCCAGCGAATGGCCCTGGCCCGGCCCCATCGGCCACCCAGGGGGTGGGAGAATATACATTCCACGGTCCTTTCAACAAGTCCAAGAGTGGTTCTACGCTGTTTATGTCATAAACCTATTTCTGAAGTAGGAGGGGAAATCGGGGAAAGAATGGATGATGGAAAAAACAGTTTGTGCCCTGTGGCCGGCTGCACTTTGGGGCCCAGCGAATGGCCCTGGCCCGGCCCCATCGGCCACCCAGGGGGTGGGAGAATATACATAACACGATGTAATTACAGCTTCTGGTGCCTATGTCAGCCACTATATACAGGGGTCTATAAATTAAACGCATTTGTGGCCACTGCCACGAGGCTGACGTACCTGAGCTCCCCTCCTCCTGGTGCCCTCCCGCCTTCCGCAGCTTCAGCTGATTTACGAGCCCGAACGGCTCCCTCTTTCCCCTGAGTCTCGGGGGGAAGCCCGAGTCCCCCCCGGCGCGAAGGATGCACCACCGCCAGCGGCACAGAAGGTTCGGTGCCGGGACACCCCCCCGCCCGCCCCCTTATGGCTCATACACCCGGCGCCGCCGCACAGTCCTGGGGAG
>NW_006383006.1:5630747-5633308 GCF_000327345.1 Myotis davidii
CCCGTCCCCGTCCCGCCCGGGCTTGGGGCTTCAGGGCTGAAATCGATCCGATTCCTCGTCCTCCGAGGGCCCCAGTCAGGGTGCGCGGAGCTTCCGGGCCAGCACCACGTGCCAAGCTGGTTTTCCAGGCTCGCCTCCCATTTTAGTGGCAACGTTTGCAACAGGTGTCATCCCGCTTTTGGGGGGCTTCCGACCCGCCCCCCCAGGTCAAGGGGCTGCACGGAACCCGCGAGGGCCCCAGTCAGGGTGCGCGGAGCTTCCGGGCCAGCACCACGTGCCAAGCTGGTTTTCCAGGCTCGCCTCCCATTTTAGTGGCAACGTTTGCAACAGGTGTCATCCCGCTTTTGGGGGGCTTCCGACCCGCCCCCCCAGGTCAAGGGGCTGCACGGAACCCGTGGAGCGGCTCCAAGAGCTTTTCCCATCTCCCATCCCCTAAAAAAAAATGTCCTCCGGTCGGTTCTGACTACCCCTCTCCCAGCTCGGACTCTTCAGCAGACGCTTCCCCCGGCGCCTTCCCCCTCCTCCTGCCCTCCTCTCTCCTGCCTTCTCTTCTCCCTATTCTCCCTCTACAGGACTTTCCAGAATTTCTAGGTCCCTCCTCCTTGGATTCTGCTTCCCAGGTTCCCAGAACCGGATGTATGGACCACCTGGGTGTGGGCGACTGTGCCGGTGTGGAGAGAGGACTGTGGCCGTGATGGGCTTCTGTGGGTGGACAGCTTCCCCCCCCCAACTTCTGCCCCTGCAGATGCGACCGTCGACTTTTGGCTTCTGACTCTGTGGGGCAGGACCCTGTGCCTTTCCCATTTCCCTCATCCTCCACAGGAGACCTATGGTATCCAGACACGGCTCCCCATTGTGAGGAATCCCCTTCCCAATGCTGCTGTCCTGCCGCACTAGTGAGAGAAATCAGAGAACCAAGGCAGGGTGGGGACCCAAAGGGCCCAAAAGGCCATCTTTTGTAAATACCCCCACAGACCCTAGAACAGCGGTTCTCAACCTATGGGTCGCGACCCCTTTGGAGGTCGAATGACCCTTTCACCCGGGGCGCCTAAGACCATCGGAAAACACATATATAATTACATATTGTTTTTATGATTAATCACTATGCTTTATGTTCAATTTGTAACAATGAAAATACATCCTGCATATCAGATATTTACATTACGATTCATAACAGTAGCAAAATTACAGTTATGAAGTAGCAACGAAAATAATTTTATGGTTGGGGGTCACCACAACATGAGGGACTGTATTAAAGGGTCGCGGCATTAGGAAGGTGAGAACCACTGCCCTAGAACCTCCTGCACAGCGTCCTATGGAGCACTCTTCAGCATCCCGTCGAGATTCTCTGTGATGGTGGACCTTGCCTGCTCCCCGGGGCAGCTTCTTAGCCCTTGGACAGTCCTGACCAATTACACACACGAGTCAGGTGGCTTCGGGAACTGAGTGTGCTGATGGCCAAGGGAGCCAAAGGCCTATAACCTGACGCCTCACTCTCATCCCTGAGGCCCAGCTGCTAGCCGCCACTAACAGTGGCCAACGGGATGCTATTTCCAGAACAGCCTGCCTTTTCACTTTCCGAGAAATTTCAAGAACATTGGAAATTTGGAGTGTGTGAAAGACAACCACTCCTTCCCATCCTGCTCCCAGGTCAGCCACAGGGGGGCTGCCAAGTTAAAACCCCTGAATTGCCTCTAGATGTTGTCCTCTTCCTCTCCCCTGTTCTCCTGGCTTTCCTGGCAGGACTGATCATACCAACTATACAAGGTAAATTATTCCGAAAGATTCCAGGTAAGACCAACCCAAAACCTCCTCCTTGAATTCACTCAGTATTTCTTCTGTTGCAAATTAAACTTCTTTCTTCTTGCTTGGTTCTCAGTGGAGCGGAAAACAGCACGCCATTCTTTTCTATACTAAAGAATAAGCATGCTTGAGAAGCACTTATTCAATTCCTCTCAGCCTATTTTTCTCTAAACTAAACAGTGCCAGATTCTTTAACCTGTCAATAAGCCTTATTTATTATCTGGATTTACATAGTGTCTTTTGCCCCAGAACTCAAATTGCTTTCATATATAATTGAGCCTGATCTCCCTGGTGCTTGAGCCATTAAGAAACCATTAATGTATTCCCGCTGCAGGCAACTAAATGGCCCCCTAGTGGCCTGAAGGTGCACATGCTTCCCTAAGTGCCTCTCCCCCACTAAGGGTAGGAGAGTGAGAGAAATCAGCATCTAGGCAGGGTGGGGACAGAAAGGGCCCAGAAGGTCATCTTTTGTAAATACTCCAATGGACCCTAGAAGGACATCCCTATGGAGCGTCAACTAAAAGACCTCCACGATCGCGTACCTTGTCTGCTCCCGAAGGCAGCCTTGGAAAGTTCTGAACAATGATAACAGCAGCAACATCCACGCCCTTATGGGCTAGGTACCATACTCAGCACTTAGGTTACTGATATCACAACAACCGATCAGGTAGGCACTCTGGAAGGGTTGGTGACCCATCTTGACTTGAATGGGCATATATTCTTGCTAACAGTCTCAACCAGCACCACTCTCCAAGGGC
>NW_006383006.1:5633329-5644555 GCF_000327345.1 Myotis davidii
AAAGTGTGTGATTCACTGACTGACCTAGGATCTCACATAATGTTGCATCGGATCAAGAGTCCCACTTTCTAGCAAAAGAGTGGTCATATAATCGTCTGGGGACATCACATACTTTGCTGCCCACTGGTGAATAGAGTTGATAGAGTAAAAGAACTGCCTTTCAAAGGTGCAGCTGAAGCACCATTTTAGTGCTGTGTGCTCCGGTGTGAAGTATGCACCCTATCCAATAACTATAACCTGGGCTTTGGCTCAACAGCTAAAACACAGAGGTCTAGGGAACAAGGGGTAGAAGGAGGAATAACCTCACTTACCATCACTCTCAGTGACCCTTGGGGTAGGGATGGGTTTTGTGCTTCCTATTCCTACAGTTCCAGGTGGTTTAGAGAATCTGGGTCCCAGAGGCAGGACACTTCCAGCAGGAGACAGAGCAAGGATCCCATCGATGTCCCATGTGGCTGCTTTTCATCCTTCAGACTCCTTGCACCGAGAGACCAGCAGGCAGAGAAGGGAGTCACTTCCTGGCAGGGATACGTGACCCTGGTCCTTTAGAAAAGATAGGGCTGCTGCTACACAGTAGGGTTAGGAAAGAACATGTTTGGCACGCAGGTGATGCACCTGGGTGTCTCTTGGTACTCCCTTGCCCAATTTTAATAGTAAGTAAACAAATTCAGAAGCCTGGTTTGAGAAGGGCCTGGTGATTAGGCACTCGGACCCTTAGGAATGCCACCAGGGGAGCCACCTGGACCAGCAGAGTTACAAACTGAAAGAGAATCTAGACTGGGTAATGGGGCGGGGAGAATGCTGACTATCAGTGACACCAAGACAGGCTGCAGGAGTGGGGAGTCAGGATTGAGCAGAGGAATACATTGACCAGCGATGCAGTCACAACAAAGGACGCCTCCACAGGGAGCTCTGGAGTAGGGGTGACGCTTCGGACCTGGCCCCACCTGAGGCAAGAGGGCTGGACCTCTGTGTCCCCACATTGAGCAGGCGGATTGTCCCTGCTCAGGAAGCCGGGCCAGGTGGCTCCCTTTGGAAGTGCTCAGCGAGAGGCTCAGCTGTGACCCCCAGCTGCCAGCACCCTTGCAATTTGGGGTTATGTTTCTTGGTCCTGGGTGCAGGGCTTGGGGGGGATGCCACAGACACCGCAACAGTGCCCCCCGGACATGGCTTAGACCTCCATGCTTCATATGGGCAGTTTGCTTTGTGTGGAAATAGCTCCTCCAGAATTCTAGTGACTGTTTTCTCCGGGAATCTTACAGGAAGGTAAGTAGGAGGAACGATTGCCCCTACTTCCTGAGCTCTTCCTAGGGATAATCTGCCTGGTCAATGGGGGACGCAAAGGTCTAGCCCCCTTGCCTCGGGTGGGGCCAGGTCTGAAGCGTCACCCCCACTCAGGAGCCCCCTGTGGAGGCGTCCTTTGTTGTGACTGCATCGCTGATCAATGTATTCCTCTGCTCAGTCCTGACTCCTTCACTTCCTCAGATGCCATGTTTCTGAGAGTGCCTCCCCATAAACTTTCTGCAAGCAAATCTTCCTTATGATGTCTCATGAGAAACCTGAATAAGACAGTCTAGTCACCTAAGTCACCTAAGATTCTAACCTTGGGGACCCAGGAGAACAAGTCTCATCCATCTGAAGGTAGACCTCCTGGCCACCTGAGTCTCTGAGCCGTGGTTCCCTCCACCAGTCCTCACAGAGTGTGGTGTCATCCTACATCCTGGCTGTCCTCCACCAAATGCCCTCCTGCTGTGTGTTCCCCCGAAGATAAAGCAACTAATCGGAAGTCCCTGAGTACATCAGACGTGGTCTGACAGGACAGGAATGAGAATGTGACTGCGCCTTCCTTGGTTCTAGAGCTCTGGCTGCACATTGGAACCAAGGGTGAAACTTAGAAATATAAATTCCTCACCTCCCTCCCCCTCTCTCCCCTCCCCCCCCCAGGTCCTGAGTCAGAGGGCCTGGGCACAGCAAGGACACAGTGCTACCAGAGCTTCCCAGGTGATTCTGGTTGATATCAAGATGGAGAGCCACTGGGCTCAGTGTTCGACTTCAACTCCCAGCCTCAGAGTCTGTCTGCTTTTCTGGCAGCCTTTTCATTTGACTCATATGGAGCTGGCTGTCGGCAAAAACCCTCAGTTTTATTCACACTTACTTCTGCTAAGCCGCCACTTCCCCACCCTGTCCTGGCACAGTCCGTGCCGTGGAGCCAAGCCCAGATCTCGCTGTTAAGCCATGTTCATTTCACCTTTGAGGTTCGGGCTGTGACTCCAGCACGTTAGGGGGTTCTGGGATCCTGAGTGTGTCTCCCAACACATCCCCTGTTCTCACTGACTTCCTGTTATTCACAATAACTTCCTGTTATTCACAAGGTTGAGGGGCTTGCTCCCTGTGGCTTTGCCCAGGTCCTGATAAAAAGATGGACGAGGACAGGAATAAGGACAAAAGCAAGCCGTCTTCCCGAGGGCATTCCCTACGTGCAATGCACCATGCCCGCCTGGAGAGGGACATCGTCTAACTTATTTTCCTCACACTTAGGAAAATGGGTTCATTTCACAGACGGGTAAGCAGAGGCAGGGAAGATTCGGACTGTGTCCAGAAATACCCTGCTGCGGCAGGGGGCCAATCCTTTCCTGCCGTCTACAGCTCTACATCTCCCAGAGGAAAGGTGGGAGATAAAAGTGACAAGGTTGACCCTTCTGATTGGAAAAGGAGAGATTTTTAGACCTGGAAGGAATCTTAGAAACGACCAAATGCTAACAGATTAGAGAGCTCAGGTAACTTGCCTAGATCACACAGCAAAAACCTTTCCTCTGTTGGAGATTAAAATCTGGGTTTCCAGTATTCACTCCGCTACATCTCCAAGTAAGTTTGGTCCAAAATGGCCCTTCAAAGGAAACACACATGGGACCGGATCTTTTCTACTTCCAAGTCCCAGATGTTACCCTCCATGATTCTGGAAGGGCTTAGCTTGGGAGGAGAGGCAACATCTCCCCTCTGGGCTTCTATGGAAAATTCTTGATCGTCTCTCCTCTCCTACATGAGGAATTAGAACCTCAGCACCTGCTATCCAGCCTTGTTCCTTCCTCCATTCACACTCAACTCTGTGTGTAGAGGGTGGCTAGATTTGGAGCCACAGCTGGATGTAAACAGACAGACTGATGGACAGCTCCTGCTGTTCAGTCTACCTCGTCAGCTGTGGGGGCTGTGGTGGTGGGAGGCTGGCACTCAACTGCGTGAGTTCCGGTCATCTGGGGGACAGCCTGCTTCAAGTCTACAACCAGGAGCACCCCTAACTCAGCCTGCCCTGGGAAGGTGGGTCCAGCCCCTGACCCACACAGACTGCTGGGGGCGGCGGGGGCGGGGGGACACACAAATAAAGAGCAAGTCAGTGGAGATATCTGTTATGGAAAGAGAGGCATATATACTGAGGAGGACATAATAAGAAATTGCGTTGCTCCTGTCAGTGGCTGCTGCTGCTACTACCACTACTAAGCTCACGTGTAGGCATGGTATTGAGTACTTTATGTTCATTATAGTATTTAGTTCTTACAACATTCCTTGAAACATAGTTATTTCCATTTTACAGGTTCGAATGTTGATGCACAGGAAGGTCTGGAAGGTTAAGTATCACAAGATAAACCAGCTGGTGAGTGACTGGGTTCATAGAGCAGTGAATTTGGCTCATGTGTCAGACTGAGGAACAGACCCCAGAGGATGTCACAGCAGCCTTCCTCATTCCAAAACGAAGCTAGCCATTGGCCCAAGAGGCACAACAGGCCTCAGGGCTCCTGAACCCCAACTGCTTCATCAGGGAAGTCACGGCATCAGCTAAGAAATCCACCTACTCTGACTCTCTTGTTGGCTGGTAACCGGGTCACCGGAAGATCTGAGTTCAGCTTCCACCACTAAACTTCTCTGATGAGCAGATTGGGAAACCCACGCACAGGGTCCTCACACAAGCTGCCAAGTGAGCCAATGGATTCGGGTCCTGCCTCCGAGGCTTTGGGCCGCCACCGTCTCCCCGGGAGGCAGCGATGTGCTGACTGTAAGTTCCCAGTGACTTGTATGGCCCGGAGCTCACAGGTGCAAACTCTCCAGTGTAGGTGCCTCCACCATCACAGCGGACACAGACCCTCCAGCGACTTCACTCAGGATCTGCCCTCCCTTGGTCCCCAGCCTTTCCCCAGGAGGCACGAGCTTTTCAGTGTACCCAGTAGGGGGCATCGTCGCCCTTCCACCTTCTGCTCTGGAAGCGGGAGAGAGGAGGAGAGATTGGCAGATTGCCTGGAGCCCTCTGCTCAGCTCAGGCCAGGAGCACATTTCCCAAGCTGGCTATTCGCATGACCTCCTGCTTTCTCCATAGCCATTCTACCATTATTTATACAGTGGTTTTCTTCGTCAATACACATGTTTTAAAAACCTCAGTGTATTTTTAAAAGAAAAAAGCCCTTTGATGAAGGTTTTCCCAGCTTCCCTCACTGCGTGAATTCCCTGCATTCTAAGGGCTGCTTTGCAGGATATGGAAAGGAAAATACAGGCCCCGCCGAAGCTACAGTGGGGTTCTCAAGAACTTACTCCAGGCAGTGCCATCACTGGGTAAAGACGGGTGAGGATTTATCCTGTGGATCCATCGCCTCACTCTTCAGAGCCAGGGAGTGGAAGGATCAGAGTAAAATATCCTGAACTCCCTGCTTTCCTGTGGCACCCCCAAACCTGTCTCTCCCCTGCTACCCCTCCCCCCACGCCCCAAGGGAGAGAGAAGGGATTGTCTTTCCAGGCCCAAAGTGGCTGCAGGGCAGATAAGAGGGAGGGACATGGGTGCAGGGCCAGAGGTGGCTGCAGGTGACAGGTGCAGGGGCTTTGAGAAGGGGCTGGGATTTCCCTTGCAAAATCTATTCAAACAGACAAACAGGGAACCTGATCCCAAGAGGGAACCAAAACTACAGGGACACCAGAGGGGCCCTTGGCTAGAGGGATGGGAAAGGAGAGAAGGGGGGCAGCAGGATTTGGAGGGAGGGGTGGGAGGATGAGGGCAAAAGGCAAAGAAGCTGGAGGATTCCCAAGCTGCTTCCACAGGCTCAGTCAGGCCTTGCTTGCTCCAGGCTCCATCCCAAGTCTTAGAATTGCTCTCCTAGAGGTTATTTTAGTGCTGGGAGACCCCTTAGCTCCCACCCCCCTGCCCTGGCCCAGACTGGCCAGCAGAGACAGTTGTAGGGCCTGAGGATCTCACAGTCGTCAGGGGCTGGCACAAAGGCTCAGGGCAGAACCTGCAGCAGAAAACCAGGCCCTGAGAGGGAAGGAAGTCCTGGGCAGAGCTCCCTGCTCCCCCAGTTGAATTAGCAAGGGTGATAAGCAGATCAGATTAAGCAAGAGGAAGTGGGCTGGCTGAGCTGGGCCAGGACTGAGCTCCTGGGCTGGGGCAGTGTAGAGGCCCTGCAGGCACCCAGAGCAAGTGACCAGAGCCGAGGCCTCTGCAGAGCAGCCTCCTGCCTCAAGTGTTCTCACCCAGGCTCTGGGCACAGGTCAGAGGAGGGGGCCTGGCAGGAAAGCCTCGTGAAGTCTGGTGGCCAAGGGTGGCTCAACTGGCTGTGTGTGAGGGTGGCTGGTCAGCAGGGCGTTCAGGTGTCAGCCAAGCCTAGACGTCCAAGAGGGGAGAGTCACGTGTGGGGGTGAGGTGTGTGATTGCCTCACTTGCACCTAATTTTCATGGGGAGGAAGCGTTGAGAAAGAGGAGCTGGGTATTCAACAAACTTTGCTTATTCAAAAATGCTCAGTCCCAGCTGGGCCCTGCCCCTCCCTCAACTCCCACTTGCAGGGTGGTCCCAGCTCCTCAGGCTCTGCGAGAAACCCTGGTGCTTTGGACCCCACCTCTGTGGAAGTCCCTTCCCTGGTCACCTCCTTGTTTCCTCCCCTCAGTCCTTGCCTGTGCAACAGTATCCCCAGCTGGCCCCACATTATTCCTTCTCTAGCCCCCCGGCCACATCTAGGGGAGTAGGAACTGCTTCTGGGACCGGGAGGCCCCAGCTCCAAGCGGACCCGACCTCCTGACTGCATCCTGAACAGCAGCGAGAAGGAAGCCCTGAGCAGGAAGTGCTGAGGCACAGGGTGAGGGCGGGGGCTTGGAGGGGGGGAGCCGGCCTCCCAGGGCAGGAGCAGTAACCACAGCCCCCCACTGCAGGCAGGCAGGAGGAGGCTGATTTAAAAGGCAGCGGGGCCTCTGTCCGAAGCACTCAGCTCTGCACCCAGCCACTGCCACCGTGGGCTGTAGGAGCACCCAGACTTCCGGACCAGCTCCGGGCGGGTGCCATGTGAGCCCAGCTCGGCTCTCCTCCTGCCCGCCCTCCTGCTGCCGGCCTCTGCCTGGTCCAGCTTCTCCAAAGAGGAACACTTGGCACCATGTCTCTGCTCAACCCTGTCCTGCTGCCCCCGCAAGTGAAGGCCTATCTGAGCCAGGGGGAGCGCTTCATCAAATGGGACGACGTGAGTGGGGCAGGCCGCGGGCCGTGGGGACACGGGGAGCAGGCGGGGCTGCGAGGTGCTTTGCCAGGGTGGTGGGTAGGTTTATGTCTGTCAGGACTCAGGCGCCTGTGTGGCTTGGCCAGGCAGCAGACACAACTGCCTGGATAAACAAACCTGGGGGTGAGGGTGTGCGCCCCAAACATGTTCCTGGGCTGCGGGGCTAGGGCTCTGTGTCTGGATGTGAGAAGCTGATGGGCTGCCTGGGAGGACGGTTCTCAGGGTCCAGGTGGGTCTTTCCCCATCACCCCCAGGGTGCGCGGCTCCTGGTCCCGGCTGAGTGGGAGGAAAGTCCCCAGGGCTGAGGCAGGGCCAGAAGCAGCGGTGAACCAGGGCCTGCTCCCAGCGCAGATGCCCCCCTCTTGCCCATTAGGATTGTTCGCCCCTCCCCACCCGCCCCGTCCCTGTCCCTGTCCCTGTCCCTGTCTCTAGCCCGAGAAAGCCCTGCTCTCCCCAAAGCGGCTGTGGGGCAGCCCCTAAAGGCCCCTGCACCCCAAGTGAGAACTGGAGGCTTCTGGTCCCAGGGACCCCGGAAGGAATGGATTGACTTCTGCTTCTGCGAGCTGCTCACCCGGCTCCCTGCCGCCGGCCTGTCTGCAGGGGAAGGGGAAGGCACTGCTGTGCCCTGTAGTGTGTCTCCACGGTGTCTGCTCCTTCCCAAACTGGGGCCTGCCTCCAGCCTCTGGTCCTCCCAGACCCCCGGGGCCAGGGATTCTCTAGGGCAGGTGAGGAGAGCAGGGAGAGGAGGCTGCTGGGCTGGCCCTGTGTGAGAGGCAGTGGGGCTGATCCCAGGAAGGGAACCTGAAGGCTGGGGAAGGGTGTGGGGGTGGAAGAGAGGGCCTTAGGACTGGCTAGTCCTCCTCACCGGGGGGTGAGGGGCTCTGGGTCTGTGAGTTAAGGTAGCCTGGGCTCTCGGCCTTTCAGGGCTGGGCTGGGCTGAGTAATCCGGTTGCCATGACTGTGGAGAGGAGGCCATGGCCAGATGCTTTCTGCTTCCCTAGGGGTGTGTGGTAGCTGTGGCATGGCGGTGGCATGTCCCAGGAGCCTGTGGAATGAGGGAAGTGGCTCAGAATGAAAAGCGAAGTGGCCTTTCTCGGTTCCTCTGGGAAGTGTGCGTAACCCGGCTGGGCAGAGGGTCATTCAGGGTGGGGGCAAGCTTTGTGGCCCTCTCTGCAAGCTAGCACCTGGGTACGTGGCTGCCTCCTCTCTTCCCCAGGCGGAGCACTGCAGGGCCCTCAATCCTGATTTCCACAGCAGGCACCGCCCACGCCCGGCCACAGGCACATGGACCTATGGCCAGGGCTCTGCTCTCAGACTGTTCAGCCCAGCTGGCAGGTGGCTTGGGTATACCGTGCCGTGTTACATTAGCACAGCGTACAGGATGTAATGAACTCCCAACTGCATGTTGTCTCCCATGCCCCTTTACAATGCATTTGCTGGGAGAAGCTCTCCCCCGGCCGTGGAAGGAAACTCAGGCAGCCACAGGCAATCCATTTGCTCTCGGGGAACACAACTCTATGGTCACTTTTCCTCACAAAGCCAAGTCTTCTTCCAGAAACAGTTATCATGAAGAGCTCCAACCTTTAGAATGACGTCTTCTGCCTTCCTCCTGCTAGGAATGGTTTGAGGTGGTCTGCAGGCCTCTGGCCGGGTTTCCTGCTCCTCCTCCAAGTCCCGCCATGGGTAGGGTATAAGGAGGGAGGTGAGAAAGGGGTATCAAAGGGCTTCGTTGAACAGGCATCATCATCAACTGGCTCGTGCTCTCTGCGCCTGGCAGGGGGTTTGGGCTTATTCTTTCTTTGGTGCACATTTTTGGGGATTCTCAGGACCTCTCCACCCTGCACTGGGGTCCTCTTGCTTAGGGCCCTCCTGCTATCTGTGTTCCAGGCCACTTGCAATGGCTTCTTCGGTCTCTCCGAACCCAGTGACGGCCGTCAGCTTCCTTTAGCTTCAGACTCGGCCCCTCCCTCCCACAGGCCACGCTGGACCCAGCAATTGCGTGCGTGTGCATGGTCCCAACAGACTCCGGGGGCCGGCTCGTCTCGCACACCAGGGTCTCTCTGCCTCCAGCAGTCAGCTGGTCTGTCACCAACTGGTTCCTGGGCAGAAGTCAGGTCCCCGTCTGTTATGTCCCACTATAGCAGGGGTGACAAAATCTGTCCAAGTGCAGTTAAACCCCCCACTAGGCTTAAAGTGAGGGGTCAGGCACCCCAATCCTCCCTTGGGGAAGGGAGGGAATGGAGCTCACAGCACAGCTTTCTCCAAAATTAGCCTCTTCACAAAGTGTCCTCTTTCTCCAGTCCATTAAGCACCCCAGATGTGAGAACCTTTTTCGACTTTTTCCTTGGTAAATGCTGCATTTGACTTGGTTTGGGATGCAGGGTACCACGTTTTGTAGGAAGCTTCAACTTTAATATATGCATACAAATCATTACAATCAGGTAGCCTGTGTGCTCCGTGAACGGAACAGGAATTTAGAAGTGAGTTCATTCATCATTCATTCACTCTTTTAGCAAACCTGGGGCACGGGTCTAGTGCGGGCTTGTCCTGAGGGTCCAAGCCCCTGGGGATTTCCTGGATGGGTTTCTAGGTCTGAGGATAAGCCCCTCTCAGGCTGTTTCAGAAAAGGCTTTTCTGAAGCCGTGAGGCTTCTGCTGGTCCGTAATGGTGTTTCAGGCAGGGAGGGTTGGAGGTGAGGATGCACTTGGTATCTACGGGGCATGGGTGGATGGGGGAGCAGTTCACGGAGGGGAAGACTGAGCATGTGGGAAGCGAGGTTTTAGCCGGATGGTGTAGGGCAGCGGTTCTCAACTTGTGGGTCGCGACCCCTTTGGGGGTCGAACGACCCTTTCACAGGGGTCGCCTAAGACCATCGGAAAACACATATATAATTACATATTGTTTTTGTGATTAATCATTATGCTTTAATTATGTTCAATTTGTAACAATGAAATTGGGGGTCACCACAACATGAGGAACTGTGTTAAAGGGTCGCGGCAATAGGAAGGTTGAGAACCACTGGTGTAGGGCCTTGGGTGCAGGTGTGGGAGTTGGGTTCTCGGCCCTCACTGTTGAGCAACCCTGGCGGTGGTATGGACTCTGAGGAGAGATATTCTACTCCTTTGACTGAGCTGTGGCCCTTAGGAACAGGATGCAGTGGGAGCCAAGACCCTGTTTGGGGTCTAAAGGGAGAGCCTCTCTTTGGGGCTTAGAGAGGGAAGCCCTCTTTTCTCCCAGAAATACCACCTCCAATCCTCTACCCCTTTCCTCCCCTGGTGCAGAGCTTTTGAGGCTTATGCCCAGCCTTTAGCTCCGCAGGATGAGGGAAATGCCTGCAGATTCCCAGGACAGCCACCTCCTAGGGAGATGGAAACGCCTGGTATGGGCCAGGGAAGCTTGGCCTGAAGTCTCAGAGCAGGGCGCTGCCTCTCTCTCTCCACAGGAAACAACATTAGCCTCCCCGGTCATCCTCCGTGTGGACCCCAAGGGCTACTACTTATACTGGACATACCAGAGTAAGGTGAGGCAGCCCCTCCTGGCGTGGCCCTGAGCTCCTGCTATTCCATGGAGTCAAAGCGGCCTCGTGGCCATGGGGCTGGAGGTGCATGCTGGGAGTGTAGAATGACCCGCCGGTGGCTCAGGGGGATCTCCTTGGGGGGGGGGCTATTTGCTTTGTGGGGTGCAGTCCCTCCAATCACGGCTGCCTTTAGCCTAGATGCTCCGGCCTTAGCTGGAAAGAGAGAGAGAGAGAGAGAGAGAGTGAGAGAGAGAGAGAGAAGGGAAAAGCTGCTACTGAAGGCTGGTTCTCTGCCTGGGGTTCCAGGGGAACATGAGGGCTCGGAGAGAGCAGGGACGGGCCTCAGCACCCAGGCAGAAAGGAGGGAGGGAGAACCGGAGGAGAGTCCAGGATGGAGGAGGCGAGACCGCCGGGCCACCGGGTCCTGAGTAACTCGAGCGGCCAGGGAGGGATGGACAGAAGGGCAGCCCCACACAGTCTTAGCATCTAGAGGGGGCGGTTGGCCGGGATGTGAAGGGGTGTGGAAGCTCCCTCCTCCCTGCTCTGTGTCCACCTCCCTTCTTTTCCCCTTGGGCCCCCCAGGAGATGGAGTTTCTGGATATCACCAGCATCCGGGACACCCGCTTTGGGAAGTTTGCCAAGATTCCCAAGGTAGGTGGGCCCAGTAGCAGCGCAGGCTCAGCATGGTCACTGCTCCCTGGGAGTGGGGAGTGGTCCCTGGCTGGGCAACTGGCCTCCCCCTGAGCCGAGCAAGGGGCATGGCTGCTCCTGTCTCAAGGCCAGCCCTTGCCCCCAAATCACCCAGGCTGTCTGGGGGTATGGCTCCCACCCCACTCCCAACTCCCTGACTGGTTTGCCTATATTTGCTTAATGCTCATAGAAAGATTGGAGGAAGGGATTGGGGGAGCAGGATTCCCTGAGCCAGGGAGCTAAGAATCTAGATTCAAATGAAAAAATGACAAACAAAATACGCAGGACTCCCAGACCCCAGGGCCTGGGTTCAGCTCTCTGGTGGGTTTCTCCCTCCCGGCCCCAGGCCCTGAAGGCAGGGATAGGAAGATGCTGGGACTGGGATCCTACCCCAGTGGCCGAGGGGGAGGGACAGCAGCGCACCGAGGGCAGGGGCGACCCTCACCATGTCCCCTTTGCTGCAGAGCCAGAAGCTCCGGGAGGTCTTCAACCTGGACTTT
>NW_006383006.1:5644584-5645395 GCF_000327345.1 Myotis davidii
ACTCACTGTGGTGTCTGGCCCGGACATGGTGGATCTCACCTTCCACAACTTCGTCTCCTACAAGGAGAACGTGGGCAAGGTGCACTGGGGTCACTGGGCCTCGGGCCCGGCCCTGGGCATGGCCTGGGCTTCCTCAGAGACAGGCCTGGGCCGGGGGGTGGCGTGGTCACCTTTGAGGTCAGGGGCCTGACTGCTGTGGTCTGGGGTCCTGCAGGACTGGGCTGAGGATATACTGGCGCTGGTGAAGCACCCGCTGACAGCCAACGCCCCCCGCACCACCTTCCTGGACAAGATGTAAGTGCCTGCCTGGCTGGCCTAAGGGGGCGCTGAGTGTGCCAGCCCAGGGCCTGACCGGCTGCTTTCTGCCCACCAGCCTGGTGAAGCTCAAGATGCAGCTCAACCCTGAAGGGAAGATTCCTGTGAAGAAGTGCGTCTCCCCCGTTCCCTCCCCACACTTCCACCCAGCTCTCCACAGCCTTCTCTCTCCAGGCACGGCTCCTCTCTTTGTCTCACGCCTTCCTCTGCTCCTTTAGTTTTTTCCAGATGTGTCCTGCTGACCGAAAGCGGGTAGAAGCTGCCCTCAGTGCCTGCCACCTCCCCAAAGGCAAAGTGAGTGGTCCCCCCTCCCCACCCCACTGTTCTCCTTGTCCCCTGAGCTGGCTCTGACCAGGAGGCAACTTGGCCAGGCCTGTGGGGGTTGGAGAGGGTGAGAATGATCGCACAGTCCCAGCAAACAGCCCCAAAGCCAGCTAACTCTAGAAGCGCTGGTTCTGATACACAAAGACAGAACCAGGCAAGGGGGGGAGGTGCG
>NW_006383006.1:5646111-5646545 GCF_000327345.1 Myotis davidii
TATATACCTAGCAGTGGAATTAGTAGATCATATGGTAACTCTACTTAACATTTTGAGGAACTGCCAACTGTTTTCCAAGTGATCACACCATTTTACAGTCCCACCAGCATAGCGTGAGGGTTCTAATTTCACCACATCCTCACCAACACGTATCTTTTTTTTCTTTAATTTTAGTCATCCTAGTAGGAGTGAAATGATATCTCATTGTGGTTTTGATTTGCATTTCCCTGACTAATGGTATTGCGCATCTTTCCATGTGTTTATTAATTGTTTGAATATCTTCTTTGGAGAATTATCTATTCAAATCTATTGCCCATCTTTCAATTAGGTTATTTGCCTTTTTACCGCTGAGCTGTTGCTTCGTGGATATCTGATTTGCAAATACAGGGCGGGGCAAAAGTAGGTCACAGTTGTTCTTATGGAAAACAATCAAA
>NW_006383006.1:5647185-5649865 GCF_000327345.1 Myotis davidii
GTCTCCTCCCGCTGGGTGGCAGTGGGGGCAGGGGTGGGAGTGGAGATGAATGTTTGCAGCTGGAGGAGCCAGAGAAGGTCAGCAGGGACAGGAGGCGGTCTGCAGGGATCTGAAAGGTGCAGCAGGCAGGGACGAGTTCTGCAGGGTGTGGGAGAGGCACAGAATCACACACCCTGTGTAAAGGGTTTAAGCTGCCAGGACACAGACTTTAGCTCAACACAGAAAAAAGTTTTCCCTTTCTTTTTAGTTAAGTAATTTTTAATTACAAGTTGTGTGCAGGTGTATTATGTAATACTCCCATAAGGTATATTATGGGTAGATGCAGGGCTGAGCCAGGGTTCATGCCTGGCTGACAGAGTGGGTCTCACCACCCTCTTCCCCCTTGGCCACGCCTTTGCACAGGGCACCACTTGCACCCCATGGAGTCTTTTCTCCTGCTAAGAATTTGGAACACTGTAATTAAACTAAGACCTCCCTGATCACTTGTCCCCAGGAGCCTCCAGAGGATACTTCCCCCACAGTCACAGCTTCATGGGGCTGGTGAGCCCTGGGCGCAGTCAGCCCCGGGGGATGCCAGCTTGGGGTGGGAGAGAGAGGGGGGAATGGGCTCCCGCTGAGGGCCCTACAGCCAGCACGGCATACTGCGGTCAGTACACACCACTCTCTTCCCGGCCCCTTAGCTCCCACCTTGGCTAAGTCCTGATTTGTCAGCTCTGCTTGTGCCCCAGTAGGGGCCACTGGCCCATCTTTGCTTAAAGCTGATGGGTCCAGGAGCCAATCTTCGGGAAATCTGGTCTCGCTCTCCTGCTCCAAACTCATGTTGGCCTTCCAGTGTGACCCTGGAGGACAGAGGGTGGGGGTTTCTGGGATGGGACGCAAAGGCACAGAATCCCTGGCTGGCGCTAGCCTACTTTCTGTTTCTATTTCTATAGATTTACCTATTTTGGACATTTCGTGTAAATGGAATCATACAACATGTGAACTTTGATGTCAGGCTTTATTCACTTAGCATGTTTCTAAGGTTCATCCATGTTGTGGCATGTATCAATACTTCATTCCTCTATATGGCTGAGTAGCAGTCCATTGTATGGATATATCACATTTTGCTATCTGTGCATCAATTGATGAACATTTGAAGAGTTTCCACTTTTTGGCTATTATGAATAAAGTTGCTATGAACACTCATGTACACATGTTTGTCTGGACATATGTTTGCAATTCTCTTGGGTATATATATATATATATATATACCTAGCAGTGGAATTAGTAGATCATATGGTAACTCTACTTAACATTTTGAGGAACTGCCAACTGTTTTCCAAGTGATCACACCATTTTACAGTCCCACCAGCATAGCGTGAGGGTTCTAATTTCACCACATCCTCACCAACACGTATCTTTTTTTTCTTTAATTTTAGTCATCCTAGTAGGAGTGAAATGATATCTCATTGTGGTTTTGATTTGCATTTCCCTGACTAATGGTATTGCGCATCTTTCCATGTGTTTATTAATTGTTTGAATATCTTCTTTGGAGAATTATCTATTCAAATCTATTGCCCATCTTTCAATTAGGTTATTTGCCTTTTTACCGCTGAGCTGTTGCTTCGTGGATATCTGATTTGCAAATACAGGGCGGGGCAAAAGTAGGTCACAGTTGTTCTTATGGAAAACAATCAAATAATTAATAAGTAAGAATATAAGAATAAACCTTAGTGTACTCACAACTGTAAACCTACTTTTGCCCCACCCTGTATTCTCTCCCATTCGGTGGCTTTGTCTTTTCACCTTTTTGATGGTGTCTTTCAAAGCACAAAAGTTCTTAATTTTCATGAAGTCCAATGTGCTTTTTGGTGTCTTCAACTATTTACTGTTGACTTGTCTATTTTTCTCTTTAATTCTGTCAGTTTTTATTTATTTTTTAAGAATATTTTTATTGCTGAAACCGGTTTGGCTCAGTGGATAGAGCGTCGGCCTGCGGACTGAGGGGTCCCAGGTTCGATTCCGGTCAAGGGCATGTACCTGGGTTGCGGGCACATCCCCGGTGGGGGATGTGCAGGAGGCAGCTGATCGATGTTTCTCTCTCATCGATGTTTATAACTCTCTATCGCTCTCTCTTCCTCTCTGTAAAAAATCAATAAAAAATATTTTTAAAAAAAGAATATTTTTATTGATTTCAGAGAGTAAGGTAGAGGAGAGAGAGATAGAAACATCAATCATGAGAGAGAATCATTGATTAGATGCTTCCCACATGCCCTCCACTTGGGATGGAGCCCACAACCATAGGCCGCGACCAGGTATCAAACTGTAACCTCCTGGTTCGTAGGTCGATACTCAACTACTGAGCCATGCCAGCCAGGCCTGTCTGTTTTTACATTATGCATCTTGGGGCTCTGTTGTTAGCTGTATTCTTTATATTCAAATTGCTTCTTTTTGAAAATTTGTTCTCCGCTTAAGAAAAATAACACCTAGCCCACTACTCTGGCAAGCAGCCCCACTTACTTCAGACCTTTTTTCCTCCTCATTCTGGTCATTCTTTCTTCTAATCCTGCCCCAGCCAAGAGACCACTCAGTGTCCAAATTCAGGGGCAAAGAGAACCAGCTAAGCATGCTCTTTGCTCAGCAACCAGGGCCTTGAAAAGTGGGTGCTCACAATTCACCATAGCTCAGATTTGGAAACAGC
>NW_006383006.1:5649959-5656932 GCF_000327345.1 Myotis davidii
TGCCAGGGAGAGGTCGGTGGAGGAAAAAAGAGACTTGTGTAATACTTTAAACAATAAAGAATTTAAGTTACAAAAGAAAACAGAAAAGTGAGGCTCAGCATGTCCTTAATGCCCTCTGTCTGCCTGAGCCCTCCTTTGGATCGGGCCCAGTCTGTGGTTCTTTGTGCGGAGAAGGTGGGGCAGAAGTGATCAGGTGACTCTATCTCCCCAGAATGACGCCATCAATCCTGAGGACTTCCCACAATCTGTCTACAAGAGTTTCCTCATGAACCTCTGCCCTCGGCCGGAAATAGACGAGATCTTCACTTCCCAGTGAGCTTCTTGGATTGGGCTGGGCATGGGGAAAGGGTGTGGCTAAAATTCCTACCTGCTATGCTGACAATTAGGAGGCTTTGCTGGACAAAGGGCCTGCCTGAGCGCCCAGCCTAGAGGATGGAGACCTGTGCTCTTCTCTTTGGCCTGCAGCCATGCCAAGGCCAAACCCTACATGACCAAGGAGCACTTGACCAAATTCATCAACCAGAAACAGAGGGACCCTCGCCTCAACACATTACTGTTCCCGCCAGCGCGGCCTGACCAGGTGCAGGGCCTCATCGACAAGTATGAGCCCAGTGGCATCAACGTGCAGAGGGGTGAGGACCGATGGAAGCCCTCACCCCCGTGGGCTTGTCCTGCTCTGACCCCTGGGCTGTGGCCCTGATAGTTATCCTCTGCCCCCCCAGGCCAGCTGTCGCCCCAGGGCATGGTGTGGTTTCTCTGTGGGCCGGAGAACAGCGTGCTGGTCCAGGACAAGCTGCTGGTTCACCAGGACATGACCCAGCCGCTCAATCATTACTTTATCAACTCTTCGCACAACACCTACCTGACAGGTGGGCCCTGGCCTCCTCACTACTGACTTCTCCTTCTATGGGGGCTGCTCCTGTTCCCTGAATTCCTCGCGGGGCTGCCCATGGGCTGCCAACAGTACAGACCATGGTGGAGTGGGGTGGGGAGAGCCCTTGAGTGACGCCCCTGCCCCCGCTTGCTCTGCCTCAGCCGGCCAGTTCTCGGGCCTCTCCTCTGCGGAGATGTACCGCCAGGTCCTGCTGGCGGGCTGCCGCTGTGTGGAGCTGGACTGCTGGAAGGGGAAGCTCCCCGATGAGGAGCCCATTATCACCCATGGCTTCACCATGACCACAGACATCTACTTCAAGGTGAGACTCCGAGTGTGGAGGCTGGTGGGAGAGGCACTAGGGAAGGGCCCCGGTCCCCAAGCTTTCTGGGTGTGAGGACCTGAAGCAGGAGGAATGGCTGGGGGCCTCAGACCAGCATGGGGACTAGAAGAGATCAGAGGAGGCAGGGGGCCAAAGGTGGTCCTCCGGTTCTACTTTCCGGTGTGTGTGAAAACGGGAGAGGGGAAGGGTGCCCATGGGGGAGGGGAAGCCTGGAGCGCGGGCCTCACTCCTAGGAGTCCTCTCTCTTTCAGGAAGCAATTGAAGCGATTGCAGAAAGTGCCTTTAAGACCTCCCCCTATCCTGTTATACTGTCATTTGAAAACCATGTGGACTCGTGAGTACCCAGGCCCATTCAGCCCCATTCTCTACTCTGTCCCCATCTTCTGCCCGTGCTGCCCTCCCCCAACTATCCCGGCCTCTACCCATGCCCTCCGCACTATTTCCTTGAGGCCCAGGCCCTCCTGCCTGTGTCCCTGCCGCCCCCCACGTCTTGTGCTCCTGATGACCCAGATCGGGGTCCGTGAGGATGGCCAAGAGGAGGGTGGATGCTGAACCCTCCCCGCTTCTGCTCCCTCAGGCCCCGCCAACAGGCTAAGATGGCTGAGTACTGCCGGGCGATGTTTGGTGACATGCTGCTCACCGAGCCCCTGGAAAAGTTTCCGGCGAGTGGACTTCTCTGTGGGACACCTGGGGCTGGGGGCAGGGGACCGGGGGCCACGGTGGGGCCGGGTTAACCCCGTGTCAGGCACTGTGCGGGGTTTGGGGGGTATGCTAGTGGCAAAGGCGCAGTCCCAGCCCTCACACTGCTTACCCTCTGGTGGGGAGAAAGACAGGAACCTGGCCATGCCAACCGGTGGCTGCTCAGGGAGTCCTTGGGGCGTCCTGAACTGGTCTGGGGGATCGGGGAAGGCCTCCTGGAGAAAGTGACGGCTAAGCTGAAACCTAAGAGTGATGCTGTGTTTGTGTTGGTGAGAGTGGGGAAAGGGGTGCCAGCAGACAGAACAGGCGAGAGAGAGCCTGTCTGAGGAACAGGGCAGAGTCGGGCCACGCAGCGGTTGGGCACCCGGGCAGTGGGGAGAGAGAGGCCAGGCTGCGCAGTGGGCAGGGCAGTGGAGCAGGGAGTGCTCCGGATGAAGGAACCGAGGCTGCTGACACTCTCCTCTCCCACAGCTGAAACCAGGCAGCCCCCTGCCCAGCCCTGAGGATCTCCGTGGCAAGATCCTCATTAAGAACAAGAAGAACCAGTTTTCAGTCCCAGCATCCCCCAGTGGGGAGGCTGAGGGCAGCTGCCCACCCAGTGCCCCCGTGGGTGGGGACACAGGTGAGTCAGCCCCGGAGGAGTGGGGGTAGCGGTGGGTGTGAGGATCTGGAATGGGAGAGAGGGGCTGGGCCTGGAGGAGACACGCTGGAGAGCCAGCCTGGTGTGGGGGTCGCCCCCCGCCCCAGAGCTGATGGAGTTGTGCGTGGCAGTGTTGGCTGGTGAGGAAAGGGCTGAGCTGGAGGAGGAGGAGGAAGAGGAGGAGGTGGGAGAAGAAGAGGAGGAGGAGTCGGGAAACCTGGATGAAGAAGAGATGAAGAAGATGCAGTCGGATGAGGTGCGTGGAGACAGTCCGGAGGCCCTTCTGCCATCTCCGCTGGAGAGTCCTCGGGGGGACATGGGGCCATGTCTCTGGGCTCTGGGCTCTGGGCTCCTACTCTCCATGCTCCTCTCGCTTCCCTAGGGCACAGCGGGCCTGGAGGCGACAGCTTACGAGGAGATGTCCAGTCTAGTCAACTACATCCAGCCCACCAAGTTCACCTCCTTTGAGTTCTCTGCCCGTAAGTTCGCACGGGGTGGTGGTAAGCTGGAGGCTCGGCTAGATTCAGGAAGTGTGTCTGACACCAGGCACTTCGATGGGCGGGGGTAAGAGGAAGGGGTCCTCGCCTTCCTTGGCCCGGGGCCCTGTCTATAAATACGCATCAGAGGAGTCAGGCCAGGGCTTAAGTGGCAGTGGCTCCATTTCCCAGCACAGTTCTGGGGTCTGGCACCGAGCAGAATGCTCTGGAGTATGTCAGTGGCAGGCCGGCGTTTATGACAGGCCACCTCAGCGGAGCTGGCCTGGGGCTCCTGCGGCTTCCTGCAGGTTCTGTGGCCCGTAAGCCCAGAAGAAGCCCATCCCCAGGGCATAAGAACTCCCGGGGAGGGAGGGCTGGAAGGCAGAGCAGCCAGCTGGTGCACCCTACTCCTTGCAGCGTTCCCTTTTTGTGCACACCGTCATTTATCTTCCCCGGACACACAGCGATGCCTTCCTCTCCGCCTCTGTGCGTGTCCCCAACATGATCACCTCTTTCTGTGTACACTTGTGCGAAGTGTATACCTCTGTAACCTTGTTTCCTCACCCCTGAACTCACAGCCTGCACCCCTACCTGTGCCCCATGGCATGTACCCCCCCCTGGACCCTCAAGCCGCAGTGGACACGCTGGGTTAGATGCATCTCTGTGCTGGAGGCAGCTGCACCGAGGGGGCGGGGGGCGGAGGGAGTACCCCAGCCTGACACAGACCCTCCCTCTTCTTACTCCGCCACAGAGAAGAACCGAAGTTATGTCATCTCCTCCTTCACGGAGCTCAAGGCTTATGACTTGCTCTCCAAGGCCGCAGTGCAATTTGTGGAGTATCCTTGAGGCCTCAGGAGCCAGGGTCCTGGTTGGGAAGAGGGAGGGGGAAGGGCTCCAAGGGGGGCTGTTGGGTACTCCGGGTGCAGCCTCAGGCTGGCCTCCTATACTCTGGAGCAGCTACAACAAGCGCCAGATGAGCCGCATTTACCCCAAGGGCACCCGCATGGACTCCTCCAATTACATGCCCCAGATGTTCTGGAATGCCGGCTGCCAGATGGTTGCCCTCAACTTCCAGACAATGGGTGAGGCACTCTCAGGCCCTTAAGCCCCTTCCCTCGCCCTTCCCACCTTCACCCCATTCCTGTTCCTGGGCGGTGGTCTTTAGAACAGACCAGATGTTCAAGTATTTGTTAGGTCCTCTCCCTTTCTTGGACGGGGGCCCTGTCTATAAATGTGCACCAGAGGAGTCGGCACGGGCTCCTACCTCCAGGTAACCTCTGGGCAGCTCCTGTGGATCCCCGGTCCCTTGTGTGCGTGTTTCGGGATAGAAATGCCTTAGCTCATGCCTATGTGGCTGCATGTATGTATGAGTGTGTGTGTGAAGATGCCAGGAGCCGGCATGGCTGCTGGCTGCTCTCTGAGTGGGTCTGTGGGAACACCTGCTCCACTGGCCTCCACTCCCACTGTGAGCCTGCGGTCTGGCTGCGGCTTCGGTCCTGATGATTCCAGGCTGTGGGCCCTTCCTGAGGGAAGAGACACCCTAAGAAACCCTCATGCCGTGGTTGTTCAACCTCCCCGTTCACAAGCCGGGAGGAAGGCTGGGAACATGGAAATAGAGGTCGGACCTTCCTCACAAGTACCCTGTCCCCCCAGATCTGCCCATGCAGCAGAACATGGCGCTATTTGAGTTCAATGGGCAGAGCGGCTACCTCCTCAAGCATGAGTTCATGCGTCGGCCAGACAAGCAGTTCAACCCGTTCTCGGTGGATGGCATCGACGTGGTGGTAGCCACCACCCTTTCCATTAAGGCAAGACAAGTGGCCGGGAGGGCTGGCGTCTTGAGGAGAAAGACACAGAAGCCCCACTCCTCCACGCCCAACCCCCTCTCTGATATCCTGCAAACTTCAGCCCCAGCCAGCTCCTGCAGTAGCAAGTTGCCTTGGAAACTGCCTCCTCCTCAGCCCTGGAGGCTGCCTCTTGGTCCCCATGGAAACCAAGGGGAAGGACCGAGGCTGGGATGGGGGAGGGGAGAAGAGTGGGCAAAGTGGGGTTGTAGGCGCCCAGGCCCTGGGAGAGAGCCCTATTCCTTCCTTGCCTGGGAGGGGAAGTGGGGAGGCCCACACCCCTTCCTGAATGCTGGAAACACCCTCGTCACCAGAGCTGAGCTGTAACCTTGAGCCGCACAGCCTCTGGTCCGTGGCCAGAGCTGGGTGGCACTCTTCACGGTTCCTAAGAATGGATGCTTCAGCCAGAGAAGCCAGAGGCCCAGGTGCTGGGGAATGGCTGGGTGGGGGAGCTGATGCTGGTCTCCCACCGGCTCCCACCTCCAGGTCATCTCGGGGCAGTTCCTGTCAGAACGCAGTGTGCGCACCTATGTGGAAGTGGAGCTGTTTGGCCTTCCTGGGGACCCCAAGAGGCGCTATCGCACCAAGCTGTCCCCCACTGCCAACTCCATCAATCCTGTCTGGAACGAGGAGCCCTTTGTGTTTGAGAAGGTGGAGGGCTAGGGCAGGGCAGGGGCTGGGGTCTGGGCAGGGTAAGGGCTGTCCCTAATTCTTGGCCTTTACTTATAGAAAAGAGAAAATACAGAGAGGGAGTTCCTTGGTCCTCCTCCACTCCCCACCCCTCACTTAGTGCCCTCCTGAATTTCAAGAGTCCAAAAAACCAAGGTTACAGAAATATACTTGGTGCGCAGGTTGTGTGTGTTTGTGCACATGTGTACATGTGTATATGTGTGCCTGTGTGTGTGTTCATGTTAGGGTCAGAGGCAGAAATATGAACTCCCAGACCAGGGTGCAAGGTCCCATGGGGTCACAAGGGGGCCTTTTGCCCCACTGGATACTTGTGATAAAGCTGTCACAGTTGTCTGCACCAGGACCCCCTGAGCCGTGGCTGCATGTCCAGCCCTACTCCCCTGAGTGGACCGGCCAGGACATAAGCTGTGAGCATGTCTATGTGCGTGGCCTAGAGTGTGCCCTCTGTCCTCACCAAACCTGGTCACACCTGCTATGTTCTCACACTGGCCCTGGACTTCTCAAACTAGGGAGGGGGTCAACTTGGCCACCCTCTCCTCCCCAGCGTGTCCTGTCCTGAACTCTCCCCAGATCTTGATGCCTGAGCTGGCCTCCCTCAGGGTGGCTGTGATGGAGGAAGGCAGCAAGTTTCTCGGACACCGCATCATCCCCATCAATGCCCTGAACTCTGGTAAGGGTGGGGGCCCTTCTTCACTGTCCCCTGCAGGTCTGAGACCAAGGCCAGCAGCAGGAGCCCGTCCAGAGGTCGGGCAGCTTCAGGGAGGTGGCCCTGAACTTTACCTCAGCCCTTCATGTCATCAGCCCTCAGGAGTGCAGCGGGAACAGCACCTCTGCAGGAGACGGACAGAGGCGGGGCTCCGGCCGCCTAACAGAATGTCTGTCATTTTCTGAAACCACTGGGGCAATCTCCCAAGTAGCTGACATCTACTGGGCACTTTAAATGCTTGAAAGTCTTATATTCTCACGTAATCCTGCTAACCTCATGAGGTAGATACCGTCATCCTTATTTCACGGACGAGGAGAGGCTCAGAGATTTAAAGCAACCTTCCCAAGGTCACACGGCCAGGACTTGGACCCTGGCCTCTCTGACTGAAACCAGAAGCCTTGAGTGCTGGGCTGCTGGCGTACAGTGCTGGGCGGCAATGGGCTCTGCTCACGCCCCTCTGTCACGCCCACAGGATACCACCATCTGTGCCTGCGCAGTGAGAGCAACATGCCCCTCACCATGCCTGCGCTCTTCGTCCTCCTGGAGATGAAAGACTATGTACCTGACACCTGGGCAGGTTAGGCGGCCCACAGAGTGCTGGGAGCCTAGGGCTGTCCATTTCCACTCGCCCTTCCTCAAGGCAGCCTCCAGAAGGGGGCAGGACAGGGTATCCTGGGGGTAGGTGAGGGCTGGGGGGGGGGGGG
>NW_006383006.1:5656947-5657147 GCF_000327345.1 Myotis davidii
GGGAGGCGCGGAGTCCAGGGCTGGGGAGAGAGGGCTGTTGGAGCCGTCTTCCTAACCTGCTCTCCCTACACAGAAGCCCTTCTCCCCCATACCAGGCCTGTGATGCCCCTGTGCACCCAGATCTCACTGTGGCCCTCGCCAATCCCATCAAGTTCTTCAATGCCCATGATAAGAAGTCTGTGAAGCTCAAGGAAGCCATG
>NW_006383006.1:5657286-5657578 GCF_000327345.1 Myotis davidii
GGGCTGTTGGAGCCGTCTTCCTAACCTGCTCTCCCTACACAGAAGCCCTTCTCCCCCGGGAGCCCACTTGCCAGCCAGGTGAACGGGACACCCGCCTCGACCAGCAATGGGTCAGCAGGTATGCACTGCGGGGGTCCTCCCACCTGCGGGGAGGGGTCCTGCCTTCTCCGGCTGCATCTGCAGGCGCCTCCCAGCGGGGCGGCAGATCTGTACAAAACTAAGACTTTCACCAAGGAAGGGAACGCGGTGTCTGAGGCCTCAGCGCTGAGAAAGTGCACCGCGGGGGGCCCAC
>NW_006383006.1:5658009-5663272 GCF_000327345.1 Myotis davidii
GGAGCTGCGGCAGCAGCGCGAGGAGCAGTGGGAGTGCGTCCTGAAGCGCAAGGAGCAGCACTTGGCCGAGGTGCCAGGGCGCGGGAGGGGAGAGAGCGACAACCCGCCCAAACCCACACCCTCTGCACGTCGGAGGGCTCCCCGCGAAGCCCGTTTGCTAACCCGCTCCTTCCTCTCCCTGCAGCAAATCGCCAAGATGATGGAGCTGGCCAGAGAGAAACAGGCCGCAGAGCTGAAGACCCTCAAGGAGACCTCAGAGAGGTACGCCTGCCTCCCTCCCAAGCCTGACTCTCACCTCCCAGGAGGGCTCAGGCCGCCACAAAACGTCTGGCTCGGCCCGCACCCCAACATCTCCCCGATGCCTGTCTCTCCACAGCGACACCAAAGAGATGAAGAAGAAGCTGGAGGCCAAGAGGCTGGAGCGGATCCAGGCCATGGTGAAGGTCACCGCTGACAAGATGGCCCAGGAACGGTGAGCCCGGAAGAGAGGCCCAGGCCCAGTGCTGAGCAGGGGCCACTCCAGGGGGGCAGGGGCCTCCCTACCCAGGATCCCGACTCTCTTCCTAGCCATGTGCCTGTCCCCTGGCTCTTGAAAGTTAATCTTATTTCTGTCACCTCCGATTAGAGTGACCTCCTTGGGCAAAACACAGGTGCCAACACTGCTTGACCAGAGAGGAGAATTTAAGGGAAAATCAGGAGGGAGGGGAAACCTTGGCACACCTTGAAGGACAGTGCACGTTCCTTCAGAGGGTCCCCCAGGACTTCCAATGTGCCCTCAAATCCTCCTTGGATCCCCATGTCACCCCTCTGGCTGCTTCCTGCCCCTACTGCATAGTCCTTATTTGGTCTATACCCTGAGGAGTCTTCATCTCACCCACTCTTCCCAGGGGCCTCCTGCCCTCTGTGAAACTCTGATCACCCCAACAGGTTGAAGAAAGAGATTAACAACTCCCACATCCAGGAGGTGGTACAGGCCATCAACCAGGTGTGTAATACTGTGTCCTTGACACACACACACACACACACACACACACACACACACGCTCTCCCTCAGAGAGAAAATGGGTCTTACTTTGCCCTTAGGAGATATACTGTCCAGGGTGGCCCATGCAGCTAGGGAAGGCAGGAGGCAGTGCAGGGGGAGGGGACCCCCTAGGCCAGCCTGAGGTTCTGGTCTTTCTGTGGAGATTGGGGTACTGGCCTACAGGCTTCTGTCAGCCGCCCTGTCTGGAAAGGATATGAGCCAGCTGGCCAGGGAGGGTGGAATTGGGGTGGGTGGGTGAGAGGGAGCGAGGAGGAGTCCGAAGAGAAAGGAAACGCCTGCTGGGAATGGACCGAAAGCTCGCCTGGGGATTAGCAAAAGTCTGCAGAACTACCAGCTACCCAGTCCTGCCCTTAGCCAGACACTAAACCAGGTGCTTGACATGAACCGTGCCATGTAAACCTTCATAATAATCCAGCGAGACAGGCACTGTTATCCTTATTTTACAAATTAAAAAGACAAAGGACTTTACCCTAAGTTTTATGGCTGGTTAACTGGGATCACAGCTGGATGCCAAGCCAGATGGCCTGTCTGAGCTGCCCTGATTCCTGCCTCTCACTCCCATCAGATGACAGAGAGCCTGGAGAGGCACCAGGAGAAGCTGGAGGAGAAGCAGGCGGCCTGCCTGGAGCAGATCCGGGAGCTGGAAAAGCAGGTGACAGGAACCGCCACCCTGGCCCCCAACAGAGTTGGCCCGGCCCCAGGTGTAAAGGGACCCTGCTCCAGGGAGCGTCCAGTCAGGAGTTCAGGAGGCGGGGACTCACCCCTCACCAGTGGGTTCCACTGGGGCCCTAGAGCCCTTTTACAAGAGGCGGCTCTGCAGGTCTCTTTGCTTGTTTGGCACCCCTTCTCCTGAGAGGCTCCCTGATGGGCTCCACTATGCCCACTTCCCACCTCCATCTCCTGGGAGCTTGGCAAAGACTGGGTATCTCCTGGTTCCATTGTCCAAGGGCGGGAGAGTGGGCAGGGGCCCCTCCTGAGCCAGCTGGTGGTGCTTGCTGTCCCCACAGTTGCAACAGGAGGTGCGGGCAGAGTACGAGGCCAGGATGAAGGGCCTGGAGACTGAGGTGAAGGAGTCGGTGAGGACCTGCCTCAGGACCTA
This sequence comes from Myotis davidii, assembly GCF_000327345.1. Taxonomy (NCBI): domain Eukaryota; kingdom Metazoa; phylum Chordata; class Mammalia; order Chiroptera; family Vespertilionidae; genus Myotis; species Myotis davidii. Next base: position 5,660,154 of record NW_006383006.1, read on the forward strand.
CTTCCCTGCTGAGGCTGAGGACAAGCCCGAGAGGTCCTGTGAGGCGTCCCGGGAGCTGTGTGAACAGGACTCACTTACAGTCAATGCAGACACCCAGGAGAGCTGCCTCTGACACTTCCATCCAGCTGGGACATTCTGCAAGGACATTCCCTCTTCTGTTGGGCGGGGCTCCATCCCCCCAGGAAGAAAGGCCCCAGCAGCCCCAGTGCTCGGAGGCTGTGGGAAGCTGGGGTTCCCCTGGACTCTGGAGCCATCTCCTCAACAGCCAGGTTAGAGGAGGAGGCAGGGATGCCATCAGGGCAGGGGCTCGTCTGAGGCCCAGAGGTCCTCTCTCAGCTGCCTTCCTGCTCCTGCTCCTTCTCCTTGAATTAGTGTCATCTATTTGTTGAGGGCAAAAGAATATGGACTGAGAGGCAGGGGTCCTGGCCTCACCCTGCGTTTCCTAGGGTGCAGCTAGTGGCACCCACTCTGGAGTCAGTTTCCTCACCTGGAAGGTTAGACCTGGCCTCCTGGAACCTCCACTCAGCACCTGTAATTCAAGCAGGACCTGTTCTGCCGTAAGGCTGGCAGCTCACCCAGGCTTCTCTGCCCATCGCGGGCGGGCCTGCCCTGAATTGGCCTCATTGCTCCCTGATTCAGAGCCTGGCACTACCTCCAAGCTCCCTGGGGCCTGCTACCCCTAGGATTCCAGGCTGAGGTCCCTTCCCTGGCTTCCTGCCTAAGGGGTGGGGTGCAGGGTGGCTGACATGAAAACGCTGCCTCAGCTGTCTGGCCCTCCGCCCCAGAGGCAACTGGGGCTGTGGCTGGTGGTGAGAGGAAAAGGATGGCCTCTTGAGCACGTTCCCATCCAGAGCCCGGCTCACCCCTCTTCCTAGGCCTGGCGGGTCTATTTCCTAACATGTACCCCAACCCAGGCTTCCTGACAAGGTCACATTTGTTTTCTCTTCTAACTTTATGAGTTTATTTATTTTTCTCATTTTTTTTTATTCCTACAAAAGAACCCTGTCCCAATATTTCCTGCCTAAGCCTGGCCTCTGTTCTACAGCTGAGAAACGGGGAGGAGGGGAGGAGAAAGCCCTGAAATGAAGCAGGCTGGGAAAACCCTTGGGAGTGGAACCCGGGGGAAAGGTGTCCTCCAGGGCCCAGCAGAATGGCCCTGCCTCTAGGCTTGAAGAGGATTCACTTCCCTTTCTGTGGACCCTGCTGCCACAGCCGCTGGAAATGATGTCACCCCTCTTCTCCACCCTCAACCAGATGTGGCCCTTCCTTGTCTCCACCCTCAGGCCTGGAGCAGAAGAGCCCATACAAAGGTGCCCCCCACCCTCTTGGAAGTTGCAAACCTTCAGGCCACCTTACAGGGGTCAGCTCCTCAGGCCCTGGGGTAGTTAGGGTTCACCCAGCACTTGGTGCGGAGGGGCTTGTGGGCAGCCACTCACTGCACCTATGGCACCGTCCCAAATCCAGATGGGAGGAGACACTGGTTTGGGAGAGGCAGGGTGGGGTTGATTCTGGAAAGAGGTTGTTTTCTTATCAGAGGGTTATAGCAAATGCCATTAGCTATGAGCACCTGTGCCTTTGGAAAATGAACAGGACTCCCCCACCCCCACCCCATCCCTCTAGGATCCCAGCAGTCCCTGGCTGCAGGGTGAGGCTATGGGCCTGCTCATTGATACAGCCAAGGGCAGTGCCCTGTCTTCAGTCCTGCAGCTGGGCACTCCACTGCCCAGCTGCCCTCCAGCCCAGGGTAGCACCCAGGCCTAGAGGAACTCACTGACCCAGGCATGGGGCAGAAGCCAGGGCCAGCACCAAATAGAGCCCACAGGGCATCATCCCCCTTGTTGTGCCAATGGCTGCGCAGGGGGGGGCGGGGGAGAGGGCTGTTTCCCCCGCCTCTGAGCCAGACCTGGCAGTCTCTGGGCCCCAGGAAGCCCAGGAATGGGGAAGGAAACACAATCCTGCCTCCTAGAGGGGCCTCTGCACACCCAGTACCACCTCCCTGCCTCTGTTCTCTTAGAAAAGGGCCAGGTGCCCCCGGGGAAATGCCAGTCTCTGGGCCTCGGAGATGAATTAATTTCTGGCATCAGGGGCTGTGCAGAGGAAGAGTTGCCCTCCCTCGGGCACTGGGCAGGTGATGGGCACCTGGATGCCATTCCTGATGTGTATCTGTGGGGCTGGGGCAAGGTTCCCTGTCCACTTGTCATGCCTCAGTTCACCCTTTGAAGGGTCCCTACCCACTTCCCAGTCCCAATGCTGATTCAGTTGCCAGAGTCCCCTGTTGACTCACCAGCCCCCTGCACCCCCACCGCCTTCAAGCTCTTTAGATCTTCCAGCCTCCTGCCACCAGGCCCAACCCTGCTGAGCTGGTGCAACGTGACAGGGTGAGGGGGTTGGTGACACTTGAGGAAAGAAGCAGGCCTGGGGGGAGGGGGGGCAGCGGCAGACAGTGACAGACTGCAGACCTGAGCCGCCTCTGCTAGGGAGCCCTTTTGCCAGCCTGGGGCCTGCAGGGGGAGAGGATCAGCGGGTGGGAGGGGAGGGGAGTGTGGAGCGCCTGCCTGCCCCCTGCCTGCCTCGGCTCTATCTCCTGTCAGCCTTCAGCTCCCTAAGCGACAGCTTCTAATTCCGGCTCTTGGTGCCTCTGTGCTCTGCGGCAAAGTCTCAGCCTTTTTTTCAGCTTTGCTATTTCTTTTCTGTTCAGAACATATTGAGCCCACAGGAGGGAAGTCAGAGTAAAGGCTCCAGGGCCAGAGACCTGACACCCCCCCACCCCACCCCGCCACACACAGAGGTCAGGCCTGCTTGGCAAGGCCAGCTGGGGGAAAGGGAGCCAAAGAGCAGCCAGCATGGGGCTCTGACAGGCCAGGATGAGGCCCTGAAGGGGACCTGCCTCCACACTCCACAGGGACATAAATGAGACCGAGTTGTCTCAGGGAGGCTCAGGGAGAGGGGCCTGACTCTTTAGGACCCAGTCCATGTTCCTGCTGCTTCTCTCCTCCATCTGGGGCAACACTGCCCGGGTGTAGGGTGGTCTGCTACACGCAGATTCCAGAGGTGCCCTCTCCTCTGACCCTGAAAACAGAAAGTGAAGAAAGCAATTCCCTGGGGGGGGGGGGGGGGGG
>NW_006383006.1:5663283-5665796 GCF_000327345.1 Myotis davidii
GGAGTTGAGTAAGGGAAGAAAGGCGTTTCTTCTGCTGTCTGAGTAAAGAGAGCGCATTCCCCATCCTTATGGGGGCTGGAGAGTCTGTACGCGCCCTGGGCGACAGCCAGGAGGGGCCCCCAGGTCTGAGGGAGGCACTGCTCTTTCTGCTTGCGGAGTAATTGTGCAGCTCTCTTCCTGACACTCTCGCAAGATCTTGCTTGAAGCAGGCAGGGTGGTATTATCCACTTCATTTTGAAGGTGGGGATATGCAGGCCTGGAGCCACTCTGCTAGTCAATGCCTTCAGGCTGGGACTTAATTCTGATGTTGAACACTGTGCCCTTTCTGTGACACCGTGAGAGGAAGCTGGCAGAGCCCTGAGCAGAGGGATGAAAAATGCAAAGGAAAAAGAGGGGCTTCACAGTGTATGCGGGCATACGTCACATGTTCCCTCAGGACAGTGATCTGGGAACACCTGCTCCATGGCTGGCCCCCATGGCAAGTGGGCATCCCTGGGGCCTGGGAGCTAGAGAGAAGCAAGAAATTCAGGGTGCGGGGCCATGTGCCCACTTTGCCACCCAACCACCATCTTCTTCCTAGAGGCAAATCCTCTGCCTGCCCCATACCTTTCCCCAGGCAACTCCTGCTGCAAAGCTCTTTGTCACTGCTCTGCCCAGGCTAAGGACACTGTTATTCTTCCCTTAATTTCCTGTCTTTCATAGGGAGGGACCCTTCCAAACAGCCTCCAACACGGTCCCTCCTCCCTCCATGCCCTTGCTTCAGTGAGCCCGTCTGGAATGTCTTCTTGTTTCTTAGCAGCCAGACCCCATCCCACACTTCCTTGAAGACCACCTTGGAAGCTCTATCCTTAGAAGATTTCAGAGCCCTCCCTTCCCAACAACTCCACCTTTTCCTCTATGGACGTCTCCTTTGTCTTTAACAGATGTATTCCGCCCTCAGGTGATAATCTCCACTTTTTACGTCTTTTTTAAAAAATATATATTTTATTGATTTTTTACAGAGAGGAAGGGAGAGAGATAGAGAGTCAGAAACATCGATGAGAGAGAAACACCGATCAGTTGCCTCCAGCACACCTCCCACGGGAGATGTGCCCGCAACCCAGGTACATGCCCTTGACCGGAATTGAACCTGGGACTCCTCAGTCCGCAGGCCGACACTCCATCCACTGAGCCAAACCGGCTTCGGCCACCTTTTATGTCTTGGTCCTGTCTTCCCCCTTGAGAGGGGAGGTCTTTTCTATGCAGAACTGAACTTCTGTTTCTGTATTTCCCACAGCTGGAAACAACTGGAAGCCTGGCTCACTAAAAAAATCTCAGTAAATTCTGTAGTTGGTCCCTGATTCACTTCTTCCTTTACAAAAATCCATTCCAACCCTACACACCCTCCCACATCCCTTCACCTCTGAGCGCCCTGACTCCCCTCACCGGAGGCCTGCCCGCTCTGCTCTCCAAGGCCACCACCAGGGCAGCCCCCCAGAGGGAGACTGGATGCGGTGGTTTCAAGGGCAGCCATTGCCATAAGAGACCCCCCTATTGACTTGAGCTCTCTTCTCTCTATTCAAAGGAGTCAGGTAGCGGACAAGGTCAGAGCCTTGTGGTCTAGGGTTGGTGTGATGCTGAAGAGGGAGTTGGGAACTGGGGAGCCTTGCGTGTGTCCCTTGATCATTGCTCTTTCCCGGATGGCGCCTGTCCTGAAGCGGCGAGGAGGCGGCGCCCGGGAGTTGCTACCGTGGCTGCAGCACTCCGGGATCCGAAGGCGCCCGCTCCGCCTGCTTCTCAGCCGCCGAGAGCTGGCAGGCGGGCACGTTGTAGGGGTTGGAGACGTCGGAGATTGGCGGGCACCCTCTCCTCCCACCCCCACTCCGAGCGAGTCTGTGCGGGAGGAACAATTGTGAGTGCGTGGTTTGCGACACTTCGAGTGGCAGTTCCCAGCCAGACTGAGCGCCCCCCATCCCGCGCACAGCGCAGCTACTCCCTCCTCCGAGTTACTCCCAGCCCGCCTTTCGCAGCCACCCTGGCTCTCTCAGGGTCCAGTTCTGCTCCCATGGGGCGCCATTTCCTTCCACCCGGACGGCTGGGGGCAACCCGCGGTCTTCCCCGACGGCCCCGAGGTCTCACCAGCTCCTAAGGAGCCCAGGGCAGCGACTCCGCTGGGCAGAGGGCGGGGAGAAATGACTGACTTTTGGATTGGTGCCTGTGGCCCACAGCGAGCAGCCCCCGCACCCGCCGCCTTAGCCCCAGGGGAGCTGGGAGGAGGAGCCGCTCCCCCACCGCGAGGCCCACGGAGGTGTGCGGGTCAGGGGCGGTCTCCCCCGCCCCATCCTTTTCTGCCTTGATGGTTCAGCCCGCTTCCAGGGCAGCCATTTCCAGAGAGACCTCCCCCCAACCCCCAGGCTACAAAGCCAGGTATCCAGGTGGGCGGCGGCTCCCGCGCTGCTGAGCCCCCCACGAAAGGAGCAAGCGCCCCGGCGTGGCCCGGCCCCCGCGAGAGGGGAGGGGGCGGAGGAGCGGCG
>NW_006383006.1:5667040-5680106 GCF_000327345.1 Myotis davidii
CGCATCCCGAGGGCGGCCCGGGCTCCGGCCGCTTGGGTTTGCGCCGACGCTCCACGGCTCCCGACATCCCCAGCCTGGTCGGGGACGCACCGGGGTCCGAGAGCGGCCCGGAGTTAGAGGCCAACGCTGTGCCGCACTCGACGCCTGGGCCCCAGCCTTGGCAGGCGGGCACGGAGGAGGCCGTGGTGTTGCATGATCAGCGGTAAACAGCATAGAGGACGAGCCGAGTTCCCTGCACCTGCCTGCCTCTGCTCCACTGGGATTTCTCTTCCTTCCAGGGCCTCTCTTTCCTGGCAGTTCCCCTCCCATCGGACCCCACTGCCGAGAGGAGTGGCCTTCTCTCTGAAAGGGACCCCTATTATTTCTTTTTTGTGCTTGTTGGTATTTTTGGTATTCCCTGCCTAGTCCCACCTTCCCTACAGCCTGCATTTCTTGTCTGGAAAGGCTGGTACCATGGGCTATAGCTTCCCAGGAAGATGGACCTCCCCCCAGCCCCCACCCTAGGGCTCCGTCCTGAGTCTGTGGCTCCTGCCTGTTCTCCTTCCCATTGTCAGGTTTCCCCACACCCGGGCAGCCAGGCCTGAAGACTGAACCTGTACAAGGGCCTAGCACCGCCACCTCCCCCCCCCCCCATGCTGACAATCATACCACGCACGACCTAAGTTTTCCATTCCCTTAAGTTGGAGAAGGGGAGCAGCTAGGTGGGCCTCAGAGACTAGGGCTGATTAGGAAAGAATCAAAAGGTTAAGTTTTCCTGGGGAGACACTCCTGCCCCAGGGCAATGAAAGCCTATCTTGGAAGTGGCAGAGCCCGGGGTGTTGAATGCTTTTTGTCCCTGGAACCAGCTTCTGGGTAATTGCAGTTCCTCCACCTCTGACCCAGGCCCACCCAGAATTCAACGTGGTTGACAATGCGTGGTCATTGCCCCAGCCAGCGCCCACCCAGCCCATCCCCAGGCTCTGCTACATTTGAGTCTCCTCTTTGAGGTCTCGCCCCTCCTGGCCCAGCCTATTTCCTTTCACTCTCAGAGGCCTGAAATGAAAAGGACTTAAGCACTTCTCCCGCCCCCACCGCCTCCCAGCTCCCGCATCCCCCACCGTGGGTGCTCCTGCCGGTGGAAACGGTTGCGAAGGTTTTGCTTAATTGTATTTGTTCCAATCCTCGAAGAGCTGGTGTTTTGGGCCTTTGTATATGAAGCAGAAAGCAGCAGGTCTGATCCGGGCTTAAGAACCTGACAATGTCTCTTTAAATAGAAGCTCCGCGAGGGGGATAATTGACTTGAAGTGTTTGCCACGTTAAACGGCGGCGCGCGGGAGTCGGAAGCCCACACGAGCCGCAGGCCCGGGTTTAAATTACATCAGACTCCGGCGAGAGCCGGGAGGGGGCTGTTAAAAGGCTCCTGCCTCTCGCTGGGCTGTTAATGGAGGGCTGGGCGGATGATGGATGCTAGAAGTCGAGACCAAGGACCCCTGCTTCTGCTCCAACGCGTGGGACGCAGGCCCGGCCCCGCTTCATTGCTGGGCAGATTAGTGAGTCAGAGGCAACCGCAGAGAGGAAGCTAAAAGCCCCTTCCCTGCGGCCCGGTCCTCGTTCTGTTCCCTCCCTCGCCGCCTAGGCGGGTGTGGCGAATCGCGAGCTCTAGGACCCTGCGGGAGCGCTAGCGCTTGTATCTGTGCACCTAGCCCGTCTGGTAGAGGCACGTGGGGGCTCTTTCTGTGAACCCCGAAGGTTGAACTGCACCCCCTTTTTTACCAGCAGAGGGGTCTTTGCATGACGTCGATCTGCTCGTCTTTGCAGAACGGAAGGTTTCTCACCAGTAACTCTAAGGGAACTGCCCAAGGAGAGAATGACCTGTGCTGAGAAATTGGGCCTGGGGGTGAGGAGCGGGTCATGTGGGGGTAGCTGTCAGATAACTCCCCAATCCTTCCGCCTTTCCAGGCCCGTGAGGCCGCCAGGGCCCTACACTGGACGCGATCTCTGGTGCCCCCTGGTGGCAGCGCTGCGCTCTCTTCGCTGCGCCCTAGTTCGGAGTTTGGACTTCCAAGTTTTATTTGGGGTCGCCGCTGTCTACTTCTCCCTCCGTGTGCATTTACCCATGGAATCCTCAAACTCTTGAAGTATATTAAATCCTTATACTTGAAGTCATTTCACAGCAATGCAGTGAGGGACAGTGAACAAACACTTCGCATTTGGAGTAGCGGGAAACCCAGACCCGTCATTAAAGACCCCAAGATCTTCCAAGTTAAGGTTCTGTGTCCGGAGCGGTCCTGCTGTCTTCTGAAAAACTGGAGCCCCCAAACCCTCCCTTCCGACCGCTGAACCTGGGGACCTACCGATTATGCACTGTTGTTTTTTTCTGATGAGCTTTGCTTTTGTTGGGGGGCATTGTGCCCTTTCCTCACTTCTTTCTTCTCAAACATCTGCTGGGATTCCCTTCGTCCCGCTGTCTGGGTGGTGGGTAAACAATACAGAAGCTCCTGAAAAGCTAGAGGGAGAGGGTCTGGGGAGGGATGGGGGTAATTGGACACCCCAAGTGCAAACTCCTTTTTTTCTGATCCTTGCTTGCTCACTTATTCCAACTGTGTTTAATTTTCATGAAACTTCTAATGGCGTAAGAATACAAGCCTTTTGGCTTCAAAACACCATGAGGTCTGGGTTGCACATTGTGTTGAAGGTGCTGTATCTTTCAAGTGTCACTGGCGGGACTTTGGTTGAATGTCACCTTGCGCCCTCTTTATTGGGTGAGCAGCCATGAGGGTTGCTCTCCCTGGATTTGCCCAGGGCTGGGTGGTTGAAAGTGATGTTTCTGAAAAACACAGCCGATTGTTCCTGCCTGAACTGAATTGTGTGTCCGACTGACTTGCTGTTCTTGCAGATTTCTTACCAGGCCCAGCTCCGTGCAGAACTTAAACGTTTCACCACATTCGCTTTCCTGAACTTCCACTCATTGTCAGCCCCAAGGGCGTTGGGGCTGGGGTCCTCTCTAGCTCTCTCCACTTTAGAAGAGACTTTCTAAACATTTTGCTTTTCCGATCCTCGTTGCTTTTGTCATTGTGAAGCGTTACCCATGCCACTGGAGTCTGGTCCTCTAAGATCAAACTCAGAACACTGGTCTGTGCGAGGCTAACTGATGTATGCACATGCTTTTGGGGTGACACTGTGTGGGGGAAGGACTATTAGAACTCAAAAGAATAATAAATCCAGTATTGTTCAGTTTCAAGAACTGGCCTCTCTTTGCCTTACCAACCATTCCTGACTGTGGGCTCCCTCTGGAGAGGTGCGGAGGTACACTTGCCTCCGTGTCTGCCCCTCCCTCTGTGGCTGCCTCCAGGTCAGACTCAGGTGCTGTTTCCGGCTGAGCTGGTGGCACTAGGGCCCTCGGACCAGGGCAGCTATCTAGCTGGGAATGCTATGGGGAGCCGGAGATGGTCTGCATGGCCCCTTGCTCCTGGTTAGGAGGTTTCAGTGAGCCCTGGGTTAGGCGGTAAGATGCTTCTAGCTCTTAACTCTCAAGAAGTTAAGTACTGGAGTCAGTGTCAGAGCTAGAACTTTCAAGATAATTTCATCCACTCACCTCAATCCCAGGACTAGAACTTGCGTTTCTTAATTTCCAGCCACTGCGCTATCAAAACTCCTGTCTCCCTCAAAACAGAGACAGCTTTCTCATTGCAAGCAGTGCCAGGCCCTTCCTAGGGACGGCTCGAGGAGAGCAGCCTGTGACTTTCCGGGGAGGGAGAAGCTGCTGCAGAGAGTGGTCATCAGCCCTGGTGGCTGCCCCCAGAGCCCATGTAGGGCCAGCAAGCCGGACACTGGGCCCTGGGCGTGGCTGGGCTCTTCTCCCGGGGAAGGAAACGTTCCCAGCTCTTTCAGGCCCAAGGGTATTTCACTTCCTGTTTCCCCCATTCTCTGCCCACACACCTCCAGGGAGTTGGGTTTTCTGTGGACTTGCGTGGCCACTGGGAAGCTCCCGTTGGGGAGGAGGAGGGCCACCTAGACACCCACTACAGAGTGTCCATTCAAAGGCAACTGAGCTCCACTCCCAGAGACAACAGGAAGTCCGAGGTTTTGAACACTCAGTTTAATTTAAAACAGGCACAAGTGCAAACAATTCACAAAAGTTTCTAGGGAAGATGCTTTTGTTTTTAAAACTGACCTTTAAAAAAGTCCTTGTAATTTTCTTTTCTTTTTTGCCCCAAATTAGGCCACAAGGGAGCAGAGGAATCTAAAAATATGATCTAGATTGGGCCCAGACACCTGGAGCGCTTCCCGGGGCGTCCCTGTCTCACAATAGCCCTGAAGGCACGCAGGGAAGGAGGACAAGAGACAGGTGCCCAAGGAGGCAGTGAGAGGCAGATGGTTTTCACAAATGGGGTGCCAGTCTCTTGACCTGATGGAACCCCGGGAACTGGTTCACCTCCCCCAGACCAGGATTTTGAAAAGAAGGGTCCCTGATGTCCTGGTGATTGAGATGAAGCTAACAGGTAAAATGAAGTTTCTTTCCTCCTCCTTGCACACGTGGGCTCCGACTCCATCGTACGGGAGAAACTCGGAAAGCTGCCCAGCCCCCCGGATGTGTCGGCCTCAATACAAACCTCTTCTCTGGTCAGGTAGAGACACGGGACTTAAGGGGTGGGAAGCCATGCCAAGGAAGCAGGTCTCTTCAGAGCAGAACTCAGTGGGAAAGAGGATGAGGAAGCCTTACTGAAGGGGCCAGGCTCTCGGGGTGACCTTCACTCTCACACACACACACACACACACACACACACACACACACACACACGAGCACTTGCATCCTGTAAAGTGACACCACCTTTACCACCAACCCCAGTATCTCTCTTTCACCCAGAAAATGTCCCTTCTGCTCCCATGGCCCACAGGCAGGCTGTTCATAGTTCGGAGCAGGCTGTGCATGACAGTGCTGTGTGTTGGCAGTGCAGGCGGGTCGGGAAGCAGGTGCAGGTGGGACTGTGCCTTCAGGAAGTCAGACACAGGGAAGATAGATAGACTTAGGTAATAAAACCTCCCCCATGGCCCTCTTGAAACATCAGGGTTAGGAACTGGAGCTGAGGACAGCAAGTAGCCTGGTAAAGACAGGCACTCTGCCCTCATGGGTGGCCTGGGATGCTGCCTTAAAAAAAAAACACGCAGCAGCCATTTCTGCTGTGTTGGCTGTCGTGGCCAGAAGTGCTGGTCTCCGTGTTTCTTAGAAATATCCCTGTGCAAATAACAAAGGGTCATCCTGAAAAAGGGGTCTCCATCATCCCAAAGGCAACTGGGGACTCTCTTGGGAGGGGGAGAGACTAAGGGGCAGGTCCGGCCTGGCCCAGTGGGCGGAGGGGCAGGAGGGGGGGAGTTTCACATTCAATCTTTGGAGAGAATACTGAGAGAATGAGTTGGCTGCCCCGTGCCCCTGCCCGTGGGCACAGGCGGCAGGCGCACTCGGGTGGGCTCAGCAGGTGGAGGTCGGCTTGCGGTAGAGCTGGATCAGGGGGACCAGGCACTCGGGGAGCCCAGTCTGCAGCAGGAAGGGATGGTCCAGGAGCTCCTGGGCTGTGGCTCTCTCCTGGGGGTCCCGCACCAGCATCCGTTCCAGGAAGTCTCGCAGCACTGGGGAAACCTGTGGAGACCAGGCAGTGAAATGAAGCGACAATTTGTAGTCATTTTGGGGGGACCCATATGCCTGATCCCACCATCATGTGAAAGTCTGAAGTTCTTTCTTTTCTTTCTTACTTCCTCCCAGGATGAGCGTTTCTGGGATTATCAAGTAAGTAAAGAAAATCAGCATTAGTCCAGGAAAAGTGGTCAGATGGCCTCCAGGGGGTGCTGCTGAGCAATGGGATTAGGGCACCTGGAGTGCTGGGGTGTGTGTGTGTGTGGGGGCGGGGGGTTGGACTCTAAATACAGACCCTTCCACACCCTGTTTCTTTGGGCTCTCTCAGCTTTCAGGTTCCATGGAAAGGGGCATGGGATTGGTATCAGTGATCTAGTTCTGGGTTTATCTATAATCTCTGGCAAATTGCAATTTTCTCTAGGCCTCCGTTTTCTCATCTGCAAAATGGGCTAATGTTCTTGTTCTGTCTGCCACGGAGGACTTCAGTGAGGACAAAAACGAGGTCAGGGGCGAAGAAGTGTTTTTGGAAAATAGAAAAGAACAAGGGGTGGGGGGGGGCCTGAAAAGAAAGATTTCTTTATTGCTCTAAGACTTGAGTCTAAGTCAAAGTCTTGTATTGGTTCTTTTTGAGCCAGTATCTTGGGAGAGGCTGAGTCTTGGGTCTGTTACAGAAGGCTACCTCCTCTGGGGAATTAGTCAACTAGAACTCTCCCCTATCTGCTAATCTTGTGGTCAGCAGTGGTCTCCAAGGACCAGCTGTCTCTGAGGCGTTCCCGTCTGTCCTCCCATCTACCAGTAGCTGTGTTGGGGGGCCACAGATCTTGCCATGTGGGGACAGGGCTTCAACACTCTGGGACACTTCTCACTCTGGCCACTAGGTGGTGGTGCCACTTTGCAGCTTTGTGCTGACCTGGCCAGGGGTGGGATGAAGGGGGCGGGGAGGGCAGGCTTGTAAGGCCTCCTGGTTTGGGTAGATTAGGTTGAAAAGGTTTACACATACACACACACACACACACACACACACACAGGTTTTAAGGGAAAAACTAGCTCAGATGTGGTCAGAAAGTGCAGTGATGGAGGACAAGCCGATTCCCTGCGATGGACTGGGGGATGCTGCCATGGTACGGCTCCCCTGAGAGAAGGGGTTGAGGTGTCCGCTCAGCTTCTCTAGATTCTTCTCCAGAGCATCAGGAATTCCTGGACGCGTTGCTTTCCCTTCTCTCAGGCTCCTACCAATCCCTTGCAGGGAGAAACTTGTCCGAGTGACCATGGGAGTTTGCTTTTAGATGTGGCTCCACACCCAGGTGCAGGTGTCATATGGAGAAAGGGGTACCTCTTCCAGCATCCCGGACCCTCGGCTTCTGCGAAATGGAGGGCTGGGCTGGAGCCCAGGCTCTGGGCCTCTGAGCCCCAGGAAGCATTCGGTCTGTGGGGCCACACTGTGCATGGACTGACCTTGTGGGAATTCTTCAGCTTGGGCGGGGAGCTGTCCCGGAGCCTCTTCATCGCTTGCACTGGGGAGTCGCTGAAGTAGGGTGGCTCCCCGTCCACCATCTCAATCACCATGATGCCCAGAGACCAGATATCCACCTGCAGGAGGAGAACGTCCCTGACTCCACTGGCCAGAGCCTGGCCCCGTGGTCACAGCACGCCGCAGTCCAGGGAGGCCACCGCGGTCTCAGTTCTCCTTAGTGAGTTGGCCTCCGTCCGGCCACTGGCCCTGTGGGCAGTTACTTCCTGCACGAGTGACCTTGACTAGGGACACAGCGGTCAGCCACTCTCTGAGAAAGGACATCGCACATGGGGAAGCCTGGCCATACCCCTGGCCCTTGAGCTGAGGGCTAGCATTTTGGGGACCAGTTTGTGGCAGCAAAGTCACAGGCAAGAGCAGATGCCTCCAAGAAGGGACAGTGGGCAGTGGGGTAGGGGACTGACTGAGTGGGAACCCGAGAAACGGCCTATTTTTGATGGGAGGGGCCAAAAGTGTTAGAGCTGTGTGTTCCCACGCCTCTTCCGGGAGGACTGGGGGGTGGAGGGCAGGGTTACCTCGGTGGCGTACAGAGACCTGGAGATCACTTCAGGGGCCATCCAGTAGGGCGTTCCCACCAGGGACTTCCTCTTAGGGACGTCTTTGCTGATCTGAGCACAGAATCCGAAGTCTGACAGTTTCACCTAGGGCGGGGGTAAGAGGGAAAAGGGAAGTGGTGAGTTAGGAGGAGGAGCTATGCCGGGAGCAGGGCAGTGGGGAGCATGGGTGTGCCAGGGTGGGGAGGGCCCTACCCTGCCATCCAGGGTCAGCAGAATGGAGTCGCTCTTGATGTCCCGGTGTATGACGCCCTGGGCGTGCAGGTACGCCAGGGCCTGCAGCACGGCCTCGCACACGGTGGCGATCTGCTCCTCGTTCAGCCTGGACAGGGAAGGCAGGGAGAGAATGTTAGCTTTGGCTGGGCTGCAGGACAGATGGGCTGGGAGCCCCTGGTACCAGGCCCCACAGCCCCTGGGCCTTGTGTGTGGGAGCCCAGACCTGGCGGAAATGGGCCTGGGCCTAGGCTGGACACCTCCTGCCCTCCCACTCCCCTGAGGCCCTCGGGTCTATGAATCCACACAGACAGGTGAGCTCAGGACGATCTGATAGTTCCCCCAAGTCTGCTGGGCCCGAGGCTGCCTGAAACCCTTCCAGGGCAGTGGTGGGGGCAGCCAGCACTTGGGACCCAGCCCTCCAGCTGCCCACCTGACTTGGGAGATGATGTCCGTGAGGGCCCCGCCCTGCAGGAACTCCATGAGCACCCACAGCTCCTCGCCCACCAGGTAGCTCTTGTACATCTCCACCACGTTGAGGTGCTGGTAGTCCCGCATGATCACCACCTGGGGGCGGGGTGGGGGGAGGTGCCTGAGTGCCGGGTAGGACGCACCGCCCTGCTTGTACCTGTCCCTGTCCGTCCTGGCTCGGTGTTCACTGCCCAGCCCAGATGCCCGCCCGCACCCACCCTCTCCTCCCACCTCATTAAAGAGCAGCTCCCTGCGCTGCTGCTTCCTGAGGTCCATCATCTTGACGGCCACCTGGCGGCCCGAGTGCTTCTCCCGCGCCAGGCAGACGATGCCCGTGGAGCCCTCGCCAATCTTCACGTAGCTGTCCAGCAGCAGCCGGGGGTCGCCCTGGTCCACCACCATCCTGAGTGCAGCCTTGAACTGCTCGTGCGTCACGATGCCCGTGTCCTCACCGGCCAGGGCACCCTTGGCTACTGCGGGGTCCTGGGGCAGGTACAGGTTGCTGGTGCTGATCTGGGCGTGCCGGGTGCGGGGGGAACCAGCAGGGGAAGACCGGCCCGGAGGAGGGCCGGCGGCTGGGGCTGTACGGAGGGACTTCTGGGGGCTGCTGGTATCTGAGGTGGTCAGAGGGCTGAAGGTCCCTATGGGCTGGTCTGCAGGCAATGACTGGGCCTTGGCCACCAGGCTTGCGGGGGAGTCTTTCTGTGGTGGCCGGAATGAGGAGTTGGGCTGCAGGGGAAAAAATAAAGACATGGAGAGGGGTTTGGCTGTGGGAATGTTTGGAGCAAACTTCCCAGAGACAGGGGGTGGCTGCTGGGACCCCCAGACATGGGCAGGGTTAGGCAGGGCATCACACCAAATTGGGGAGGTGCCACAAGCAAAGGTTTTCAAACGGAGCTGAAGCCAAACCACAGTTCTGCTCGGGGAAACCAGCCCCCATGGCTCCCAGCTGAGCAGACCAAACAGGAACCTCTACAACCAATTTGCCTGCT
The DNA here is from genome assembly GCF_000327345.1 of Myotis davidii. NCBI lineage: Eukaryota > Metazoa > Chordata > Mammalia > Chiroptera > Vespertilionidae > Myotis > Myotis davidii. The sequence continues at coordinate 5,676,413 of NW_006383006.1, forward strand.
CCCGGGAAGACATAAAAGGCAGAGTCCCTGGGGTGCTCTTGTGCTGGGTGTTTCTTCCTGGGGAATTGACAGCCAGGCCCCAGGAGGCCACTGGGAGGCAGTCCCCCCGCTGCTGCAGGGCTCCCTGGGGAATCTGGGTCAGAGGCAGTGGTTCCCATGGCTCCCCACAGAGGATCCCAGAGCCATGTTTCCATCGGGGGGTTTCCAGACCCCCAGGCTGGGGACATGGTTCCAGAGAAACCCAAACCCCATCCTTGGGTCCAGGGGTCCCGGGGAGGTTTTCTAAGGGCTCCCCAGAGGAGCCCCTCCACTTGCTCCCAAGCATGGAACTCCTGCCTGAGGGCCCCCACAAGGAAGGGAAGGTAGGCCTATCCTGTGGGCAGGGAGGGGAGGTGGTGCTGAGTGGCAGGCTGGGCCCATCCCTGGAAGCCTTCGAGGCTCCTTGCCTTTCTGGGTCCAAGCTCTCCTGCCAGCCCTGCCAGGAAATGGTCCCTTCCTTAGGGTTCTCCCCAGGCGGCTGGCATGTGCAACATGAGTAAGGATTTTGTGGGTTGTTTTTAAAACATAGATTTGTATTGATTTCAGAGAGGAAGGGAGAGGGAGAGAGGGATAGAAACATCAATGATGAGAGAGAATCACTGATCAACTGCCTCCTGCATGCCACACACTGGGGATCAAACCTGCAACCCGGGCATGTGCCCGACCGGGGCTTGAATTGTGACCTCCTGGTTCATAGGTCGAAGCTCAACCACTGAGCCACACCGGCCCAGTGAGGATTTTGTGCTTTCAACAGGGGCACGGGGAGAGGGCCCTGTATAGCTTACAGGGGACCTCCAGGAGCTGCAGACAGGCTTCTTGGAACTTCTCAGATCCCATCACATCTGGTTGTCTAGGTGCCCAGTGGCTTCTGTCCTGATTCCTGGAGCTGAATCAACTTCCAGGAAATCTCAGGCAGCCCACGTGGGCTGAGTCGCTTGGGCTGCGGAGCTCAAAGTCTGGGCCTCAGGCCCACCCGGCTCTGCCAGCGCCTTCTCAAGCTCTTCAGCACCCCGCCCCCACCACAGTCCTAGGCCTTGTCCAGGGTCAGGGTGTCCCTCCCTGCAGAGTGGAGAGCCCCGCAGTGACGTGCCTGGGACAGGAACATAGGGTGGTGGGGCCAGGCTTGGCCCTCGCCCCAGCAGGGACGGGTCCCAAGTGTCCCTTCGTCAGCCCTGCTGCCTGTCTCCACAAGGAGGCAGCTTTTGCTTAAGGTAACCCCAGGAGGAGACCCGATGAAACTCGCTAACCCACCCCAAGAAAGGGAAAGGAGACAAACATGAAATTAATGAGTGGTTAGGGGTTGTGGACTAATCTGGAGTTACTGTGTGACTGAGGCCTCTTCTTGAGCAGGAAGCCATGGGCAGAGTCCTGCGTGGACTTACAATGATGCCTCCCGGGCCATGGTGACAGCACCAGGCTCTCCAGCTGGGAGCCTGGGGGCCTTACTGTAAGTGCCCCAAAGACAGAGGCCATGTCATGATATTAAAAAAATAATAAAACCATACATTAAGGGCTTAACACTTTGACAGGGGCCTTCAAGGCATTGTCTCCTTTAAAGCTTATAACCCTGGGGGTTGTCTTACGAGCCCACGGGCACTACCATCACATTTGTGATGAGGAAAGAGGTAAACTTGCCAGAATCACGAAGTCGTAGGTGGCAAGGCCAGACTGCAGCCCCGTCAGCCCGACCGCTCACCCCTATGCTACAGTCCTGTTGGTGTCCTGTGTCATTGGCATGTAATGGAGCACATGGTACACAGTAGGGGCTTAACCAATGTCTGCTGATTATTGAGGTCCTTTGACTTGGCCTTTCTGCCTCTAAGTGGAACCGCTTCCAACATCCCCAAACTTATAACCGTCTTACCTCTTGGGCCCCCACCCCCACTCGAGGTCTTCTTTTGCTCTTTAGCCAAAGTGAGTGGCCAGAGACCAAGCTGCTGGGCCGAGTCCCAGAGCCTCAGGGCCACAGGCCTCCTGCAGCCACTCCTGGCACACATGGCCACTGGCAGCCTGACCTCTCGGACACCAGTGCTGCCATGGGAGCTGCTGTGAGTGCCAGAGCCAGCCCCTGGCATATGCTGAGGGCAGAGAGCTGGCTGCTGGCTTGGTCTGGGGGTTCCTGGGGCTTCCCGTCTGAGGTAATTTGTCTAAAGCAGTGGATTTCAACTAGGGGTGACTTTACCCCGCAAGAAGCACTTGGCAATATCTGGAAGGATTTGTGGCAGTCCCCTTGGTGGGGTGCTAGAGTCTAGTGGGTAGAGAGTGGGGACACTACTAGATCCTACAGTACACAGGACACCCCGACGCCCAAAGATCGTCTGATCCAAATGCCAACAGTGCTGGGCTAAGAAGCCCTGGCTCAGAGCGGCTCAGGCCCGGCTTAGAGTTTTTCTCTAGAGCAGTGGTTCTCAACCCTCCTAATGCCGCGACCCTTCACTACAGTTCCTCATGTTGTGGTGACCCCCAATTTCATTGTTACAAATTGAACATAATTAAAGCATAGTGATGAATCACAAAAACAATATGTAATTATATATGTGTTTTCCGATGGTCTTAGGCGACCCCTGTGAAATGGTCGTTCAATCCCCAAAGAGGTTGAGACCCACAGGTTGGCAACCCACAGGTTGAGAACCGCTGACCTACAGTGAAGATTAAAGACTCCTCTGGGATGAGAAGCCACTGACATCAGAGATAGACAGCTATCCCAAGACATTGACAAGGCCTGTATACCCACAAATTGATCCTGAACTTAAAAAACCACTTGATTGTCTTTACCTGTCTGCTTATGATATTAATTATAATAATAGTTATATTGTTCTTTGGGCTTTTCTCAAACTGTTAATAATTAATAAAGGTGTATAAGATAATTTTTGTATTATCAATATACTTTTATGGTTTCTCTTTTACAGTTTAGCAAGAATTTTATTACAGAAGAAAAGGGATGTGTGTGTTTCGTCCCAAAGCCCAGAGCCTTCCCTGGGCGCTTGGGGCTGGTGGTGACTTAGAAAGGTTGAGGGCCCAGGCCACTCTCCAAACTCCCCAGCCCCGTTCAGGCTTGACCAGACTGGCACCGTCACTGAGGGGAGGACCCAGGCTCGTCCTCCTCCAGGGAGGGGAGCCGCCATCCCTGGGCCCCCCAAATCTCTCAGGTCTGCCTTAGGGGTCCCGTAAGCTCACTTCTGCCGGCCCCTCAGGAAGGAGCTAGAGAACAGTGGCTGCCAAGACAGCGAAGGCCTCTGAGCCAGGCCTCTGCCTTCCTTCCCTGACTCACTCCCGACACCTGGGGCTGTCTCACCCTCTCTGACTCAGGCTTCTGACTAAAATGGGAAAGGATGTCACCACAGACAGGACGCCATAGGGCATGTAAGAAGCGCATTGTTCTCTGCCTGCCCAGAAATGTCACCGTGAGGCCCCCTTCACCACTTCCTTTCTTATAAGAAAAGTATGTGCATCTTAGACTGTCACGCAGGCCAAAGGCAGTCCTCCCGCTACCTCCGGACGCAGGCCAATTCAATCCTCTAGCTTCTCATATGACACACAAACTTGAGAATAAGTCATTCCAGAAATGCTAATGACACAAAACCACCACCGCTAGCGGAAGCGCAGGCGGGCATGGTCACCAGAGGGGGCGAGCTGAGTGCGGGGGGGGGGGGGG
>NW_006383006.1:5695551-5696296 GCF_000327345.1 Myotis davidii
GTTGTGGTGACCCCCAACCATAAAATTATTTTTGTTGCTACTTCATAACTGTAATTTTGCTACTGTTATGAATCGTAATGTAAATATCTGAAATGCAGGATGTATTTTCATTGTTACAAATTGAACATAATTAAAGCATAGTGATGAATCACAAAAACAATATGTAATTATATATGTGTTTTCCGATGGTCTTAGGCGACCCCTGTGAAAGGGTCGTTCGACCCCCAAAGGGGTCACGACCCACAGGTTGAGAACCGCTGCTCTAGAGGTACATACCCAAAGCGCTGAGAGGGAAAGCGCTCACCTGGATTGGAGCTGTGGCATCTCCAAGCCCGAGACAACCATCCCTCCCTCACGGGTCAGGGCCCAGGCCCGCACACCCAGCAGCAGTGGCTGTGGTGGGTACTCAGTAAGGTGAGCAGGTGTGGGCAGGCTGACAGAGGCTGTGGGGTGCTGCCTGGAGCCCAGAAACATGCATGTCTGTGCCCAGACACCCCCTCTCTCCAGATCCCTGAAGCCCTCCCGAAGGACTCCCAAGAGGCCAGCGCGTGATCCCGTTCCCATTCTCACCTCCCAAGCAGTGTGCCCTGTGCTGCTCCCACCCTGGTTTTCTGGGGAAATATCTCCATTCCCCAGCCTTCCAGACCCCTCCGCTCACAGACACGTTCCTTACATGGACGGGTACATCAGGCCACAGCTCCTCTGTTTGCCCCCCAGACCCCGCCCCCCCGCCCCGCCACAGGGG
>NW_006383006.1:5696513-5697290 GCF_000327345.1 Myotis davidii
GGGAGCGGCAGTGCAGGAGCCTCTGCAGATCTCAGTGGAGCCGGGGGAGCCGTGGGCCAGTGAGGGATGGAGGCGGAAAGAGGGTCTAGAGGAGGGAGGCAGGATGCCCGCCTGCCCGGTGCTGGAGCCCCTATTCTGCTGGGGCCTGGGTGGGGGTTGCTGGGCACCGGGGGCAGGTCTGAGCTTTTGTGGTTAAAAATACTGCTTTTCTTCTCCCCCTGGCCGGCTTGGCTCAGTGGTTGAGCATCGACCTGTGAACCAGGAGGTCACAGTTCGATTCTAGGGCATATGTCCAGGTTGCGGGCTCGATCCGCAGTAGGGGGCGTGCAGGAGGCAGCCTATCCAAGATTTTCTCTCATCATTAATGTCTCTCTCTCTCTCTCTCTCCCGCTCTCTCCCTTTCCCTCCCTCTCTGAAATCAATAAAAATAATATGTTTTAAATGCTGCTTTTTTGGGGGGGTATCTGCCAACAACGCCCCAGGGGGCAGGAGTGTAAGCTGGGTTAACATAGCTCCTCTGAAGCCCCCGGGACAACGACCTGGCTCCCAGCCTCTGACTCACACATGCTAAGCCCTTAGAGGACGAGGACTCGGTTGGTTCAGGGTAGAATCCTCAGTGGAGGCTGAGCTGGTCTTGATTATTTTGTTCCCTCATGCTGTCCCCCAAACCACCTCTGTACGTGGGGAAGGCCAGGCAGGGCCTGCACATGCATTCATTCCCCAGTGGACGCCTGATGCCTGCCAGGCCGCCCCCTGGCTTGCGGAGAGGGGCCGGAG
>NW_006383006.1:5697826-5704424 GCF_000327345.1 Myotis davidii
GTGCCTGGTGGGGTGCTCTGCAGGCAGGCCCCCAGCTGCGGGCAGCGCTGTGTGGCACCCTGGAACTCGGCGGGGCCCAGGGACTGTGCCTTGGTGGCCAGCCCATTGGGCGGGACCCGTGGGCTCTGCGGTTCTGGCCATGGCGCCTGCCGGCGGCCTGCGGGCGCACCCCCATTGCAGCTGAGGTAGAGGTCCGTGCGCTCAGACTGGGGGCTCTGCAGGTACATGTCCGGGTCGGCAGTCCAGTGCTCCTCCCCCAGCAGCCCCAGGGACTGTGCCCGCCGCCGGTTGGTGGGGCTGTGCCCGCGAAGGGTGTTGGAGCTGATGACTGACAGCTTCTGGATGTCGTTGAGCAGCCCCGAGATGTAGCCGTCCGTGGGCACAGAGCTGCCCCGCACCACAGTCTGCAGGAGAGAGGAGAGCGTGGGTGAATGGCCGATTCGCGCCAGGGAGGGCAGCCTGGGACCAGGCCCGAGGGCCTCCCTGGGGGCCTTGAGGAGGAACACCTAAGGACCTTGCCTGCTGTGTCATCCACCCATTCCTTATATTTCCAGTCATTTACCCAGGCCCATGGCAGGTCAGGCCTGTGCTGGTGCAGAAATACAGGGAAAAGGCCCATTTTCATGGGGCTCGCACACAGGGCACACAGGTGAGTAATCACGATTACAATCCAGAATGCCAAATGGTGTGGGCAGCTGAGCGTGGGGAGCCGAGGGGAACCACGGGGACAGGGCCACCTACGATTCTCCGGCCCTCGGAGGAGGCAGGGACCAGGCCGGCGCCCTCCTCCGCACACACTGGCTTTGTGGCCTCTAAATCCTGACCGCAACCCCTCCCAGGTTCTCGGATCGACCCTCTTGACCCAGACCACTCAAACCCCCAGTCCCCCAGGGGCTGCAGGTCCAATATTGCCTGGGCACGCTGATACGAAAAGGCTGTTTGTTGTTATCTGACATTCCAATGTTCTTGGGCAGCCTGCATTTTATTTGCTATATTTGGCAGCCCAACCACCCTCTCGAGGACTCCCCAGGCTCCTCCTCCCTGGGTTACCCAGGGAGACACAGGGCTGATGAGCAGGGAATGAAAACAGCGGCTAATTGATAGCTGGTAATTAGGTGGTGCCTCCAGGTGCCTTTGTGGTTTGGCCAGACATGGGCATCTGCGGGGCCTCACTCTCCCGCCGCCCACCTTCCTTACCTTCATGGGCTGGAGCTGCACCCGCGTAATGCGCGAGGGGTCCACCACGGGCTTGGGGCGCCGGAGAGTGTCCAGGATGTTCTGCCATTGAGGGGGGAGGCCCACAAACTTGCCTTCTTTAGGGTCAAAGGAGGTGTGGACGCGGTGCTGGAAGTTCTGTGGGGCTGAGATCTCAGGGCGTTTCTTCTTTTTCTTGCGGAACATGGTGCCTGCATGGGAGGGGCAGGCTGAGCTCCGGCGGGGCTTCCAGGAGCCTGGGCCCGGGGAGCAGGGGTGGCTGCAGCGGGTGGTGGGGCACCAGGCTCTAGGCTCTCTCCCCCCAGCACATCTCCCCTGTCTGGGTCCAGGGCTTCCCCTCTCCCTCCTCTCTACTTCCTCAGGAAAGTGGCTAGTTCCCAGCAGAGGGTCCCACAAACAACAAAAGCACCATATTGAAGGCAACACAGACTAAAGAAAGCAGGTGTCTGTCTTCTGGTCTGTGCCACGTCCCATGTCGAGCAGGCAGACTCTGGCGGTGTGTTCTTATAAAACCCAAGCCCATTACTATTATCGTCCGCTGTCGAAGAATTAAACAGGGGGAAAGGGAGGGAAGCCGGCCACCCATTTTATGAAGTGAGCATGACCTTGACTCTTCAACCAGACAAGATTAGTACAAGAGGAGGAAAATGTAAACCAACCTCACCTAGGAACATGAATGTGAAAATCCTAAACAGAGCCAGCACGCTGAATCCAATACTTTGTTAAAGTTTGTTTGTTGGTTTGTTTTATGTTTTCTCACAATCAACTGGGGTTTGTCCCAGGATGGTTCAATGGCAGCAAACCTGTCCACGTGTTTAGACACAACGTTCACAAAAAGCCACCCCACCGAGTCGCAGACACGCTGCCCGTCTGGGACCCTCCTGTTCCCAGGCGCTCTGCCCTAATTCTGGAAAGCCCGGGGGGCGGAGGGGGGATATCTCAGGGCTAAAGCTCTCCGGGCAACAGAGAGCTCACCTCTGGACCTCTTTTCTGGGTCTCAGAACTCTGACTGCACAAAACATCACTTGCAGCCAACCCCGTCCCTCTCCCTGCTGATGTGGGGTTTTCTAAGGTCCTGGTGAGCTCCCTCACCAGCTCAGAGCGGTGTTGGTGTGCGGACTGGAGAGAGGGAGACTGGAAGCACTGCTCCAGCCTCACCTCAGGGAGTCCCTGATGGATCCTCACGTGATGTGAGTCAGGTGCCCACTGAATGCTTTTGTGTCTGAGGCAGCTCACTGGGTTTTTAAATTTTTCTTTATCGTGGTAAAATACACTCCATGGATTCGTAGGTTACCGGGAAAAGTCACTTCTAGGTTTCAAGAAACATGTTAGTTCCCTGAATGCTGGGGCCATTCATCTATCCATAGATCTGGGGTGTCTTCGGATCCTGGGGCATTTTCTCATGGCTGCTGCTCTGGACACAGCATTTTCCTGGGCACTTTAGCAGGTTCCAGAGTAGGTCACAGACCCGGGAGGCACTTGGCGCCCACTCAGAAAGGCTGCGGGCTCACAGCCACAGCTCCCCGACTAGAGTCCACCAGGCGAGAAACCATCCGAGTCCATGGCATATCCCTTGGAATGTCAGCCACTTTTCGGGACCTTAAGGTTCAAGAGTCCACCAAACACCCGCTACAGGCAAAGCCCCCTATGCAGGACCCCTAAGGACCAAGGACTTCAGAGGGACATGCACCTGTCTGAGTTGCAGGTGAGCTGTAGGGAGTCTCCCATTAACCTAAATGATTTGAGCCTCAGTGGTCTTCATCTATGAAATGGGGTTAATAAAATATATCTCAAGGGTTTGGGGAGCATTAAGTGAGCAGATCCCCAGTAAATGGGGGCTGTCCCTGTTGCTGTGTTACTTCTGTGTATCCCTGTCTCTGAGCTCAGGGCCCTACGGATGTGGGAACGTCAGCAGATACCAGTCTGGGAGCGATACCAGACCCCGACCTCAGATTCACCTGTCAAGTGCCCAGGCCAACTTCTGTGACCTCAGGCCCTCGACACTCTCCTCCTTCACTCTTGAAGGTTTGATAAAACTTGATCTCTTCTCTCTCAGCCTTTGGCCACAGAAGAGTCTTCATCCCTCAGTCTGTCCTCACAACATCTGACACAGACCTCTATCCTGGGCTTAGTTTAGCTGATGGTTTCTCCCTATACCCCAACTCTGTTAACTCCTCTGGAGATGCAGGGACACATCCGAGAGTTGAAGAAGAGCTGGGTAAGGGCCTGGCCAGGAAGCTCAGCTGGTTGGAGCATTGTCCTGATACACCAATGTTGTGGGTTCAATCCCCAGTCAGGGCACATACAAGAATCAACCAATGACTGCATGAATAAGTGGAACAACAGATTGATGTCTCTTTCTCCCCTCACCCCTTTCTCTATCTCTAGAAAACAATAATCCTATATAATAAAACCCTAATATGCAAATTGACTGAACAGCGGAATGACCAGTTGCTATGATGTGCACTGACCACCATGGGACAGACGCTCAATGCAGGAGCTGCCCCCTGGTGGTCAGTGCGCTCCCACAGGAGGAGTAACGCTCAGCCAGAAGCTGGGCTCATGGCTGGTGGCCGGCAAGTGCAGCGGCAGCGGTGGCAGGAGCCGCTCACACCTCCGCAACAGCGCTAAGAATCCCTCGGGGTACTCATGGCTGGTGGCCGGCAAGCGCAGCAGCAGCGGTGGCAGGAGCCGCTCGCACCTCCGCAACAGCGCTAAGAATCCCTCGGGGTCCTGGACTGCAAGAGGGCGCAAGCCAGACTAAGGGGCACCACCCCAGTGCACGAATGTCGTGCATCAGGCCTCTAGTAATCTTATCTAATAATAGACAAACATGGTAATTGACCATACCTTAGCTACACCTCCCATTGGCTAATCAGCATGATATGCAAATTAGCCACCAACAAAGATGGCCGCTAATTTGCATACTGCGGGCAGGGCGGGGCAGCGCCATCTCGCCTGCCCTGCTGCCATCTCGGCCTGCTATTTGTGACCTGGAGCGGTGGGGCGGGACAGTGCCATCCCACCTGCCCTGCCGTCATCCAGGCCTGCTATCTGCGACCCGGGGCAACCTGTGTCCCTGTGCAACCTGATCCAGGGCGGCTGGGAGGGGCAGCAGTGATAGGCTGGCCTGCCCAGGCATCCCATGTGCGACCCGACCCGAGGCGGCGCCCCAACCCCCGGATCAGACAAGTGGGGCTGAGGGATACCGCCCCACCCCCCGCCAGTGCACACATTTTTGGCCACTGGGCCTCTAGTAAAAATAACAAAAGGATAGAAGAGCTGGCTAATACTTCCTCCCCCCAATAACATCCCTCTCCCCAACTCCCTTGCCCAGCCCAAGGGCCCAGCTTTTGCAGGAGACAGAATTTTTAGCAAATCACCTAAATGACACTAGGATACCTGAGGCTACCCCAACAACGATTCCAGAACGTTCTCCACAGAGGCAGAAAGAAAGGCCTGAGAAAAGGACTCAACTGTTGAACACCCAGTTGGTATCCAAGCTGGAGAAATGGTCTCAGGAAGAACTCTCTCATTGGATTGAGAAGTGTTTCAAAGTGTATCAGAGGGAAAAAACCTCAGATACCATTAAAATCTCAAACACCAAGGAATAAATCTCATGAAAAATGTGCAAGTTTTCTACACTGAAAAGTATAAAATAATGAGAGATGTTGAAGGATGTTCATAAATTGAAAGACTCAATATTGTAAAGACGTCAATTATTCCCAATTAACCTACAGATTTATTTCAATCGCAATCAAAATCCCGGTGTATTTCTTTGGTGGAAATTGACAAATTGATTCTAAATGTATAGAGAAACATAAAGAACCAGGAATAGCCAGGATAATCTTTTAAAAAAAGTTTTTAAATTGATTTTAGAGAGAGGAAGGGAGAGGAGAGACAGAGAGAGAGAAACATCAACATGAGAGAGAAATATCGATCGGCTGCTTCCCACATTCACCCTGACTGCGGATTAAACCCACAACCTGGGTGTGTGCCCTGGTTGGGAACAGAACCCACCACCTTTTGGTGTGCAGGATGATGCACCAACCACTGAGCCACACTGGCCAGAGCCAAGACAATCTTGAACAAAGTCGGAGGCTCATGCTACTAGATACCAAGGTTTATTATAAAGCTATACTCATTAATGTAGTGTGGAATTGGCACACAGATTGATGACTAGACTAATGGACTAGAAGAAAGAATCCAGAAATAGACTCAGTCATATACGGTCACTTAATTTATGACAAAGGTGACACTGCAGTGCGGTGGAAACAGATGACCTTTCCCATAAATGTAGTGAAGCAATTAGATATCCATATGAAAATGAGTTCATATGATCCCTCAGAATTAACTGGATCTAAATGTGAAAGGTAAAATAATAAAGCTGGGGGGAGTGGTGGTGGGGACTGCAGAGGGGGCGCCCAATGTCTGGCCGCCCCCTGCCCCGGGGCCCCTGTGAGTGACTTCTTGGGACTCCTACCAGGTTTTCTTTGTCCAAAGCAGAATTTTTAAAAAATGTTGATAAGAATTTATTTGAGCCGAACTGACAACATCTGCTCGGGAGCAAGCTCTGACATGCTCCGGAGAACAAGAGTGTTGCCGTTTCTCTTAGGCGTTTGAAAGTGAGGAGGAAGCACTGGGAGGACCACATGAAGGTGGCCCTGGATTACAGGACAGTTAAGATGATGTGCTCCCAGGCTTAAAGGAGGGTCTGCAAGGGGCCATTTCAAAGGTGTGTTAGCCAAGATGCACAGAAACAATGCACAGGGCTTGCTGAAGGCAAAGATAAGCCTTTTACTAAAGAAGTTACAGGCCTGGCTGGCGTGTGACTCCCCACCATGACCTGCCCAGTTAGGATTTGATCATCAGATCACCCTGTAAGGTTACTTTCCACAAAAACCCTTTTTCTTCCACACCAAAGCAGAATCCTCAGTGTCACAGGTTAGCAGTTGGGCTTCTTTCTAAAGATTTCACCTAGGCCCTGGCCAGGTAGCTCAGTGGGTTAGAGTGTCAGCCCAATTCGCCAAGGTTGTGGGTTCCATCCTGGTCAGGGCACACACAAGAACCAACCAATGGATGCGTAAGTGGAACAACAAATCGATGTTTCTCTCTCACTCTCTTTTTTTCTCTCTCCCTTCATCTCTCTCTCTCTAAAATAAATAAATTAAAATTAATAAAAATTTCACCTAGATTAACTTGTAAATGTAGTATGAATACAATGAATAGTTGAAGGAAATATAGCAAAATATTCATTATTGTTGTGTTTGACTGGTGGACTATAAGTGATTCTTCCTACCTCATCTTTCTACTTTTCTAAATTTTCCTTAAAGATGATAGACAGCTTTTCTAAAGAAAATACACACACACACACACACACACA
>NW_006383006.1:5704516-5705419 GCF_000327345.1 Myotis davidii
ATTGATTTCAGAGAGGAAGGGAGAGGGAGAGAGAGATAGAAACATCAATGATGAGAAAGAATCACCGATTGGTTGCCTCCTGCACACCCCCTTCTGGGGACCGAGCCCACAACTCAGGCATGTGCCCTGACTGGGAATTGAACCATAACCTCCTGGTTTATAGGTCAACACTCAACTGCTGAGCCACACCGGCCAGGCCAAAATATATAGATTTTTAAAATAAGCCTTTATTAATTCTAGAGAGAGAAGAAGGGAGAAGGGGAGAGAGATAGAAACATCAATGATGAGAGAATCATTGATCAGCTGCCTCCTGCAAGTATCTAATGTTGCCAAGTCTTGGATATGAAACACCCGAGACACAAACATTCTGCATCCTTCCAGCCACAGAGCCCATGCCCTTAGCACACCCGCCTGCCCAGACAGGGGCCTCAAGTTGCCATTTCTCTTTTTTTTAATCTGTATTGTTGAAAGTATTACACATGTCCCCTATTTTTCCCATCGACCCCTGATAGAGCCGTCCTGCCCTCCCCCGCCCCCATTGTCTGTGTCCACGGGTTATGCACACATATATGCAGACAAGGTCTTTGGTTGATTTCTTCCCACCACCTACCCACCCAAGCCTTCCCTCTGAGATCTGCCTTCCCTCTGAGGTTTGACAGTCAAACAGTCAAGTTGTCATTTCTAGTTCTCCATCCTCCACCACCACCTGAGGGAGAGTGGTTGCTGCATCGGCCCTGAGGGTGCAGTGTTAAACCAAATCAGGCTGTGCCAACCCTTAAAGTTGCCACCCCCAGTATCTCACCTCTTTGCACCCACACTCAATACATCTATTGGAGGAGCTTTCCTCAAAGGAGATACCCCTGAGGAGGAAGGAGGGAGGAGGAAGGAGGAAGGAGGGAGGAG
>NW_006383006.1:5705573-5706724 GCF_000327345.1 Myotis davidii
AGGGAAGAGGGAGAGGAAGGAGGGAGGGGGGTGGAGGAAGGAGGGAGGGGGATGGAGGAAGACAATTTTCCTTCAGAGAGCCAGTCCCTACCTTCCCTTCTGCTGAGCCTGAAGGCAGTGATATGGGCCTGAGACTCTGCAGTCGAAGTGGACAGAGGCGGGGCCAGCTAAGCCTCAGGGTGACCTCCTGTCTGCCTGACACCTCTCCCCAGCACAGGGCAGGGAGGTGCTGAGGATTCTTTCCCGGGCTGTGACAGGAATGCTTCGAACTCTGCTCTTCTGAATGTCTGCAGATAGTACTTTCTGGCTGGCTGGCCCAGGACTGGACCAGAGGGGGATGCCAGTGCTGGGAGGGGAGAGCCCAGGCCAAACCAGTTTGAAGAGGAGGCTCCCTGAGCACAGCTCCTGCGGAGGCTGCTTCTCCGGTCAGAGCCTGGCAGAGGAGGAGCCAGGCAGTTCCTGGCAGAGGTTTCCTGGAGGGAGTACTGCCACGCCCAGTAACCCCGAGGGCAGAGCTGGTGGGAGAGTTCAGGGAACTACAGGCTGGGGTCACTGAGGAGCGGGACTGTCATGTTAGACAGAAAGGAAAGTTACTGTTCTTGAGCACCTACTATGTGCTAGCAGCTCTAGGCCCTTACAAGGATCCACTGATTTCATCCTCACAACCACTCTGGTAGGTAGGGATTATTATCATTCACAAATGATAATCAGATCCAGGTGAGGCTCAGAGAAGGAAAGCAACTTGCGCAAAGTCACAGAAGTAGGATGTGACTGGGTCGGGCCGGCCCGGGATGTGGTTCCTCAGTCCCCGCTCCATCCACCATGCCCACTCGGAGGGCCCTGGGCTGCTGTTAACCTCCTTCCCTGAGTTTCTATGACAGGAACGGGGCTGAGCAGCCTGAGCAAACGCATGGGAGTGTGGAGCAGGGGGAGGGCCGGGCCCGCTTCCTCATCCAAGATTGCTAGGTTCTTTCCTGGGCTGACGCGTGAGTCAGAAGCCAGGGGAGCTGGGGCTGCCCCGACTTGCAGGCTGACCCTTACTTTGTTTGAAACCAGGTTTCCTTTTGCCTCTCAAAGGGCGGGTAAAGGATTCCAAAAAGCTCATGCTGGCAGCCTTGCCGTCGGGCCTGGCACAGATGAAACGCGCCTCA
>NW_006383006.1:5706774-5725892 GCF_000327345.1 Myotis davidii
CCTCCACAGGGTCTCACTCAGCCTGAAGCTGGGCAACCCACGGGCGTGGCTCGAGGAGCGGTAGGCAGAGCTTCGTGGCGATGCTACTGCCCCTCAGCCACATGGGGTTTGGGTGGTGGCCCTCAGAGCAGGGCACTGTGGCTTGGCCGGTCTTGAGTCCATCACAGAGTAAGCAGAGCAGCCATGGTGGGCGGTCACCCTTTCGAACTGCTTCTCCTCTGGGAGGAGGACATCCACCATCTGCCAGGGCCTGGGGTGCCAGGGCCACCACGCTGTAGGGCCCCACAAACCCAAGACACGGCTACAGAGAAATGAGTCTGCATTTAAACCTCAGACTGGAGCTCAGACATTCAGATGAGGGCTGCCCTCTGAGGCAGACCCTTGGGAGTGACTGTTTGAGGCATGCCCCAGCACTTCCAGAAGTTCTCTTTGGACAATTGGGGGCCATCTTGAGCCAACGTCAACTGTTCTCCTAACCTGTCGCCTCTGCTTTCACCGGAAGCGGCCGTGTCTGACTTGGTTAGCCACCGCGCCTCCCAGGACTGCCTTCCAGTGGGTTTTACTATTTCCACACATCAAATCCCTCTCAAGGAAAGGATTCGCAAGAATTCTCTGCAGGCTGGGAAGGTGGCTTCCAGAAAGCAAGTCTAAAGGAGCGCGCGGCTGCTCTGAGGGGATGGGTTCGGTGGGTTAGGTTCTGGGATGGTGGTTAACTGTCTGTTAGGAAGGAAGCCAGGCGAATGGAAGAGAGGAGGCAGCTGCGCCCGGGGCCCTGCTCTGAGTGCCAGTGAGCCAGAGTGGGGGGCGCACCCCAGCTCCCTCTTCGGGAGGCTCAGGGCCTGCTAATCGAGCTGAGCTCTGGCTCAGTGTGGCCCCAGGGAACGGGCATCCTGAGCGGCTTGTGGCCGTGACCCACTCTCTTTCCGAGGCCTGAGCGTTTCCGCTGGTGACCAGGGAATGGACTCCTTCCCCCTGCCGGCTTCTCAAGCACAATGAGAGGAGACAGCGTCTGCTCTAGCTTGAGGGTCCATTGGGTGTTTTCAGTAACCACCACTCAGGGAAGGCCTAGTGTGAGCACCAGGCTGGGTGCTGAGCAGTTTTTTAATTAAGAAAATATATATATATTTTATTGATTTCAGAGAGAAAGGGAAAGGGAGAGAGAAAGAGAGAAACATCGGTGATGAGAGAGAATCATCGATCGGCTGCCTCCTGCACGCCCCACACTGGGGATCAAGCCCACAACCCGGGCCTGTGCCCTGACCAGGAATTGAACCGTGACCTCCTGGTTCATAGGTCAACACTCAACCACTGAGCCTCACAGCTGGGCTGTGCGCTGAGTATTTCACATACAAAATCTCCTCGCCACAAGCCTGTGAGGTAAGACTGTTATCGGCCCATTATGCAGATGAGGAAACTGATGTTCAGAGAGATTAATGATTTGCCCAAGTCAAGCAGCAAAGAAGGGGCAGAGCCACGTCTATCTGACCCAGATCCTCATGTGAACCTGGTTGCAGTCGGCTGTCACCTCCCACCACCCACGCTGCGTGGTTCTCAGGCCCACCCAAGGTGCTGCTTCGGGAAAGGAACCATTCTAGAATCATGGCACTGAGGCAGAGGAATGACAGCAATCACACAGGCACCCCTGCTGCTGTCTCCGTCCAGTCACAGAGTGACCACAGAGGACCCTGTCACCTCCAGAGCCTGACCTCCCACGCTGACCCCTACAGTCGGGCTGCCCAACCTCCTCACACCTCCTTGGAAACTGGCATCGCTCACACCCTTCCTGAGGAGCTGTGTGGGTCTCGGCCCCTGTTGACAACAAGTGTGGACTGAAGCCAGCCTCTCATTAGAGGATTCTCATCCGTCAGAAGATTTTTCTCAAACTTTATTTTTCTGGGGTTTGTTTAAATATAAAATTATACTATTCACTCATTAATTCAAAAGTATTTAGATGTTAGACACCCTCCTGAGCTCACCACCTGCCAGAAGAGACGGTGCTGCTCACCTGAGGGACTCGTGCGTGGGATCTGGCCTGGCCTCTGTCCCGGCCCAAACTGCAGCCCCTCGGCGGCATTCCCAACAGAAGCCTGTCCCTGCTCTCACACTGCTCCAGGGAGTCTGCTGATGGCGACTCCTCCCCCTCCCCAGGGCCCCTGCCCTCTGTCTTCCCTCAGCCTCCACCAAAGGTCCAGGACACCATCTGTCCCTGTTCATATGACATGAGTGTCAGGAGAGGTGGCACCTCAGCACACTTTCCTGGCCCCTAAAAATATGCCAGGGAAAGGCCTGAATAGAATTTGATTTGCTTTTCTGCCTGGTTGTCACCTGCAGGGGCGTGGGCCTAGACCCAGGCTGTGGCCCTCACTGCCATTGCCTGGGGCCTCTGTAAGGTCTGCCCAGGACCATTGGGCTGCCGTGTCCCCAGGATGCCGAGTAGCGCTCAGGTCCTGTTGTCCCCCTGGAGTGGCCTAGAGAGAAGCTGTGTGTGCAGGCAGAGGGCACTGTGCACATAATAAGCCCACATGTCTGGGCTCCCTGCCCCTGTCATCATTCCCACACTGCAGGCCCCAGTGAATCCCCAGGGGAGAGATAATGGGGCTGCTGTTGAAAAGAATATGATAATAAAGCTCATTCAATCACTTGTGTCAACACTCCAGTTGAATAAGAGGCCAAAGAGCCAGGCTGGCCAGCCAGAGAAGGTTAATATTGACTCAGGCTCGCCTCTCAGGCCCGGCTCCAGCCTGCACACGCAGAGCTGTGGTCCAGCAGCAGCTCCAGCCAGAGCTCTCTGACCTCTGTTCGCTGTACTCGAAATTCTAACCCCCTCCTGGGTCCACAGGACTGTGCTCTCCTGGGCACGGGGTTATCTCCAAGGGAAGAGAGAAGAATGGCCTTCCTGGGAGGGCCGCAGGCCAGGCACCTCCTCACCAGCCCAGATTTTCAACAGCCTCCGCATGCAGAGGCCTGAACTCATCACAGAGTTCTCAATCCTAGAAAGAACCTCTAGAGTCTCTACTTACAAAATTAGGTCCCCAATCACACACACACACACACACACACACACACACACCACACACACACCACACACACAACACACACACACACCACACACACACACACAACACATACACACCACACACACAATACACACAACACACACACAACATACACAACACACACACAACACATACACACCACACACACACACACACACAACATATACACACCACACACAACACACACACACAACACACACACACACACACACACATGCATAATTATGTTTTTACAGCCCTTAACTTTCTATATTTACTTTGTCTTCCTCCTCACTTTATGCTCACAATACCACTGTGACTTGGGCCAATCCTGCTTTACTGGGTGCATTTTAAAGATGACAGGAGGCTGGGGAGAGGGAGGAGGAGATGAGAAAGGGATATACACTGTACACGTCAGGCACTGTGCTGGGTGGGTGCTTTTTACTAGTGCATTTAATGGTCACACTCTATGAGGGAGATATTATAAGCTCTGTTTTGCAAGGGAAGAAACCAAGGCTTGGAGAGAAGTAACTGTTTGTGAGATGGTAAGTGTGGAGTTGGGGTTCAAACTCAGGTCTCTCCAACTCCAACCCCCAAGCCCCTCTCCTCTGTCACGCCCAGAGAAGTTAAATGACCCGTCTCAGATCACACAACTACTAAGAGACAGGACTGAAAGCCTCAAGCCAGAGGCTCCTCCTACCCCAGGCCACACCTGTGACCAGGATCACCCATGAACATGTGACCACATGTGACATGTACAGAGCATGCTGCTGTTTCTGCCTCCAAATTCAGATCCCCTTCCAGAAACGGCCCCTTCCCCAGGCCACCTCACTACCTGCCCCCATGGACACTCTGCCTTTACTGCTTTCCCATTGCTTTGCTCTCACGGCCTCCACAATGTCCTGCTACATAGTCAGGCCGTTCTCCAAGTTCTCCAAGCGAGGAGCGCTCAGGTAGCTTCTGCTTTTCCAATACTGACAAGTGGAGGTGAGACATGGTCCCTTGCTGGGCTGCTCTCATGTCTCACTGTGACTCCTCACAACTATCCCATGAGGAAAGCATGATCCTCCCCATTTTATTGCCAAGGACATTCAAGTTAGGAGAGAAGTAAAGCAACTTGCCTAAGCGACCAAAGGTAAAGTGAGGATTCGAACCCCGCTTTTTCTGGTTCCGAATGGGTGCTCAGCCGCTGTCCTGTGCACGGCATGAGAACGCATCGCAGTGTATGCTGCACCTGCCACAAAAGACCTGAGCACACACAGTCCCAACTCCCCCACCTCGAGGAGCACGTCAGACGAGCCTAAGAGAATGCCAGGAGGGGGCAAGACACAGGGAGCACAGTCTACGTCTTGGGAGCTCTGTATGTCTCGGCCCTCAGTGTTCCTCGCAGCATCTACATCCGGGCTGGAAGCTGCACCCCGGGTGCCAGAAAGCCTGGAGGGATCTTAGCAGGTTGGAGATCTGGGGAATGCGTTGCTCAGCACGGGCGCTGGGCCTGCTACTGCCCTTCCTGTTCGGGAGCCTCTTTCCCAAGCAAGAGTTCAGTGCAGGGCTTTGGTGACACTGTCTTGCCCCAGACGGGCATCAGACCTGATGACATGCAGAGGCTGGGCCAGGGCGGGCATTTGGAGCTCAGAGGCCTGCTGTGGGCTGAAGCGATGGAAGTAACAATGTACATACACCGAAGACTGAGAAATGGCACCTAAAAGGAACCGCTGCTGCCCTGGTTCAATTCTGGTCAGGGCATCTGCCCAGGTTGCAGGCTCAATCCCCAGGCAGGGTGCCTGGGGGAGGCAACCGCTCAATGTTTCTCTCCCTTCCTCTCTCTCTAGAATAAAAACATTAAAAAAAAAAAGCGATCACTGTTGCCTCGCAGTACCAAGCACGGGCTAGCCCAAGAAGGCCTCACTGCCCCTCCAATCTGTCCCTATGCTGGTCTCCTGGACACCCTGCCAGGGCTGGCGGTCCCTCACTCACCTGCTGCGGGCGGCCTTCCTCCCTCCTCTTCTTCCTGGCTCCTTACCCTTCAGTGGCCAGAGCTCTCAGGCACCAGGAGAGGGAAGACTAAGGACCTTCCCGGCCAGTCCTGTGGGCCTGGGGGGAAACAGATAAGAAAGTCATTGTGACAAATGCCATACGTGTCCCCGCGGGTGGACTTTGCGCATGGCCGCAATCCAGAGCATTCAACCCGCCCCAGACCAGCCTCCCCACTAAGCCACTTGCTCAGGTGCAAGGGGAGGCGGCGGTATCTCCACCGGCGCGAGGGGAGGAGGGGACAGGGCGCGCAGCGCTTCCGGTCCCGCTCCCGCCACCCCGGGAACCCCGGCAGCCACAGGGCCCACCTCCCTGCGGGGAATGAGAACCGGCAAAAGGGGCCGCGCGTACGGGGAGGCCTGCCCGCTCGTCCCGGCCCCAGCCCCGGGAGGGCAGCCAGTTGTAGGGGTTGGCTGGGGCACCCACCTGCGAGCAGGAAGCCTCGGAGCCCTCGGAGAGGCAGGGAGCGGCCCGCCCTCCGCAGGAGGGACCTGGGCGCCGGGAGCGCGAGGGAGGCCGCGCTGACTAGTACAAGTCGGTGCAGCGCCGGCCTCACCTGGCCAAGAGTTTGATTTCAGGGTGTGGCTCCAGGTAGGACTCGGCGGCCAACAGAGCCCTGGAAAAGCCGCCCCAGGACGCGAGGGGCCGTGGCCGTGGCCGTGAGCCTCTCTGCCCGAGGGGCGCTTCCACGCTCAACCCTTTCTAACGCGGGGCTCCCGCTTCCTCGGGCCCTTCGCCTCAGGACCCCGACCCCAGCCATGCCCGGCTGTGACCTGCCGGTGGCTCCCAGTCCCTGGGCCGCCTGGCGGAGCCTGACCTGATTATCCGCGGAGCCCCTCTCTGTGTAATTAACTCCTTCATTTGCATTGCAGATGCTCCAGCTGCCTCCTTCCAGGCCCTGGAGGTGCTGCGGGCCCACCCACACCCCTTGGAGAGCCCGGGCCACCTGCCACCTTGGCCTGCCCGTCTGGCTGGACGAGGCCCTAAGACGCTCTTGGGCAGGAAAGCTGGAATGAACGAGATTCCTGTTTCCTTGTCAGACCCTGCTCAGTTCCGAGAACCCTCTGGTTTCAGGGAGGGGACCTCTGTGGGAAAGAACGCTTTCAGGGGCCCTGCACCCAAAAAGGGTGGGGCTCGGCCCCACAGCCCGCATCCATCCATCGCTGTGCCCAGCAGTGCCCTGGCCCAGAAGCAGGATGGCTGTGCAGAGAGGCTCACTCCTGGCTGCCCTTTGCCCAGCTTCCTCTGGCTGGGAGGGTGGTTTCTCCTGTGCATTAATGTTGTGGGGGAGGGAGAGGGGGAGGGAGGGACCACCTGCCTGTCTCTTCCCCAAACAGGGAAGTGAGAAGACCCTTGCTGTCCTAGACTCGGGCCCCAGGAAGGCCTGTGTCCAGTTGGGTGTTGAGAGGATTCTGGCTGGAGATTCAGCACATCTGCACTCCAAATGGCCCCCAGGCTGGGTGGCTGCAGTCACAGCAAGCGGACCCAGGACTGCGGAGATTTCCGTCACTGTTGGGCACTTCAAACTTCAGTTATTAACTGAGGTCACTACTGTCATGTGTCATTTTTGTTCATGGATCCTTTAGATATATCAATGCAATTTATGGATACCGCGTTTGCATATGGGCTCTTTTGCTTATGCACAGTTTAGACTCCTGCTGAGCACAGCTAAGGTGATGAGTGGGAATTTGCCGGCCCCAAACAGGCCCGCACCCTGCCTGGCTGCGCACCCTGTCTGGCTGCACCACAAGCCCCAGTGCCCTAGGCCTCTGGGGAAGCGTGGCAGTGCCCGCTGGAGATGTTGGCCTGTGAGCGGGAGCCTGGTGTGGAAGCTCTCCTCTCTCCTCTCCTCTCCTCTCCTCTCCTCTCCTCTCTCTGAAATCAATTAAAAAAACACATCTTTAACAAATATATATTGGGCTGCTCCAATAGGGCATCGAGTCTAACCTTTTGTGTCTTTCTAAGAACCTGCATAAAACAGGGACACAGGAGTCCTGGCTGTGGAAAGCCCATTATGCTGTGGGGGGGGCGGGGGGGGGTTGCAGGGAGAATTGGTTGCTGAGGATTTGAAATGATCCATGAACCAACGCTAGAATGAAATGCCTAACATTGTTGAACCTAGAATCAACACCCTAAATTATGTTTTACTGACTCACAGATGCACACATGAATTCATTCTTTTTATACAAATACCTTATATATCAAAACGACAACTCCAAGCGGTACTTCTGAACTGTTGAACTGTGATAAAGTGTGAACATTAGACTATTATCAAAAGTGAACTGGTATTTAATTTGGTTTGAATCTAGGCTTGGGTATCCCATAAAGGCTACTAGCCAAGTCCCATCCTCATCCTGTAAGGAGTGAGTCTAGGTAACCCTGAGGTCCTCCTACCTTTTGGAACATCGATGGGGTTTGCGGAGAGTCAGAGATTCCCAAATAAGACTGATCATGGAGGTAAGACTGACCATGAACCCCCCCCATCACTGAAGACCCCAGATAACTATCAGTCAGGTATGCTAGAGCAAAGGTTCCCGTATTGGATACTAGGCTAGACGAGAGGACTCTGCTGCCCATTACAACCCCACGTTTCTGCACTTGTGGTCGCATCTACAGGTGGGTCAGCGCCCCTGGGCTGGGGGACCTCTGCCAATTAGGATGGCTGGGATGTGCAGACTAGGTCCTGAGTGGTTAATTCCTGTGTGTGATCCCCCTTCTCTATCCTCCTCTGATTCACCCCCAACTCAGCCCTGTCCAGGATGAGAGGGCAGAACAAGAGTGCAGGAAGTGGCAGGAACAGCCTGGGGGACAGCATCTCCTCCAGCATCCATGTGCCTCCCTCTGGCCCTGTTCCCATGGCGCTGTGCTGCGCACAGGGAAAGGGACCGGGCACACCCTCCTTTGCAGAGCCCTGGCAGCTGGCAGAGGCATTCAGGTCGAGGGAGTTGTCCATATGCTGCCATTCTACAAATTGGGCAGGAGCTCTAGACAGGGACACTGAGAACTGACATTTCACCACCGCCAGTGGCTCTTGGAGCCCCACCAGCACTGGGGCACTGGCCAACCCGAACTGTCTGGGAAGGCACGCTGGGCGGGGCGGGCGCTTCCTGGCTCCTTCTCAGCCCGTGGCTGTCGGGGCCTGCTGTAACGTCTGAGCACCTACAGCTAGGGCTGGGAGCCTGGGTTAGGACCAAAGAGGAAAGATATGGATCGACTGTGGTTTAGAAACACAAACACATTATCCTTTCCCTGCACTTTCTGCTGCATGACTTGAAAAGCTGCCTGGGGATCAGGAAGACTGCTGACAAGCTCACTCACTCCCAGCGCTCCTTTCTCTGGAGGACTCTGCCCTCCTCTAGTAATAGTAATAATAATAATAATAATTATTATTATTATTACTGCCAATTATATGCTTCCGGTGGGCCAGGCCCCGTGCTAAGCTATTTACACACATTATCTCACCCAAGTCTTTGGCACAGAAGAAGGATACTATTGTTCTCATTTTACAGAGGAGGAAACTGAGGCTCAGAGTGGTTAAGGAACCCGCTCAGGGTCTTGTGGTGATTGAGTGGTGGAGCCAGATTTCCAACCCAAGTGTATCCCCCAGACTGTTCTCTGAACTCCATCCTGCTCAGAGGCCCCTGGTTCCAAGGACTGTCAGTATGACTTGACCAAGTCGGGTGAAGTTCCTGGGAACAGTTGCTGGGGGAGGCACTGATCTTTGGCCTTCTTGTGCCACCCTGGATGGGTAAGTCATGTGACACTGAGCGGTGGGGGATAACGCTCCCTCATTTCTGACGAGGGCGTGAGGACCCTCACACAGCAATGGATGTGGGGCCTCTGGTGCTCCCACCCTGTCCCTGAGCCTCTGCTAGGAACCAGGTGCTGGACTGCCCCAGTCATGAGTCAGCAGCACCCTGCCTGAAGTCCCAGCATCCAGCCTGTGTCCTTCACAGACCCGGTGTGGGCCCAGCACCAGGAGACCCACATGAGGCACTGCTGGGAAGGTGGGGCCTGGCTCACCTGCTTGCTGCTTCGCTTGAGGAACCCCCTGGAGCCTGGAAGAGAGGCAGCCTCTGGCCCTAGGAGAGGGGCAGTCTTTATAGTAGGCTAGAGGCCCGGTACACAAAATTCTTGCATGGGTGGGGAGTGTCTTAGCCTGGCCTGTACCTTCTCGAAATCCGGGATCCCTTGGGGGATGTCTGACTGCTGGTTTAGGCCCGATAGTCAGACATCCCTCTTGTAATCCAGGACCTCTGGCTCCTAACCACTGATCTGCCTGCCTGATCACCCCTAACCACTTGCCTACCTGCCTGATTGCCCCTAACTACTTGCCTGCCTGCCTGATCACCCCTAACCCCTCCGCCTGCCTGCCCGATTGCCCCTAACCACTCACCTGCCTGCCTGATCGCCCCTGCCTCTGCCTGCCTGCCCAATTGCCCCTAACCACTTGCTTGCCTGCCTGATCGCCCCTAACCACTCACCTGACTGCCTTGATTGCCCCTAACCACTTGCCTGCCTGCCTGATCACCCCTAACCACTCACCTGCCTGCCTGATTGCCCCTAACCACTCGCTTGCCTGCCTGATGCCCATCACTACCTCTGCCTTGGCCCCTGCCATTGGGGCTTGGTTCGGAAGGATGTCCAGAATGACGTCCGGAAGGTTGTTCATCAATCCAAACTAATTAGCATATTATGCTTTTATTATTATAGGTTCCTTCATCTCCCTCTCTTCCAGGCTGTCCAACAGCTGTCCCTTCCTGTTCTTGGGGTGGCCTGAGCAATGTCCCTCACCCTGATGGTCCCTCACCATCTCTCTCTGCTGATGAGGCTGAGAGGCAGGTGGCCACCTCTGAGGACCTGGGAGCGTGAGTTGAGGGAGTTAACATTGCCAGGCCCGTGGGGTCCTTAAGCAGAGGAGAGAGAGATTAGCTGTAGATAACATGGCTTCCTGCACGCTCGGAGCCCTTCTGTCTCTCTAGACCAGGGGTCCTCAAACTACGGCCCGCGGGCCACATGCGGCCCGCCGAAAACATTTATCCGGCCCGCTGGGTGTTTTTGCCGCTGCTGCCTGTTGCTTAGCAGCCGACTAGTGTTTTTTTAAACTATAGTCCGGCCCTCCAATGGTCTCAGGGACAGTGAACTGGCCCCCTGTTTAAAAAGTTTGAGGACCCCTGCTCTAGACTGCCAGGCTGTCTCAGCCTCAGCTTCTTGATGTGTATAAGAGGGGAGGGATGTGTATAATGGGCCAACCTCCATTCAGAAGGTGGGGAAATGAGATCTAGGACATTGGAGTGCAGGGGCCCGGAGGATCAGCACCCCAAACCGGGTGAAAAGTTCTTGACCCTTGGCCCTCACAGCTGCTACAGGGACTAAGGAGGAGACTCACGCTTGTAGTTGCCATGGGGAGCCACTGAGCCCCATGGGCCCCAGGGGCAGGATGCCAGGGTTCTTCCAGGAGAACTTGCTAAGGAGTCAGTTCTACAGGTCTAGCCCCTCCAGATCCTGGAGAGAGAACCCAGCCCAGGGGCAGCACTGTCGGGCCCAGTTAGGTATTTGGGAAAAGGCCATGGGGCTCCCCTGCTTGGCTGCTGCCCTGAACCTCAGGAGAGGGAAACTTCCACATCCAGAAGCCTCTAGCCCAGTGGTTCTCAACCTTCTGGCCCTTTAAATACAGTTCCTCATGTTGTGACCCAACCATAAAATTATTTTCGTTGCTACTTCATAACTGTAATGTTGCTACTATTATGAATCGTAATGTAAATATCTGATATGCAGGATGGTCTTAGGCGACCCCTGTGAAAGGGTCGTTCGACCGCCAAAGGGGTCGAGACCCACAGGTTAAGAACCGCTGCTCTAGCCTCTCTCCACCTTTTTCTCAAGCTCTGCACCTGTGATAGGCTCCCTATGACAACGGGATACACAAGGCCAGTCCTCCCCAAACGCAAACTGACACTGGGCCCAGACTTGCTTGACTGTCCCAAAGGGGCCTGGTGACCTGGACAAGCCACTCAGATGCAGGGGCCACCGTCCACCCACCCCCAGGGGCTGAAGCAAGGGCAGTGCAGGCTGGGCACCTTTCCCAGGTACAAGGGGCTATAAGCCACCCTGGAGAGGGCTGGGAAAAGAGAGAGTCACCTCTGGGCTGAGGACACTCATTTTTAGAGACATGATAAATTCACTTAATATCTTCTCACTATGATCACTTTGCAGGTTCTACTCTTAATGGGCTCCAAAGTGCCATCCAAATGTCTGTTGCTGGCAGTTTCGCTCTCTGGCTGGCACTTTTGCTGGCAGAACTAACAGCTGGAAGCTTCCTTGAATGGAAGCCATTCATTGTCCTTTCTCTCCCTCCTGAGCCTCTGGTGGCTGCCCCGGTCTGGAGTGGGCGCCCAGGGCCTGACTTTAAGGAAGGACGGGTGAGTGGGGGGAGTAGGAGGCTTGTGGCCGGGTAAGGGCTCAGGCCAGAGAAAGGAAAGAGCCTGTGGAAGCACAGTGTTGGCTGCCCAAGCCCCATGCACAGCCCTCCGGCTGCAGTGCCTTAACTCTAAATGCACGAGTTCACAGGCTGTGGGCTGTGTGGTCTTGCGGGAGCACTGATCACCTGGCTGCAGAGCTCGCTGGACTCTGCCTTCTGTGTCTGCCCTGCGCTGTGCTGTGCTCAGAGGGTCCTGGAGGGGTGCAGGCAGCTGCTGCCCTCCCTTCTCAGGGTCATTCCTTTCTGAGTCTCTGGCCCACACCCTGACTGCCCCACGGTAGCAGCCTTCGGGACCGTCATGTGAGTGCTGACATGCAGGGGCCTGGAGTGTATGGCTTCACCCTCACTGGTGGCTGGCATGACGCCCTTGCTGGGATGATGGACCATCTGGAGGCAGCTCCTCCTCCTGTCTTGACCCTCCTCCTCCACAGGAGCCGGCACCCTTGCGCTCTCCTGGCCTTGCATTTGTTCTCCTGGCCTTGGCTCCATCCCTCCCCCGGGTCTGAGACCTCCACCTTTCTCCACCGTCCCTGACCCCAGACACACCGTCTCCAGTAAGGCCCACTGCAGTGTAAGACGGAAGTCTTCTTGTCTGCTTGGGCCTGATGATAGGGTGACAGATGACAGGCCTCCTGCTTCTGAGATCCAACATCTGATGGTGGCCATTGGACGTTTATACTCCTGCCGGGGGTCAGAGTATAACCTCTGCCCAGATCTCCCTTTCATCCCTAGATGCCCTCATCATTCCCTCCTTCTCTGGCTTGAGGCAATGACAGCCTTCTAGTTAAAATGTAAAATGCTTCCTGGGGCAAACACAACTTGAGTCCATCCATTTACACTCAGAGAGTGGCCGGGGTGGGGTCGGCAGAGCCTCTTCTTGGGGGTTCTGTTGACTGAGCAGGAGCTGAGCTGGGGCTCCATGTGGAACAAGATGGGGGCAGGGGTGGCAGGACCAGGGCCCCATTAGGGCAGGAGGCACAGAGGGGTGCTGGGACCTGTCTGGCCTCCCACTTTGTCAGGTCAGGCCACCTCTCTCAAGCCAGCAGGTGTCTGTCTGTCCCTCCTCGGGTGCCTTTGATGCTGCTGCCTGTGGAAAGGCAGTCTGGGTGGTGAGTGTACTGGACTGGGAGTCGGAGACCCCAGGCCTGAAACTGGCCCTGCTGCCGCTAGCTGTGCGTTCCCAGGACCCACTTTCCTTCTCTGGGGCTCTTCTGTCCTCTAAAACTTTGGGGGCCGGATTAAACATTCTTGGGGACTTCCTTTGGCCTGCATGTGCTACGGCAATCCAAGGCCAGCTCCTTTCTGGAGCAGCCCTTTCCACCTCTGTGCTTCTACCCACTGACCTGGGACTGTGCTCTTGACGGTCAGGGAGGCTGTGGCATAACGGGTCCCGGCTCCCTACACCCTCTACGCCTTTTTGCGTAATTCCACTTGAAGCCTCATTTGAAGCTGAAAGAAAATGGAGGCTGGAGGCTCTAGGCCAGGAAGCTGAACCAGAGAACCAGTCCTTCCGGTTTTAACCCTGCCACTGCTGCAGCCTTCAGGAGCAGGGCACACAGGCAGGCGGCAGGGGGCCGTGAGCACGGTGACTGGTCATGGCTATTTGCCTTGGGGGGACCTGCTGCACTGGGACCAGAAACCGGAACCATGTGGCAGCTGACCTGAGCTCTCTGGACTTCCTTTTCTGAGCACCCAGAGGCCCCCACTCCAGGTCCGGGCAGCCTGAGTGTGCAGATCACAGCCCTGCCCCACCCCCTTAGCCAGAGGCTCAGGGGCCTGAGTGCTTTGAGGGTTGGGCAAACCAGAGCCAAGCAGGAAGATACCGGCATTTGTCGATGACACAGCACTCCAAGGGGGCAGTTTTGCCACAGAGAACCCATAGGTGTACAAAAAGGTCCTCATTGTCCTTCTATAAAGACTTGGGTCTTTGCACTGCCTGATTTGTCATAATGAGATTTTATAGAAAACTAGAGGCCCGGTGCACAAAAATTCGTGCACTGGGGATGGGGGTTCCCTCAGCCCAGCCTGCCACTGCGACTGCTGGCCCTCAGCCCTCACTTCTTAGCGCTGGCCCTGGCCACTGGTGGGTGGGAGGCGATCTGGGGCCAGGCCAGCTGGGGGAGGGGCTGTGGGAGGTTGAGGCACAGCAGGACGCACCCCATCCAGCCTCTGTGGAGGCCTGGAACCAGGACGGGACTGCGCCACTGCCTCTGCAGAAGGCAGCAGTGGGACCGGGACCGTGCATCCCCCTCTGCTGCGCTGCCTCTGCAGAAGGGGCCTCGACGCTGGACAGGCCCATGCCGCGGCCTCTCCCACTCCCGCGCTGCCAGCTCTCAGCCCTCGCAGCACTGTCGCTTTGTCCAGAAGGATGTCCAGAAGGACGTCTGGAAGATGTCCCGTCTATCTGGTCTAATTAGCATATTACCCTTTTATTAGTATAGATGCTGGCCAGTGTGGGTGTCCCTTTGCCGGGGCTGATGAGGCCACATGTAGTTATGAGGGAACCCATTTTTTGTTTGTTTGTACGCTAATTCCCCCAGGATATGAAAGTCTGTCGTGTTCTGGGTTTGCCTTGTTCTAGGTCTGTGGTTGGAAAAATATGGCTCGTGAGCCCCTTGAGTGTGGCTCTTCCACAAAATACCACATGCGGGCACGCACGTACGGTGCGATTGAAACTTCATGGCCCATGTGCAGAAGTCGGTATTTTGTGGAAGAGTCACACTCAAGGGGCCAAAGAGCCACATGTGGCTCGCGAGCCACAGTTTGCCGACCACTGTTCTAGGTGAACAGAACCTGGGATTACCTTTCTTAAATTCATAGAATGATAACCCTTTGAGTCTGAGCCTTATGATTCTTGGGCATTTCTAAGTCACGTCATGGTAGTCAAGGAGATTGCTGTGGTCTCCAGGCTGGCCCTTCTGCACGAAGCACCTCCAAGTGTGTGCTTTAGATGGGGCTCATTCGTATGCAGTTCTTCAAGGAATCAGGGCCACCCTGTGACAGATTGCGGGCCAAAGAAGAGTGTGACCACAGTCAGACTTTTGATTCCTTCACTATATACAGTTCACATTAAGTTCTCTAGACTTCAAACTCTAGAACCCCTCAAAAGAAGGAAACTCTTAATAGGCTCAAATCATTCCTTAGAGAATTTCAGTGGATAAACAATTTGCTATTTGGAAAAGAATGGATCTGGTAGTGCTTTCCTTCCCAGCATTAGTGGGCATGGATCTATCAGCATTCTGAAAACTAGCTTTTCTTCAGGGAAGGGTTCTTCCAAAACCACCTCCTCCATGAAGCCTTTTCTGATTCCCCTGAAAACCCCAGTGTGGTCTCTCCCTCCTGGCACTTTGTTTCTCTAACACTAATAGTCATCACAATGATAACATTATCTTTGCTGAGCACTTATGTGCCAGCCATGCTGCTAAGGGTATTTGCATATAGCCTTACTTAATCTACTCAACCGCCCTAACTCATAGGCACTATAATTATCTCCCTTGGACAGGAAAGGAAATTGAGACCTAGTGAGATGAGGTAACTTATCTGAGGTCACCCAGGCAGGAAGAGGCAGCCCCAGGCCTGACACTCACCTGCTGTTAACCATCCACTATTCTGCCTTTTCCTGTATATCACTCTGAGAATCTGTCTTCTGCCCATAACAGTAGAAGCTGGTTCTTCCTTTGTGTTTTCACTCTTGGCTAATCTTTTTTTATTCATCTTTATAAAGTTCTATGTTAAGAACCATCTCCTGGTACTGGTCTAAATTTATAAATTATCTGGACTCAATGGCTAACAATTACCATGATGAATCGGGGACCCAGAGTGAACAGAAGGGCAACCCCCACCCCCGCCCATTGCTGATCATGGCTCTCCGCTGGTTTCGGGTGGGGTTGGCCCCCTGCTCAACTTTCCTTTCCCTCCTCTGCTGAAGCACCTTACACTCCCCAGGGCAAGGGCTCTGTCCTGGTCATTTCGTGGCACTTCCTCCCACCCCTGCTCCTGCCACCAGCGTTTTGTACTTAGGAGGCAATCCCTGTTCTCTGCCTACAAGCAAGTGAGCCAGAACAAGGTGCCAACTGCCATCTCCAAGGGCTGCCTGGAGCATTCATCTTGCCAAGAAAAGACATATTCCCCTTCAAGTCACCCCCTTCATATCTCTCCTTAGCCCTTAATGGGCCCCAGGGCTAAGCTCGGGAGAGGGGCTTCCAGTCAGCCTGCTCTCCCAGGCAGGAGGCCCAGCGGGGGCCAGAGGCTGAGAGCTCTTCCTGCCTCTGAAGCTTTCACCTTTCCATGCTCTTCCAGCCTGTGGCCCACTGCTTTCCACCAAGGCCGGGTCACAGACATGAACTCTCAAAGCCCTCACAGGGGCAGCTGCGGAATGCCTGTGGGTGAGGGTTGTCAGCACCCTTCCTACTGCCCAAGTCTTAGAAACGGCTCCTGAAGCCTGGGCCTTCCCACTCCTGGTGGAGAGGGCATCCTGTGAGAAGGGCCCTGCTTCAGGCCGCAGGGCAGCTTTCCACGAGGCCTTCGGGCCTCTGCACCCAGGACAGTGTGTGCTAGAGGTGTCTCTGGGCCCCTTGGGTAAGGAATGCAGTCTCTCAGCGTCTCCGCCCACTCCCTGCCGGCGGTCCCACAGAGGTGGGCAAGCATGAGACAATCAGTGTCCAGAGCCTCCCTCCGCCATCTTAAACTCCAGGCAGGCTTTCCCTCTCCTGCCCCCATACCTGGCCTCTACCTTCTGCTCCCTCCTGGCTCCATCACCCTGCTAGCCTGCTGTTTGTCGGGCACTCCACAGCCTCTGCCACTCTGAACCCAGCTGGGCACCAGCTGCTGGGCACCAGCCGCTGCTCAGCTCTGCACACACGAGAGATACCCCACCCCCCACCTCCCAGGCTTGGAGTCACCTTTTGCAGGGGGGAGAGAGGACTTGCTCATCCTGGAGCCAGGTGGGGACATGTCAGGTTTCATCCTGATGCTGGGCTCATGTGCCCCTCCCGCAGCACCTTCCCTGTGCCTGGCACATCCCAGGAACTCAGCGCACAGAGTCAGTCTGTCCTGGGGACCCATGCAGCCCCCACCCTCCCCCTTGTGGGTACCCACAGGGGCACACAGCTTCCCACCCAAATCAGGTGCTTCCAGAACAGCAGCCTTGCTCCTGCTGCTCACCCACTCCTGACTAGGCACTGGGGTTCCTGCTTGCCCTCCTGATCTGCAGGGGGACCCCTTGCTTGGCCCAAAGGCCTGATTCCCAGCTCGATGAGCTTCCAGGGACCCAAGGGCCCGGCAGCCCAGAGCTTATCTTCAACTCTTAGAGCCCAGTTCCCGGCGTAGAAAAGAACCCAAGCAGCCCCCCCACCATGACACCAGGGAAGAACAAACCACGCTATATTAGCCTTGCTTCTTGGTTGGGCCCCGGCACTTGAACACCCCAAGCTCACTTGGCCTGACACCCTAGAGCAAACCAGGACGCTAACGCCTGCAGCGGAAGTGAAGAGCCCAAGGCCTCACTGCCCAGCCAGGCCCCCTGAACCCGGCCAGCCACTGAGTGTCAGGGTCAGAATCTGTGCCCGGTAGGCTCTGCATAAGGGCATGACTTGGAGCTTGGGCCCCAAAGATGCTCCATAAATATCTGTGGGATGAATACAAGAGGGGAGCATCCTCGAGGTGGTAGGGTAAGAGGACATCCTGGAGGGGTGTCCTGGTGGCACTGGCTCGGCCCAGCAGGAGGGGAGGCACAGGCGGGAACAGCAGAAATAAGCATTTCGCTCTCTAGCCGGGAAGCCAGAGGCCAGCTTGGACTGGGATGTTTCAAAATCCATCTGGAAAGGGAGTGGCAGGTAGGATGGGGCCCACAGAAGCCCACAGCTGCTGCCCCTGTCCCAGAGGGCACCTCGCCTGGACACCTCCACATCCCCACCCCTGCCTGGGAAGCCCGAGCCTATGTAGGTAGCCGGGACCTTACCGTGCCGCTCCTCCGGGCAGCTGGGCCTCGAGCTCCCCACTGCAGGCTGGTGCTTGTCTAGCCCAGGAAGCGCCACTCCCTTCAGGCAAAAAGGGGGGAAAAAAAAAAGAAAGAAAAAGAAAACCTCAGTGCTTTTCTCACCCAGCCGCTTCTCCCAAAGGCTCCTGGTTGGTGTCGTCCTGCCTCTGTGGGCACACAGCCTCCTCCCTCTGCAGCTTACTCACCGGTGTGCCCGTGAGGCTGCCAGCTGTGTGGGGGAGGCGGGGGGCCCACGCCCCTCGGCCTGACACGCATCGGAGCATGCCTCGCGGGGGCCAGGCTGAGCAGTGGCCCCTGGCTGGGCCCTGAGTATGGGGAAGCTGTGCCCTGGCTGGCGCTCTTCTCAGGAAACGCGCCCCTGTGAGCTGGCAGAGAACACACATAGATGCTGACTGGCACTGCATGGGCGAGTGACAGCATTCCTGGGTAGAAAGCTGTCTCCTTAGAGCCCAGGGCTGTCGGAAGAGGGAGCAGCGATGTGCTGTCCGGCTGGCTGGCAGGTTGGCTTCCATCCTTGGCCTGTCCCTCGGACCGCTCCCTGCCTGGGCATTCTGCCGCGTGTCTGGGCTGTGGACTCAGAGGGCCTGGGCTTGTCTGAGCGGGCGCTGCTCTCACCCTGCTCAGGCCAGGTGCTTGTGTCCCTTTCCACAACACCCGTCTCAGGACCTGGGCTGGCCCAGCATCAGTTAGGAGGAGCTGCTGCCAAATCCCGCATCCTCGGCTCTCTGTGGACCCCCTGCTGTCCTCAGCACGGGGACAACACACACTCTCTCACACGTGGGGCCACACCCAGCACAGAGCCACCTACCTGCCCAGGTCGGCCTAAGCCAATCCAGCCTCGCTCTCCAAATGCCACTCTGACCCTAGAAGCCACTCATTTACAGAAAAATCTCGTGGGAGGTGAGTTCAAAGCCAGCCCGGGAGGAATCCAGTCGGCATGGACCAGACTCCCCTCCTCTCCCGGCACCTCTGGAGGACAAGGCAGCCGGATCACCATTTCGGCTATTGCACTTCGGTGGCTGGTGTCTCTCCCATGGCACTTCCGGCCCCCACAGCGCCTTCTATCACCTCAGGAAGGGGTGGCAGAGTCTCAGCAGGTCCCATCTTCCTCGGAGCCCAAGGCAGGGAGGGGCGGCTGGAAGGGGCGGGACTCAGATGCAGCTCCAAGTTTCCAGCTCCCAAAATAATCAGATGCAAAAGAGAAGAAAGAAACCCCCGGGCCAGCAGGTGACTCAGTGCCAGTGGGCCAGCTTAGTCACCTGGATGGCTGCTCCCGCTCCCGGCACGGCGGGCGGGGAGCGGCCCCTCCCCCACCGGCTGGCAGCGACCTGCTCCAACGTTGCTTGGCAATTTTGATATCGTCGAGTGTTGCCATGGGGAGGAGAGTGATGTCATTGACATAAAAAAAAAAAAACCAAACCCACTGAATTTACAAATCAGCTGGGGCTGGAGCTATTTATAAAAGCCTTTCTCCTGCCTTCCTTCACGGAGCGGGAGGAGAGGAAGAGCTGCCTGCCGGAATCAGGGGGCGCCTCCCCCCAGCCCCGCAGCCAGACCCCCCAGGCTCCCCACC
>NW_006383006.1:5725923-5756153 GCF_000327345.1 Myotis davidii
TTCAGACCTGGCTGGCCCTGGCCACAGCTGGGCTGAGCTCCCTGGCCGGGTCTCAGCTGGTTTTGCTGTGAGTGGCACACGGGGAGTGCTGGGCAGCGTGAACGCTGGCGAACTGGGTTTGCAGGGACCAGTGAAACCAGCCACTCAACCGCCCCCGTCCGAATCATGCCCCCTCCCCCGTCAGAAACCAGGGCGTGTGCAGGTGAGTCTCGTGAGCTCTTCTGCGCATGCACCTACCGGTCAGCCTCCTGAGCGCCCCAGGTGGGGCCGGCCTGCCGCGGGGCCCTCTCTCTCCCCGCCTCCCGCCTCCTCCACTGGCTCCTTTACTTCTCCCAGAATCCAGCTGTGGGTGCCCAAGCTCAGCTCTGACTCCCTAACCCTCTCTCGCCACACTTACCACGCGCGGGTGGAACACCGTCCTCTCCGTGGCTTTGGCCGTCCACCTGGAAAAGCTCACCGCGGGGCCAACACCCTGCCGCTTCATTGCAGGTGCCACCCTGGCCCCTGACCGGCCAGCTCCTCCTCCCAGGGCCCACTGTTGCTGACAGGTGGGAACCTGGCCCTCATTTCCGAGGTGGCACGAGGCTGCTCATATTATGTTGGAAACTCATCCATTTTCTTCCATAGTAAAGCAACGTGGCGTTTGGTTAAAAGCCCAGGCTATGAGTTTTCGCTGTCCTGACTTCAAGTCGCAGCTCTGCTCATCATCCAAGTGACCTCGGCATGTTATTTGACCAACTAAACTCAATTTCCTTATCCACAAAATGGGGGTGATTTTGCCCACCTTCCAGGATTGTGGGAATTAAGTGAACAAAGCTCCTGGCACAGGAGCTCAGTAAACATGAATTTTCTTCTTAGCTGTCATAACTGTGTTGCTCATTGCTTATTCTTATCCACCTACCAACTGGTGGCAGATTAATCTTCCAAAACCGGGACCTCAGTCACTTCCTGGGCAAAGGTCTCAGGCTGAACACATACACAATTTGATTGAACTGCACAGTATTGGAGCACATGGCATTAATCATAAAAACTTCAATTAGGTCCTTCAACTACCAGCCATGGAACCCACCTTAACTCCATTTCAAGCAAGCAAGAAATTTTTTTATAGCCATCAGGTAACTAATTCCCAGCACTGATGAGAAGTCTGGAGCATCAAGTTAGGACAGAAGCCAGGGCAGCCCCAAGGTCTCTAGGCATCAGATTGACCTGGACAGAAGTGCTCCCACCACACACTCCACCTAGTGCACCTCCACACCTAGTCCAGAGCAGGGTGCATCTGGTAGGCCGCCTCAGATCATGTATCCACCTTTGGTGGTGGTGGGGTAGCCGGGGCACAGTGCTTCTGTCACCAGACACAATGTGGTGAAGATTAGGGTTCTGTTTCTAAAGGAAAGGGTGATGGAGGCCCCAAACCAGCCAAAGGTCACCACAGCATCTTTGGCACTTTTTCTAATAATTTTAAATTTCGGAGTGTCAGTCAGTAATTGTTGATTCTTGTGTTGTCTTCATGGACTGCGGGAAGCCACTGTTTGCCAATACTGTCACCAAGGAACGCGGAAGCCTGATGGACCTTGGGCATTAGCAGGGCTGACGCTAAGGACAGATTGTTGGTGTTGAGAAAGTGGTAGCTCAAGGCAATTTCCTAACCTGATAATCCTTTTACTGTTTACCAAACTTTACCTTTGATATGCCTGTATGCCTTGCTAAAGGGCAAATGTGTATTCAAGTAAATAAATAGTACACCAGGCCAGAAGTTGGTGTGTCTCTTCAAGAAAGAGGCTCCACCTGGCCCTCAATGCCTTCTAAATTCATATTTCTTGTGTAGCATTTTCATTTGTGCGTCGGCCCCTCCTTCAGTTCCTGAACCCAGCCACGCAGGTCGCGGCAAGGGACTTCTGAAAACTGATGGTCTCATTCCTCTGCTCTATAATGTTGCATGACTTATTGATTTGGTGAAAATATCTGCAAACTGACATCCATTTCTTTCACGGGTTGTAGAAAGGGGATTGTGTGATCTGCCAGCCTTTGGAGAAAACTCTGCGAAGCTTGACTGCCTGTTGCTCTTGGGCCAGTGGTGTGCCCTGTGCCCTTCTTTATCCCAGTGGACTCACCTCTCTGCTCATCCCAGGAGGCTGTGAGCGCTCTAGGGCAGGAATCCCAGCAAGGTGCTTGGCACACAGGAGATGCTCATGCAAAGGAGCATCTTTGTTGAATGAATGAATGACTGAATGAACATCTGAAGAGGTTCTATGCTCTGGCCACCCCTACCTGGACTATGGTGAATTATGGAGCTGAGAGGAATTCTAGGGTCATCAGCCCCACCCCTCTTTCCAGGTGAGAAAACTGCAGTCTAGAGATTAGGTGACTCAGCAAAGCCACATTGGAAATTGGAGGCAGAGTCAGGACTGGAATGTGGTTTTCCCTCCTACAAGCCTGTGGTTCCCTTTGCGGTCCCGCAGGTCCATTCTACCTCAAGCCCCAAGTGTGGTTATCTGTAATTTAGTCAAGACAGCAGTGGCAATGTCACCACAGGCATTTCTGCCTTTGAATCTTGGCTCCCTAGGTTGCAGCAATGCAAATCAGCCACGAGGATGTCCTTAAAATTTCTTTCTTCCTTTTTTTCTTTTTTCTTTTTATTTTTTAATCCAAGGGTATTTCTCCATTGATTTTTAGAGAGAGTGGAAGAGAGAGGGAAACATGGACGTGAGAGAGACACATCGATGGGTTGCCTCCTGGGCCCCGGCCGGGGCAGAGCCTGCCACCGAGGAAACGGACCCTGTGATCCACAGGCTGATGTTCTATCCACTGAGCAAAACCAGCTAGGGCAACTATCTATTCCAGGGGTCCTCAGACTTTTTAAACAGGGGGCCAGTTCACTGTCCCTCAGACCGTTGGAGGGCCGGACTATAGTTTAAAAAGAAAACTATGAACAAATTCCTATGCACACTGCACATATCTTATTTTGAAGTAAAAAAACAAAACGGGAACAAATACAATATTTGTATTTGCATGTGGCCCCCGGGGCCGTAGTTTGGGGACCCCTGATCTATACTAATAAAAGGGCAATATGCTAATTAGACCAGATAGACCGGACATCCTTCTGGACAAAGCCTCAGCAGCTGCGAGGGCCAAGGAGGACTGGCAGCCACAGTGGCCGGCAGTGGCAGCAGCAGTGGGGCAGTGGGGTCACCTCTTGCAGAGGGAGGCCAGACTGTGGCCTAAGCCATCAGTAGGATATCCCTGAGGGCTCCCGGACTGTGAGAGGGGGCAGGGCTGAGGGACACCCTCCCAGTGCACAAATGTTTGTGCACCGGGCCTGTATTTTCTTAATGAAGTCTTTCATTTGAAGCTCTTTTGTTTTTGAAAATGGATATATACTTACAGCCTCAAAAACAACTTGCCTCATCTGCACCATTTTGGTGAGTCAGTTTCAGCTGGAATGATTGCCCACATTAACAATGTCTTACTGCATGTTTTTAAAAGAATCATCTGGAGATATGTTTAGAAAGGCCATGTTATCACGAAGTCCTAAAATTTTCCTGAACTAATGCTTCATAGGTTTTCCCAAAGAATGAAGTTTCAGAAACAAAGTCTAGGGTTCTAGCATATGGGAAAAATTCCCTTTCACTGCCACATTTTTCTAGATCTTTAGATTCTTCTATACACTTCCCACCTTCTTGTTCTGCATGGATAGAGGGTGTCTTACACAGGTTTTCTGACGGCTGAGTGGGCCTGTCTTTACCTGCCTACACTCATCAACACCTTGCACCTCAGGGCCAGGAAGGGAGGAACAGATTCTGCTTGCCTTCACCTCCTACCATCCAAGCCAGGGCAGGCTCCAGAGAGAAAGCCTGGGATTAAGGAGCAGATGTTGTCACTGGAGGCGCCTCCTGCACTCCAAGGCTGCTGTTACCTCAGAAGTGTCCCTCAGCCCTGGGCCTCCAGGAGAGCCAGGCCAGGAGCAGGAGCCTCACCTCCAAGAGATGTTCCCAAATGGCTTCCTGCACGGCAGGTGGGGTGCCTGGGGAGCAGATGCCTCCAGGGCACCCACCCAGCCTCTGTGGTGTTGGTAGCAAACGGGAGGATGACCAGGTCAAGTCCTGAAGGTCCAGTAGGAAGGATGCTTACGGGCCTGTCAGATAAAGATGCTCTGGGGACCTTCTGTGCCGCTCCTCCTCCCATCCAGTGTTGGTGTATGTGTGAGAGAGTGCGTGTGTGTGAGAGAGAGAGTGTGTGTGTGTGTGTGAGAGAGAGTGTGTGTGAGAATGTGTGTATGTGTGTGTATGTGTGTGTATGTGTTTTGATTAAAAACAGTTTTTTTTTCCAAAAAAAAAAGTGTAAGAGAGAGAGAGAGAGAGAGAGAGAGAGAGAGAGAGAGCGCGACCCCAGGGTAGTGAAGTACCCTGGGGGCAGGGCCAGCTGTGTGTGGGATGGCCGGCAGGGGCTTCTATCATGCTCCATGGAATAGGAGTGCCTGGAATAGGGGTTCTGCTGTTGACCTCCAGAGTTTCCCCAGGAGAAACAGTATGCTTCAAGTAATGGGTTGCTTTTCCAGGGGTGGATGGAAGTGTGAAAATACTTGGTTTTGTGAGAAGGGGTGGCAGCAGCTGAAAACAATTCTATGAAGTATTGGGCATGTGCCAGCATAGTATGGCTAGGATCTTTCTCCACCTGTTAGTTCATTGAATCCTCAAAACACCAAAAGGCCAATGTTATGATCCCCATTTGTACAGATGAGGAATCAGACTCAGAGTACTGCCCTGGCGCTCACTGTGACCCCGTGGCTGAGGCAGGCACTCCTGGGGCAGCTCTGGCTCAACTGTTGGTGGGTGACACTGCACAGATGCCTCAAGGGAGCCCACAGTTGGGGTCTGACCACACCTGCTCTGATGGGCTGAGTGCTGCCTCCGATGGCTTTCGTCCCTGTGGGACAGTGCGGGCCTTTAGACTTCGGGAGGGAGTCAGCACTCACGCCCCAGTTCGGTGGCTGGGAGCAGGCCTTTCCTAGGGGTCAGCCTGTCCTGGGAGCAGCCTCTATGGGCGGGCTGACGCATCTCTGTCAGGGCACGGAAAAGGGGGGACTAGCAGAAACTGGCTAGGCTGTTGCTGAGACGGAGTGAAAAAGAAAGGTGAAATGGGCATCCCTGTCCGCTAGGCTGGTCCCAGGCACTTCAGGAGTTTGACCCTGAGGGGCGGCTCAGAAACTGGTCAGAGCAGTTACACACAGCAGAGTCCCAGGGGCTGGATCACAATTGGGTCCTCTTTTCAGCAGAGGATGTGAGGGTCTTTGCCATCCCAGCCCTAGTCCACCGGGAGCCGTCTCCTTAACGCTCTCCGTTCGCATGAGCAAGGACTAGCGATAATCTGGCAGCACAGGTGCTACAAAGCGGCGAATGGACACAGGTGGAGGGTTCCTGATGTCTCTACAATGACTGGCTAAAAGCTAACTTTCTTGAACACATAGGCTATGTACTATGCTAAGCCCTTACCATACATTAACTCATTAAATCCTCAACTAACCCAATGAATGAATCCATTCAATGAATGGATTGGATTGAGTACTTGGTACAAAGCTCAAGTCCCTGTCCTCATTAATTTAACAATCTAGGTAGGAACTATTATCCTGGTTCAGAAATGAGGGAACTAAGGCTTCCTGAAGTTAACCCACTTGCTCAGGTCACTAACAGGACAGGGGTTTAGAATCCGTTTCAGAGTCCAGGATGCTATTCTTTTGTTGATGTTAATCCTCATCAGAGATATATTTTTTCATTGATTCTAGAGAGAATGGGAGAGAGGGGGAGAAACAGAGAAAAACATCCATGTGAGAGACACACGATTGCTTGCCTCCCACATGCACCTCGACTAGGACGGGATCGAGCTTGCAACTGAGGACAGAAACATGACCCTTCAGTCCAGAGGCCAACGCTCTAATCACCAAGCCAAACCGGCTAGGGCCAAGGTGCTGTTTTGCCACCAAATCCCTTTTCCTTCCCAACAGCACCCATGCAGCAGACACCACTGGCTGCCTCACTAAAGCAATCTCATCTCCCTTCTTATTGGCTGGAAGAAACCCAGTATATTAGGATGTACATTCTTCCCCTTCCTGTGTACTCAGGGAAGGGCCCCCCACACCAGTCCCAGGGGTGAATCTTAATTAGTTTGGACCAGTTTTGGTAATTCCCTTGCTTTTGTCAGGGCATGTGACAATATGGCCAAGAAAGGAGGGGGCATTTGCTGGGAGGGTTTTGGGAAGTTTTCTTGTGCTACTCCAAGTTGTTGAGCTTGGAGCTGTGGTTCCCCGAGGGGACCAGTCTGAAGACAAACCAATATGCTGAACATGGCAGGACAGACGGGTGGAAACTGGGTTCTTCTGAGCTGAACGCCAGGCTCATTATGTGAAACAGCAGATGTTCTTACTCCTTATGGCAGTGGTTCTCAACCTTGGCCGCACATTAGAATCGCCTGGGAATCTTTAAAATCCTGACTTCTGGGCCTCATCCTCCAGAAATTCTGTTTCTTTGTTATGGGGTGGGGCCACAACATTAGTAACAAAGAAAGAATTTCTGGAGGATGAGGCCCAGAAATCAGGATTTTAAAGATTCCCAGGGGATTCTAATGTGCAGCCAAGGTTGAGAACCACTGCCTTATAGTATCTTGGATTTTTTTTTTCTGATTTTTTCTTTTATGCGCAGGTGAAGACGACCTAATGTAAACCACCTCCAAGCCCTGTCACAGCACGATGGCTTCCAGGACACCCCAACCCAGCTGGCCCTCAATCCCGCTGTGTCCTGACACACCTGCTCCTCTCCTTCGGCTTCTGGTCATGGCTTACTTTGAGATGCCCTTTGACCTACTTTTCTTTATTGTCTTGGCTTTTAACCTGTAATATCCTGTTTCTCTAAATTATAAACTTCCTGAAGGGAGTAAGCATGCCTTATATTTCTTTACATCCTTACTGGAGCTCTAGTTAGAGCTTAATAAATATTTATTGGCTAACCTTCTTTGACACATTTAGAGATATTTTCTGGTAAATGGACACGTTAAATTAAGGCGTCAACAGGTAGCAGCTGGAAGCCTGACTAAATAACAATGTTAGGCATTTCAGTAGTGTTTAGATTTCCACAATGGATTACACCAGTTCCACCTGCCTCCCATGTGCCCAGCTCTGGGCTGGCTGCTGAGATAGACAGGACTCTGCTGCTTGCTATGAGCCAGGAAACTTTCATGTTTGGCAACCATATTATTTTTTGTGTGTATTAATCCTCGCCTGAAGACTTTTTTTCATTGATTTTTAGAGAGTGGAAGGGAGAAAGGGAGGAGGGGCAGATATATACATCTGTACTAATAAAAGGACAATATGCTAATTAGACAGGACATCTTCCAGACATCCTTCCAGACAAAGCCACAGTGGCAGGGGCCAAGGCCGAGGTGGGTAGGGGTGATCAGGCCGGCAGGAAAGAGCAGTTAGGGGCTGTGGAGAGCAGCTACAGTGTTTGGACAAGTTATGGTCTGAACCTGTGGTCCCACGTGGCTGATATAAGCTGGGGGAGGTGCAGCAAGTAAACAAATTGAGTAGATTCGAAACCCTGGAGAACATTGTAACCACGCCCTTACTTTGCCTTGTGGAATCTGCTATAATAAAGATTTGGCTTGCAGGCCTTGGTGCTGCCCCTCCATCAGAGAGAGCAGCATCCCACACAGCCCCAGCTTTCTTCTCTTGTCTGTCTTTTCTTAATCCTTCACCGCCCCCTCTCAGGCTCACCAAACCTGGCTGTGCTGGCACTGCATAAGGGGTGATCAGGCCAGCAGGGACCCTACCCACGCACGATTTCATGCGCTGGGCCTCTAGTATATATATATATAGTTACCATATATATAGTTATATATAACTCTAGTATATATAACTTTAGTTATATATACTAGAGGCCCAGTGCACAAAATTCGTGCTGGGAGAGGTGTCCCTTCAGCCCAGCCTGCACCGTCTCCAATCCAGGACCCCTTGGGGGATGTCCGACTGCCGGTTGATGATCGGGCCTAAACCGGCAGTTGGACATCCCTCTCACAATCCTGGACTGCTGGCTCCTAATTGTTCACTTGCCCGGTTGCCCCTAACTGCCCCCTGTTCTGGCCTGATCGCCCCTCACTGTTTCTGCATGCCGGCCTGATTGCCCTTAACTGCCCCCAACCCCCACCAGTCTGGTTACCCCTTACTGTCCCCCCTGCTGGCCTGGTTGCCCCAACTGGACCCCCCTCACTGGGCCTGGTCGCCCCTCATGGCCCCCCCGCCAGCCTGGTCGCCCCACACAGCCTGCTTGTTCAGTCGTTTGGTCGTCCCTCACTAACTCCCCGGCTGGCCTGGTCGTAGGCAGCCATCTTGTGAGGGAGTGAGGGTTAATTTGCATATTACCATTTTATTATATAGGATAGAATATACAGTATATATGGAGAGAGAGAGAGAGAGAGAGAGACCAATTGCTTCCTCCATTGCACCAGGACCGGAGCTTGAACATGGATACCCTGATGGGAATCAAATCCATGACACTTTGGTGCACAGAGTGACACTCTAACCACTTACCCACACCGGCCAGGGCACCATATCATGTTTTTAATTCTCATAACCTTTTGGGGTAGGAACCATCAGCACTGGTTTAAACATGGCAGACTGACCTGCCCAGATCCAGCAGCTAGTAAGGAGCAGATGGACGGTATGAGGTTTTCCAGTTCCTGGATCAAGTCTATAGGGCTTCCTGTGCCTCCCCTTTCCTATTACGCAGTCGTCACCTTTCATCCATTGGCTCAGGACAGGGATGTTGCAGAGCAGAATGAAGAAATAGCTCCAAGCTCCACAAGGAAGTCTCAGGAAGACTAAGTATCTTGGCTTGAGTAGGACCTGCTCCCCAAGCCAGAAATTTGTTCCTCTGATATGGGACAGGGAGAAAGAGGAGAGGAGTAAGATGTGTCTGTCTGTAGGTGGCTAGAGAAGGGACCTGCAGCCTGCTTCCCACCAATGTGAGCAGCAAGTCTCAGCCCAAGCCATCAGAGCAACCAGACTAGGGGCCGTCTTTTCAAGGTTCCTGTGTTCTGAACTTGGCACAGAAGCAGCAGAGGCTGTAAGCCAGAGACGCTTTGGGTTGAAATGATCTTGAGACTAAGGATTGGGGACCAGATGGACCTTCCTGATAGCTTGGTATTTGACTGCTCTTGAGACTGTCTTGGGACTGTACAAATATTTGGTTCCCTTAAGGTAACTCCCAACAGAAACAAATTGTTTTCCCTTATCCTTAAAGTTACAGAATACATTTCTTTCATTTATCTTCATTATGTTACAGATTTTGCTATACTCTGTACTGTAAATTAATCCAAGACAGTGAGGCTCCAACCAACTAACTGGGATCCCAATGTATTTGAGAGGTTTCCAGAGAACTTTAGATCATTTAAACTTTAGAACTAAATCAGTACCAGCATCTACAAGTATCTGTACTAAAAGCTTTAGTTCTCCATACTCTGTAAACTAGGCACTCAGGTTCCTTTTATACAGGAAGATTGGCTCAGAGAGGAAGTAACTTGTTCAATGCCACACAACCAGGATTCAAACCCAGGTATTTTGGTTTCTAGAGAGCATTTGTAACCACCATGCTAGTGTTTGATTTGGCACTATAGGCAGGGAGGCACCTCAATATGGAGGAGGTTCTAGGAGGTCCTAGGCCTGTGAAGTTGATGTCCTATAATGTGAGCACTACATGCAAGTTATAACTAGGTATAAAAAGACACAGATCTTCTCCCAAAGAGCCTATTTGAGTTAGAGCTAAGGCATGTACATGTACCTTTCCTAGGCAAGTAAGAATGTGGTAGGGAATGCTAAAGATAGGCGTTATGGGCTGCCCCAGGGGTCTACACATCATGGAACCTCGACCACTGGCCCACGTGGTGGGATGTGCCTGACTGGGGGAGTCCTGGGCAAATGGCCTTTTATCTGCTCAGTGACCAGGCACAGCTGACCTGGAGTCCCTCCTAGCAACGCTGGGTAACTTCTGTCTACTCTGCCCAGCTCACACTTCTGCCCACCTGACCCCCTGGATTCACGGGGACTCCCCGGCTCACTGTACCACACACACTCATCCTTCACTCTCCATTTCCTTAAATGATCCAATCTTCATGTGTCATGCTTTTCAGTATTTTTATTACTTTATTCTAGTTACCAAATTTCTTTTACAATTTTGTTTAAAAAATGCAAAATCACACAAGTAAATGGGAAGAGGGTTTGGGAGAATAAATGGTGATGGGAAAAGAAAATAAAGAAAAAACACACAAGTAAATGTATACTCATACTTTTGTTCACAGATTTTAATGGGTATCTGTTTTTATGAAATGCCATCCTCACTTTGCTAATTGCAGGACTGAAGCAATTAAATAAAATGCATCACATGACCAGGCCAGTGAGATTAAACCGTTTTGGAAACTGCAGCATACACTGATTCATATAACGGTTTCAAATAAATGTGAAGCTGAATTAAACATACATGGGAAATGAAGTACACATTTTGATGGGATAAGTAAA
Organism: Myotis davidii; assembly: GCF_000327345.1. Lineage (NCBI taxonomy): Eukaryota > Metazoa > Chordata > Mammalia > Chiroptera > Vespertilionidae > Myotis > Myotis davidii. Next base: position 5,736,482 of record NW_006383006.1, read on the forward strand.
TCTGTGAAAATATTTAATTCTGAAAAGAGTAAACAGGACAATAAAGTGTAGCACGACGTAAGGTCAGCAGCCAATGACAACTGAAGGTTAAAGAAAGTGACACAGAGATATGAAAGTGACATTGCCATACCAGGCACATTTAGAGCCTAGGATAGATTCCACCCTCCATCCTCCCCAAGGCTCTAATATACATTTTTTAAAACTCATTGCTGCACGTTTCAAACATTTAAATTCACTACTTATTTTGAGAGCTATGCTCTCAGTCCTTTGCTCACATGGGGTTTGAAAACTAGCAGTTTGATTGGGCAACCACTATTTCCCGTGGAGAGAAATCCGAACTTATGGGACAATAATGTTTAGCAGCCAAGTTTGCCACAGGAGCCTGTACAAGAGCAAGATTACTTAAAGCAGTATGCTCTGATGGGAAAAAGGATGTTTACAGAAGTTTAGCCTAAGTTCATCATTGTTTGTTCCTTTCTTAATCATACAATGTCAAGTTTTTATGTGAAAGCCAAAAAATATATTTGTTTTGAAAAAAAGTTGAGCTTTATATAATTCAATCCCTTCACAGACATAGGAAGTTGTAATAGTAGGAAGATGGTAATTTTACAAAGCATATCTTGAATAAAAACATTACAAAACATTTGAACACATATGAATTTTTAGCATACTAAAAAGAAAAGTTTAGATATATCATCTTCAGTTATTTAAAATTATTTTCGGTTTCTCATTTTAATTCCAAATTAATCTCAATTTTATATTTGGATAATAAAGAGTCCAACATTTCCCATAAAAAAACAAAATAAAAGCCGAAACTGGTTTGGCTCAGTGGATAGAGCGTCAGCCTGTGGACTGAAAGGTCCCAGGTTCGATTCCGGTCAAGGGCATGTACCTGGGTTGCGGGCATGACAAAACCACAGCCCATAATTTCTTAGCCTGGATTATTCTATAGACATAAAACAAAAGTAATACACATAACATGTGCAGAAATGTACAAATTAAAAAGTAAAAGCCTTCATTCTTTCCTCTCTCCACTACTATACACTCTCCCTAAAGGCAGTAACTTTTCCCCCTCAGCTTTTTTTAAAACATAAGCTGAAAATGCCTGCAACTCATCTTTCAAAGCCTAACTCAGGCTCTGCCATCTCTATGGGCTCAATGCCATATTGGAAGACTGGCCTCCAGTAGCAATGCCAAGGCACCCCCAGTCTACAAAAAACTCCCAAACGGCCTGACATTTCTGTATTAGTTCCAGGACTCCTGTTTTCCCCGGATCTGTCACACTGATTATCCTTTTGGGATAATGAGCCTTAGAAGCAGGGAGGACAATGAATGATTACAAACAGAGCTTTATCTTTGACCACCTGTGCCAAGTTTTCTTTAAGATAAATATTAGGGAACTTTATCAACTGAAGGAAATAAATATTTAAACTTAATAAAAACAGCCAAATCACCCAATAATGTACTAAATTTGTTCTCATCCTCAAACACAATTTTCAACTATTTACTAGGTGAATGATGAAAATTTCAGGTTTATGTTGCATTTTTACAGGAAACAAAACCCTGTCCTTAGGAGCTTAAATTTCAGTACAGTGGAACCTTGTTGCTAGAACTTAATTCATTTCAGAAGGCTGAGAAACAATTTGTTATAAAACTGAATCATTAGAAATAATGTAAATTGAATTAATCCATTCCAGACCCCCACTTGATTCAATTTTAAACCTTTCTTATATACAGTACTAGAGGCCCAGTGCACAAAATTCATGCATGGGGCAGGGTCCCTCAGCCGGGCCTGCACCCTCTCCAATCCGGGACCCCTCAGGGGATGTCTGAGTGCTGATTTAGGCCCTGCAGGATCGGGCCTAAATCTCTCACAATTCAGGACTGCTGGCTCCTAACTGCTCGCCTGTCTGGCTGCCTGGTCGCTCCCTAACTGCCCCCCTGACGGCCTGATAGCCCCTAACCTCCTCTGCCTTGCTCCCCCACCCCCACTGTGGCTTTGTCCAGAAGGACATCTGGTCTAATTAGCATATTACCCTTTTATTAGTTTAGATATGTCTTTTCTTAAACACTTCTTGAATTTATAGAACCATTCTTTACTAGCCTTAAAGGAATTTTTCATATATCACTGCCTGTGAAATGCTATCACCAGCTAACTGCTTTACCTTTATCCAATCAACAAGTTTTTCTACCTATTCAATTGCCTGTGATTGCTGTTTTGTGAGCACTTTCACACCCATAGCAACATTAGCACTCTTGATGGCCTCTTTATGTTTTAAAATAGTGCTAATCGCCTGCAACAAAAGCACTCTCTCCAAAAAGCTTGATGCTTTTTGTTATGCTGAGGTATCAGCATGAAAAGGTTGTTAGGTTGAAAACTGAAGTGTTGGTGAACAACCAAGACATTTTTGTGTGTTAACTTGGTTGAGAACCGAATTGTTCGAGATGGGAGACATTCGAGAAATGAGGTTTGATTGTAGTGGGATACAAGAAAAGAAATATATATGAGTATAGAGAGTAAAGAAGGGTAGAAGATGATAGCAGTGAATCTGGGGGATGCTGTTTTGTACAGAATGGCCAGGGAAGACTTCTGATAAAATGGGTATTTGAGAAGACACATGAAGGGAAGTAAGGGAGTAATTAATGTGAAAACCCAGGAGAGGACATTCCAGGCAGGAGAAATGGCAAAGCAAACAGGCCATAAAGAGAGAAACTAGTTGGCATGTTTGAGGAGCAGCAAGCAGCTGGGCAGACTGGCGTGGAGTGAACAAGGAAACCGGGCGTCAGGACAGAGGTCAGGAAACAGAGAGGTCAGATCTGGTAGGGTCTTGTCAGGGTGATAGGTCTTTAGATGTGCTGTGAGAGGGAAAGCTACTGGAAGGTTCCTATATGACTGGAGGGAGGTGGGGGAAATACTGAGACAGTTATGAGACCTTGAGACAATCCAAGTGAGATGATGCTAGTATATGTTTTAAGTAGTTTTTCCTGCTTTGAATTTATGGCGTGTTTTTCTTGTTTCTGAGGGGAAAGATAAGTGGCCATGTTAGATTTTGTTTACCTACTAAAGTAATACAGCAATCTTCTTGTTTATATCTTAGTTTTATGTTACACAGACAAGATTACGAAGTCATCTAGTATTTTATATTTTCATTTGTTATACTAACATTTTTGATCTATCTAAAATTGTTTTGTGGGTAAGCAGTAAAATAGACAAAGGCCACAGTACATAGCCATGCAACTTACTCACTGCACAAGGGCACCAGGCTGAGCAGGGGCTGAAGTCAGCCAAGCAACAGTGCACTGAGAGGCAGAGCCCACTAGAGCAGCGGTTCTCAACCTGTGGGTCGCAACCCCTTCGGGGGTCGAACAACCCTTTCACAGGGGTCACCTAAGACCATCGGAAAACACATATATAATTACATATTGTTTTTGTGATTAATCACTATGCTTTATGTTCAATTTGTAACAATGAAATTGGGGGTCACCACAACATGAGGAACTGTACTAAAGGGTCGCGGCATTAGGAAGGTTGAGAATCACTGCACTAGAGGAAGGGCCCTCCTCCAATGTGTAAGGAGGTACTGCACACACTAGTGGTGACACTGATGATAGAGCTCCATCTCCAAACCACTGCTTCCACAGCAGTGAGGAGCTAATCCACCTCCCCACACCGATCTGAATGCTACCTCCATCCTATTCTAGTCGTGGCTTCTCACGTCTGCGGTGGAACCATGAACCTCATTAAGGTTGAAGTTTGTTATATCAAAAAAATTTTTTTAATGTGTCTTTTTCACAAGTCTTAACTTTAGGAGCTAGATTAGAAGCAAATTTTAACATATTAGAAAGAGTTGGATGAATAATTCCTCATTTTCAAATGTAACAGAAAAGAAGCGCTTCTTTACTTAAAAACTTTCGCCTAAATACAATCAGGAGATTCATTTCAAAGAGCCCGTGTTAACCATCTGAAAGGCTTCTGATCCTTGAGGTAGTAGCTCAACTCACAGTCTAAAGTCCAGCTGTCACAGGAAACCGTTTTATTTGCACTCAGGCCTGGCGCTAGTTAGAGCACTGTAACTGGAAGGTTCTTATACAACCGGCACAGGAGGACACAGGCCTTCAAGGTGGTAGATTAGTGGATGCACACTTTGTGAATGGTGAGGCACTATATATTCCATGCCTCTTCTCAAACAAAAGTGAGAATCCTGTCTTTTCAGCTGTTTTTTTTCCTTCCAAATCCTCATTATGCTATCCTTGCCTTAGTGAGACAAGAAATAAGATTTGAACCGTCTGCCAAAAATCACAGGCTTCTTTCTCCCAAGACAAACAAGCATAAACTATAAGAGAAATGAAAACGTGCCCGCTTTGCAGTTTTATGCTTATGCTAAGATGTCCTAACTGATCAGATACTGTTTTCTCTCCTCTACCAAGAAGGCCTGGAGTTGGAGGGGATGGGAAATGGAGGGAGAGGGGGCAAAACAGTTGCAAGTTCTCTAGTAAGTAGCTTCCTCAGATTCTCCTCCTCTCCTCTAAGTGGACTTTCAGAAATACAGCTTTCTCCAGAAAGCACTGGTTTGTCAGCCATGCCGTCAAGGTTGCTGAAGAATTCACTAGACTGTAGCTAAGCTTATGCTAAGAAAGTATCTAAGTTTATTGTCCAACCTCAGAGTAACCACTTTGTGCAAAGCAGTAGATGGAACAATGAGGAAAGAAGAGGCGCTGAAGGGCTCAATTAATAGACGATACAGACACATAACTTTACATCATCAGTTGTATGCGAAGGAAACATGAAAATGTTCTTTTGGATAAAAGCAAGACTTTCTAACTTGGATCTTCTAGCTCCAAGTCATGTTTCAGTGCTTCAGCTACTATATATGCTTAAATATTTTTAGTTGAGATATATTAAGAATTTTCTACTTTCCAGCAATCTTCACTGTCACAGCAGTAACAGTGACAACTAGAGCTTTAAAAAATATCAGGCATCTGCATGGAATTATATTTGGTAATTTTGAGGTTTAGATATGAAATAGATAATTTTCAGTGCCCTTTTATACTAATTTTTCCCCTATCACCAAGGCCAGGTGTAGTTCATGCTTCCATTTGGGGGTTCACTACTTCATGTAGAACTATTCTCTTACAAATTATTCCATACTTCAAGTTATTTTATTTTTTTATTCTGCCCTCTGCCTCTTCAAATCTTCTAAACAACAAAATCTATTCCTTCAAGCCTCCACCAAGTCATTCTGTATGTAACAGAATGATGATTATTCCATTTCTAAAGGGTGGCTAAACCACATTGCAAACTTTTCCTTTTCCTTTCTAATAGCCACTGTCACAATCAAGAGGCCCAGTAGCAACACCACCTCTAGATTATATAAACAGACAAAGGGGTTTGGTGGGTAAAAATTAAAACGTCCTATATAGTAAAAGCCTAATATATTAAGTGTCTGGTCGTCTGTTCGACCAATCAAAGTGTAATATACTAATGATATGCTAAGGCCGCTCAACCGCTCGCTATGACGTTTGCTGACCACCAATGAGAAGACGCTCTGACTAGTAGGTTAGCTTGCTGCTGGGGTCCGGCCAATTGGGACTGAGCCTCCCACAGTTCCTCCTGGGCTGGCCCATCTCCCATGTCCCTCCCCAGCCCCGACTGCACCAGTGGGGTCCCTCGGGCTGACCTGTGCCCTCTCGCAATCCAGGACTTTTCGGGGGATGTCAGAGAGCTGGTTTTGGCCCGATCCCACAGGCCGGGCCTCTAATTAAGATATATTGAAAAAATAATATTGCCACTTGAAAGTTAAGAAAATTGGGCCTTGTGTAAATCATTTTATCTACTTTTCAATTTAGACCACTTAGTGAAAGGTCAGGAACACCTAAAGCAGTGGTTCTCAACCTGTGGGTCGCAACCCCTTTGGGGGTCGCACGTCCCTTTCACAGGGGTCACCTCAGACCATTGGAAAACACATATATAATTACATATTGATTTTGTGATTAATCACTATGCTTTAATTATGTTCAATTTGTAACAATGAAATTGGGGGTCACCGCAACATGAGGAACTGTATTAAAGGGTCGCGGCATTAAAAAGGTTGAGAACCACTGGCCTAAAGGCATGATTGGCTACTGTCTTGTTACGAACCTATCATAACAGTTCCACATCTAGGATATATAAATTTCCATGGTAAAACAGCTCCTGTCTACAAAACCAAGCCATTTATTATCTTAGTTGGCAAAAGTAGATGAGATGTTAGAAGCACAAATTTAACAAATACTATTTTATTATTTACAAAATACACAGTGATCAGAAGGGCACACATCACAAATTATGAAAGGAAAAAGTTAGAGACAATGCAATGAATGACAACAAGGTACCCATTCACATGGAGTCCATTTAGAACAAAACAGTTCTTTGTTAAAGTTTGACAAGAAGGGTAGGTACATTGCTGTGGAAAAAAACCGCCAGTTACCTAGAAGTACACCGCTACCAAAAAGTAGAAAGTGTTGGTAGTGTATCTAAATGCGTCCTAGAGTACATTATAGTATAGACAGGTCTAGTGTTCTACAGCAGAACCAGTGGTTTTAGGCAGGAACCTGTGAGAGACTTGACTGCCTATCTTGCTGGAAGAGCAAAGCCCCAGGACCAATTAACTTCCCTACCTTCCATAAAGCTTTGTTCAGGTGACTGTAGAATGTGGTGTCAAACACCCCATTCATTTCTGCTGCAATTTCCCTCAGAACAGACACTGTGGACTCATCACTGGCATTCAGAATCCGCACAAAGAATTTATTCCACAATTCACCATCTTTTAGCCTAAAAATATATAAAAACCATTTCTGTCAATATTAGGCATGTAAAAGTTAAAATTGTTTCTGTGTTTAACTCAGTGGTACATTTATGTACCATATGATTTAAGGTAATGCCTAGAACTCTAGATTTAGAGATCATTCAAATAGTACTTTGGAAGTCCAAGGTGAAACTTAAAAAGACTATCATAGTGGGAAAAGCCATAATACAATGCACTTAAAAAGTCTCTCATCTAAATCTATAAATTGCCTCTGTGTACTAAGATGTGGCACTTCTCTTCTACAAATAGAAGAAAAATGAATTTTGTCTCCTCTACTCCAACTTTCCTAAAGTCTAGGTCACTAGAAAGACTATAGAACCTCTTCCCCTGCCTAGTGGTTTATTATCTTCACAATCCTGAGAATCCTAAGCTTGACTGAAGTAACTGCTGCTTAGTTTATGATGTTTGTACTTTCCCCCCCAAAATCAGAGAAGCTGCCATTATTGTATAAGGCAGAGCTATTAGGAAATCCCGACCGACCCCACCTGTTTCTGTTTGTGTTAGACCAACCTAGGATCATAAACAACTGGAGGTACCTGAATCTATCCTCTGTATCTTGCATTATATTTCAAGCCTATTTTTAAAGTACATGTTGGAGGCAAATAAGATTGATCAAATTCTAAGTTAAATAAAGAAAAAAATGCAATTCAATTGTTGGGAATGGGGAATGGAGGAGAAGGGTGTTAAGTCTTTAACACTGATTTTTTTAAAACCAAAGAATGTATCAATGATACCTTGGTAAACTTATTCTGTGAAGTTATTAGCTCTGATAAACTAAAGTGAAACATGGGATATTTAATAAGTTTCATGATCAGACTTGAGGTAGTACTAAAGTTCTGAGACCAAGCAGCTCTTATTAAAAGAGCATTTACTTCTTCACCAAGGAGATTCAGTTCTCTGCTTTGGTTCCACCCATTCACTAAATAAATAATAGCCTACAATTAGTATATAACTTAGAAATTTAACTATCTTCAAGAGATGGTTATTAACTTTTGATAACAAAAGCTATTAAAAAGGGGTATAACACTAACACCAATTGGTTAGAAAATTATTCTCATGAAATGTTTCTACTAACATTTCTAACTAAGAGGCTCAATACTACAATTGCAGTCTGCATGATACATCTAGGTCCAGAATGATGTCCTGAAGTCTGAGTAGCTTCTTTTTTTTTTTCTCCTTGTTTTTTTTTTTTTAGTTTCTTGTTTTTAATGACCAATTCCTTTGTCCTGCACTAGGTGCTCCACTGATACTTAATAAATAAAAACTGTTGAAATTAATGAAATCATGGCATTGGGACTAAGACTAAGGCTGCCAAAGCAGAGAGAGCACCCAATAGAAAAAGAAAAGTATTTGAGCAGGCAAAGACCCTGAAATCACCAATACTTACTCAGAAATATTTTGGCTAAGTTTCCAGAGGGACCCATCCCAGAAGACCTGTAGGTGTTCCTTGAACAATAGTAAATGTGCTAAATCTGCTATACCAAACAGATCTACCTGAAATCACAAAAAGCACCATCAGCTAAAACAGTTCTCTGCTTCTATCATGGCAATTTATTTAATTATTTATTTTTATTTATTTTTAGGGAGAGGAAGAGAGGAAGGAAGGCAGGGAGAGAGAGGGAGAGATCTCCCACACTCACCCCGATAGGGGATCAAACTTGCAACCTAGGTATATGCCCTGATTGGGAATCGAACCCGCCCACTTTTGGTGTATGGGACAATGCTCCAGCCAACTGAGCCACACCGGCCAGGATTCATGGAAATTTATTTATATAGGAAGTTGAAAGATACTAGAATGATTAAATTTATTTTATGACATATATTTTGGTAGACTGTTCCCTTACAGTAAAGGGAGAAGCTCCCCCAAAGAAGTGATCAATGGAGCCAACTCTAGGAACTATCCTTAAGAACAAAGGCAACAAAAATATCTGGACTGACAAATTCAAATGTGTAGATCTACTGAATTTGCATGGACTCCAGCTGTGATCTAAATGTGGTCCATATGACTAATTCAGGTTCATGCTACATATTCAATCAGCAAATGCTATATGTCCAAAACTGAGTCAGAAAGGGTTGTGCATATAATGTATAAAACACTTTACATTTGTCCTAATGTTCCCTTTATATTTTTTAATTTAATCCTCACAACAATTCTTATGTATACAGAGCAGATTGTCCTTATTTTACAGAGATCACAGAAAATGATTTACTACATAGATAAGTGCTAGAAAGAGCCGACACTTAGGTCACTTAGTCATGGGTTTGCATGTGCCTGTGTATATTCTTTAATGTTGTGACCAAAAAAATGGTATATTTTGCTTGATTTGATGATATTTGAAAATTAGGTCATCTATTCCAGAGAGACAATATCAGTAAACACTAGCTTTCACAGCTTATCTAGAAAAGAAAGAGATGAAGAACCCTCTCCATATTTGCTCAGGCTTGTTTTACACTTACCTGGTAGGGAGAAGAACAGTTAGCCAGGATCTTTTGTCCTTCCAGGATCTGTACAGTTCGAAAACCGTTGATGGTAAAAACATCTAGCTGTGCTCTAAGGTCCACACTGTAGGAAAAGTCCACTATGTTCAAAGCTTGATTGTTCTTATCACAATCATAGGGATCGTAGATTCTAGGCCCAGGTTTAAGAGAAAGAGATAATAAAAAATAGGCCATGAATGAAGCTGCATAGCTGGTCTTAAACAAAAAAAAAAGCAAGAAAAGAAAGAAAGAAAAAGATAAAAAAGAGGTACCGCAGGTATGTCTTAGCTATGCCAACAGCTCCCCCCAGTGGTTAGTTTTGAAAATACACCTGTAAGAGCAGTGGCAGTGTCCATCCACCCAAGTGGGCAAGTGGGGAAATGTCAAGATTCTAGTTTAGTGACACAGTATTAGTGCATATCTAAACCATAGTGCATGGTCACCACAGAACACTTATCAAGTTTCCATAAGTACGGAAAGTAGAGTGCAGGCCCCTGCCTTACACTGCACATATTAACACATAGAACAGCAATGATTTATATACTGATGAGAATTATGATGGAGAAAATTAAGCTTTTATAGGTGACATGACCTTTCTGTTTATTACTATAGATTAGATTTTCCAAGTTTCCATTTTAATTCCGATTCCTTTCCCCCAGATTTTAACAGAAAATATAGGACTTTTTTTTTTTTGTAAAGTGCTACCTATATTGTAACTTATCCTGTTTTCTATTAAACTAACACCAAATTCAACCTTACTCTTATTTCAACCCTTATTTCCTAAAACAAAAAACAAATGAAAAAACAATTTTGTAACATTAATTCACCATTAATTTTATTTCCTTGGGTTTACCTATTCCATGCAATAAAGCTACTATTCAAAGAGATGTAGGAACTATTTATGTGAGAGAAAAGAACGGATTATTTTTGTGTTTGTCTCTCTGCTTTTCTCAGTTCCCTCAAATCCTGACTGACATTGGTGGCAGGTCCTCTATTCCTAAATACAGGCTTTCATTAAACCACTCATGTATTTCTACAGCACAGAAAGATCTATTTTACCTATATGCTCCCATTCTATATGATGCAACCGTTTTGGCCATCACAAAATTGTAATTTCTAGATATTTTAAAACTTGGGAGAGATAGGAAAAATGTTTCTTAGGTTAATAAAAATAAGCAGGAAGATCTCCTCACTCTCTAATTGGCCACTATTACCTTGGACAAGGCATTTCACTATTTTGGGTCTCATTTCATCACAAAAAATATATATAAGCACTGCATTAAATGATTTCAAAAAATTCTTTAAATCCTTTTGAATGTATATGAAATTTCCTACCGAATTTGACAAGCCATGACAAAAAGAAGGTCTATCTAAATATATAGTGCACAAATGCCCAATCCTTAAAGGGCTTAGAATATCCCTTTGCTTAAAATTTTGGTAGACCTGAGAATTCTAGCATTATCCTCTAAACTTCCAGTGTTGTGAAAATAAAAACTATACCTGGGGTTTTCCCATTGGGAACACATGGGGAAGGGGGAGTCTGGTGGTCACATGGCTGGGGGAATATAAGCTGTATTTAATTGGATGGGGTGGGGGCAGTTATGGGAGAAGAGTGATATAAAACATCCTAAAATGTTTGGAATAGACTGGCATAAAGAATTATCTTATCCAAAATACTTTTGGTGCCCTGGATGAGAAATCCTGCTGTATTATGCCTGGAGAAGACTTCAGGATTCTGCTATCTCAGGAAAGAAGGTAGGATGCTCCAGTTCTTTTGGTTATAATTGCAAAAATACACTGGGGGTTCCTTTAATTTCCATACCAACTATAATTTAGTGTTGAATTGAGTCTTCTCTTACGGATTAAGTAATCAGGAGAAATGTAAAGAATGACTGCTGCTTTTAGTGAACATCAGTGGCCACAGAGAAAGCTAACTGCTTACCCAAGGTTGGGGTAGACACAGGGTTGGGGCAGACAAAACATCTTTAAACCAAACTGCTTTATTCAAATACCATGAGACCGGCAAACACTACAAAGGTATTCTGGTCCTCTAGTCCTTCTCATAAAACAAAAACTATGGACTATGCTTTCCTTGTTCATGCCTTAATGTGTTCTTTATTTTTTAATTAAATATAATGGGGTGACAATGGTTTGCAAAACCATATAGGTTTCAAGTGTACAACTCAATAAAACATCATCTGCACACTGCATCGTGCTCCCATTGCCCCAACCAAGTCTCTTTTCATCCTCATTCTCCCTTTGCCTACCTCCACCTACCCCTGTTCCCCTTTCCCTCTATCACCACACTGTTGTGTCTATGTTATATATATGTGGGTTTTTTCCTTTTCTTAATCCCCTCACCTTTTTCACCCAGCCTCCCAATCCTCCTCCCCTTTGACAGCTGTCAGTCTGTACTCTGTATCTGTGAGTCTATTTCTATTTTTTGTTTATTTTGTTCATTAGATTCCACATGTGAGATCACATGGTATCTGTCTTTCTTTGGTTGGCTTATTTCACTTAGCATAATACTATCCAGGTCCATTCATGCTTCACAAGAGGTAAGATTTTCTTCATTTTTATAGCCAAGTAGTATTCTACTGCACATGCCTTAATGTGTTCTATATTTTCTCAGTTCTTAGTATTTGGGCTTTATTTCTTATTTCCTACTCTCCACTTACCCCTTGAACCTGATGGCTAATAAGCTGGGTTTAATTTGAACACTAAGCTCCTTTTTCTTGGCATAGTTTGCTTCTGTATTCTGGTTTTTACCTATTCCTCTTGGCAATTACCTTAATTTGGCCTGACTTAAGCTTTGGTTTTGCTAGCATCCTCACTAGATTTGTACTGGCCCCACTCAAAGAAAGACTGGACAATCTACTTTACATTCCCCAAAATGTTCATATTTTATTTTCTTTTTGACAGAAATCATCATAATACTCAGAGTGGTTAATTATTTTTTTCTGAATTAATGTATTTCCAAAATGTTATTTTTTTCCTTTGAATTCTTTTAAACTATTGACTGTTTAAATGGTTATTGACTTTTAGGTAGCAAATATTTTCTTAACATACTGTGTTTGTCACTGTGGCATTTATTGAAAGGCAAAAGAAAATGGCAACCATCTATGTTTGAGAGAAGCATAAAAGAATGAAAAGGACCAACCTGTTTCTAAAAAGCAGAGTACTTGGACTCAAGTCACCATGGACGATTTCTGCTTTGTGTAGTTTCTCCACCATTGTCAAAAGGTTATAAACAATCAACACTGTGATTTCATGGGTAATCAATTCACTGTGTTGAAAAAGATCCTGGAGATAGAAGGACAACAAAATTCACTGTCTCTTAAGTTAGGGAGACTGCACTTATCCTCAATACCTTGCTGGCTGCTGCTTTGTCCTCTTCCTTGTTGTTCTCTACTAGAATTGGGGGCTCTTTTGTAGGTTGGGCCTCTGTCCCAGTTTTAACACTACTCTCCTGTAAGATTGTTTGTGAGGATTTAATGAAATAATGGACTAAGAGCATTAAGGACAAACCTGGCCCATAAACGGTGTTGTATACATGGTAGTTTTAAAATACCCTATTCCAACCATTAGGGAAATCATGCTACCGTCAAAATATGCAGCAAAACTGTCTTAAGAACATTACAGAGAATAAAATGTTACACTGTGGTTGGGTTCTAAACATAATCCAGTGGGGGTCATGGTAAAAAGCTCTGTAACTCTTCTAGGATCTGTAAGCAAAGACTCACACTTTTGTGAGCATTTTCTGTAGGAGCTAGACCAGGTTCACACAGTAAATAGTGGCAAAAGTGTCTCTTGTACTTCTGCAGGATGAGTAGAGAAGAAACCATGTGAAATAGCCCTGAGTGCTCTGTTCTTAACAGGGCCCACCTCATGGAAAACCAGTTACCCAGAGCCTACCAGGCCCGGCAAGGGAACTCCCACCCACTCTAGCTAGCCTGTTCCACACCAGGAGGTGGAGTAGGGGAGGACAGAACACAGAGACATAGGCTTCTAAAAATATAAATTACAGGACTATACAATGCCCCCCCTTGCTCCCCTCACACCTTATCACCATATTACTAAAGGTCTTTTTATAGCAGTTCCTTTTACCTAGTACATCGCAGTGGCTATCAAGAAAAAATTACAAGGAATACTAAAAGGCAAAACCAAAATTTGGAGAGACAGACCAAGTGTCAAAACCAGAGATGACAGGAAAATTGGAATTAACCAACCAGGAATTTAAAACAAGAGGGACCATGAGCTGATGATGATCATAGATGACAGGGTCATTACACAGGGTCATTATCTACTTTTGTATATGTCTGAACATTGATATAAGTTAAAAGAGGTTCTCGGTCAAAATAACTTGGGAAAAGAAAATGATCAATGCTTTTCATTTATAATCAGTTGGTATACTTCTAGATGATTAACAAGAATTTTGTACTAAATTCTTTTGCTAAATGGAACACAAATCTCTCTACGTGAGGACTTGAAATTGTTTTTATTATTGCAAACCTGAAGGGTGAAGCAGTTTGTACACTGGTGCCAAGCGATACAGCCGTCTTGGTACTGATAATAGCTGCACAAATAATCACACTCCTCATCTGAACGTTCCTTTAACTTGAGGTTGATGTAAAAGTCCCATGGGACAGTTTGAGAAGATACCTGGTAAGAAATGATATTTTAAAAATAAGAGCAATTAGAATCTATGGTTATCGTCGGCAGACTAAAAACATTCCCTCCAGCCCTTCTAATACCCCAACAAAAAATAATAGTAGAGGGATATTTTTTAAAAATATATTTTATTGATTTTTTACAGAGAGGAAGGGACAGGAATAGAGATCCAGAAACATCTACCAGAGAGAAACATCGATCAGCTGCCTCCTACACGCCCCCCAACCGGGGATGTGCCCGCAACCAAGGCACATGCCCCTGACCGGAATCGAACCCTGGACCCCTCAGTCCAGAGGCCGAAGCTCCATCCACTGAACCAAACCGGTCAGGGCGGTAGAGGGATATTTTGAAAGGCATAAATCTATAACAAAAGAGCTGAGAGCAATCAAATCTATGCCATGAGACCATCTGCCCCTCCTTTCTTCTTTCTAAAAATCAATGAAAACATATTTATAAAAAATTTCCAAGGATAAAGTGTTTTTGTTTTTAAAAAAAATATATTTTATTGATTTTTTACAGAGAGGAAGGGAGAGGGAGAGTTAGAAACATCGATGAGAGAGAAACATCGATCAGCTGCCTCCTGCACACCTCCTGCTGGAGATGTGCCTGCAACCAAAGTACATGCCCTTGACCGGAATTGAACCTGGGACCCTTGAGTTCGCAGGCCAACGCTCTATCCACTGAGCCAAACCGGTCAGGGGAGGATACAGTGTTTTAAACCAAGAAATCTAATATCCAAACTACCAATCAAGTAAAGATGTGGAATAAAATTTTCAGAATACAAGATTTCAAAAAACTTACATCCCACACATCCCTTCTCAGGAAGCTACTAAAGCATGAGGGCTTAAACCAAGAAAGAAGAAAAAAATGGAATCCAACTAAGTGGGCATCCAATCTAAGAATGAGGTAATGTGAATCCCTGGGATGGTGGTGAATGAAAATTTCAAAATAATATTGTGTGTGTGAAGTCTAGAATGTAACTTGTCAATACTGAAGCAGGGCAAAAAATTCCAGATTTTCTCAAAAAGATAAAATTACAGAATACTGAGCATGTTTGGACATATTAAGAGAGTTACACAATAGCTTCTTTTTTTTGATATCTGATCCTGGAATATAATGGTGAGTGATTTCTTGAAGCATCAGTGATTTTCCTATAAGAAGCTTATAGACTATTCAAAGAATTTGATGGTACCATGGGGATACAGTTATTGCTTCAACTCACTTTATTTACAAGGTAACTGTAATGACAAGGAATCAGTCCTACCTTTATTATGGTCAACTCTGCAGAGTTTCTTGGTGTCACCCAGAATAATTTGTAATCTTCACATATTAGGTATTCTTGTTTAATGCAATAATCCTCATTACCTGTTGAGAAGGTTTTGATTTCAATTAAAAACCACTGGAATATATATAGGGCCCCTAGCTTTTACTTCCTGGTTTAAGGGCTAATAGCACCTTATAATTAGCCATTTAGTAGCAGGTAGAATACTTCAAAATCATTTGTTAGCCAGGCTGGTGTGGCTCAGTGGTTGAGCATTGAGCCAGGAACTAGGAGGTCAGTCCGATTCTCAGTCAGGGTACATGCTAAGTTTGCAGGCTCGATCCCCAATAAGGGGCATGCAGGAGGTAGCTGAAAGATGATTATATCTCATCACTGATGTTTCTATCTCTCCCTCTCCCTTCCTCTCTCTGAAATAAAAACATATTTTTAAAAAATCATTTATTAAATACTGAAAGGAAGACAGAACTCCTATTGTTAGTAGGACAAGAACTTATCAATAATTCTGTTTCTTGTAATCTAGAAATATTTATCGCTCAAAACCATAAAGCTTAAGTATAAAAATAATCACTTATTTGTACACTGTCATACACAAAAGGACATGCACTCAACGGTACTTACCCAGTTCAATTTCCTTCTCTATTTCCAACTTAGGCATTGGTCTATCTTCTACAAAAAACTCTGCAGAAGCACTCAGCTCTGGTTGGGATTTCAGTAGTAGTCTGCGATACTGTGAACACCAGGGTGACTGAATGGGGTTTTCTGGGGGAGGAGAAGTTGTAAAAAAACACACCCAAAAAACCTACAATGAGTATTATAACAGAGGGGAAAAACAAGATTGCGTGATCAATACTGCTAACCTAAAAAAACTCATCTATCTCAAGTCTTTATGATATTACTAGAGGCCCAGTGCACGAAATTCATGTACGGGGGTGGGGGGAGCCCACATGGGAGAGGTCTCTCAGCCTGGCCTGTGCCCTCTCACAGTCTGGGAGCCCTCAAGGGATGTCCGACTAATGCAGGGGTGGGCAAACTTTTTGACTCGAGGGCCACAATGGGTTCTTAAACTGGACCGGAGGGCCGGAACAAAAGCATGGATGGAGTGTTTGTGTGAACTAATATAAATTCAAAGTAAACATCATTACATAAAAGGGTACGGTCTTTTTTATTTTTTAGTTTTATTCATTTCAAACGGGCCGGATCCGGCCCATGGGCCGTAGTTTGCCCATGGCTGGACTAATGGCTTAGGCCTGCTCGGACATCCTTAGTGCTGCCATGGAGGTGGGAGAGGCTCTCGCCACCACCACTGTGCTTGCCAGCCGTAAGCCAGGCTCAGGGCTGCTGGCTGAACGGTGCTCCCCCGGTGGGAGTGCACTGACCACCAGGGGGCAGCTCTTGCATTGAGCATCTGCCCTCTGGTGGTCAGTGCGCGTCATAGTGACTGGTCATTCTACTCTTCTGTCAATTTGCATATTAGCCTTTTATTATATAGGAGGATATTCTGTTAGTACTAATATATTCTAGAAATTTCACAATTTATGGAAACTTTTCTAGAAAAGAAAAACAGTTCAGTTTGCTGAGAAAAATATGTGTGCACTATACATGGATGTAGATGTTTGCTTACAAGTCAGTGGTATATGTGTACTTACCTATAGCCTCATTAGTAAGCTCCAGTTTCTCAGGAATATGAAGACATTTGATGGAGGAGGTGCTTATAACCGAGGCAGAAGATCCAGACAAGCCAGAGGAATGTGTGGCCTCACCACTGTCTTCAATAATTGGGCTGAAAGAATTACAACTCAGTCAATCCTCATAGGGAAAATACATGTCAATTTTATCTGTTATATAACATTTTGATATTTAATAGTCTCATTTTCAAAGGCCATTATTTTCCTGAAACAAAAGTAGATTCATAATCAGAATCTAGGTAGCTTTATCTACCCTGGTTAACAGGCAATACCTAGCATTAAATTTCTAAATTATGCTTTATTTACCTAATCTATAGTAAATGCCTATTCTATATCTATCCTAAACGATTGAGAAAACTGAAACAGACACTAACTTTCTTCCTGTTGATCGCTTCTCTGGATTTTTTACTCTGCAAAAAGAAAGGGTCAAAAAAGAAAAAGGGACACCAACATCACTCAAGGTGAAAACATGCTAACAAATCTGATAAAAAGTTTGTTGGAGAAAAAGTCTGAAAATGCAGTTTAAAAACAAAAATTGGCAAACTTAAGACTATTCCTGAAGTTGAAATAAGTTTGCTAAAATTAGCCAACTTTTAAATACGGATAGATCATAAGGCTTATTCTCTGGCTCTCTATGCCATTCCCTCATAATTATTTTGTTCATTTCCACCTCTCTATCAAAATATACTTTTTAAAAATACATCTCTAGTTGCCTAACCGAAGTTAGTATCAAGTTATTCTACTATTATTTTAAACTTAATGTTAAAGGAAAAATAAATGCTTCTTCTCTTCCAATCAGGTATACACCATGTTCCTCCTGGGCCTCTTAGTCTCCTAACCATAAAAATGTACTTTTCTGACCCTCATATTTAAAGCAATTACTAAATTCCTTTGATACTTTATCTGGGGGAGTCCTATTGTCATGCAAAGCACTTAGCACAGTACCTGACAGGTAGTAAGAGATGATAATTAATTGCTACAACTGATTAGCACACACAATAAGAGTGCACTTAAACAATCTAGTTTGTGCAACCTGTAATCATCAATCACCTCAGCTTCTTGATGCTGAGAGGTGAACTGTAGATAGTGGCACAAGTAGTCTGTTGGTCCGCAGAGGTCTTCACATCTAGATCCTCTTCCTGCAACAGTCTCTCAGGATCAGAAGGGATATCCTTCAAGGATATTATCTCATGAAAAGGAGTGGATACAAAACGAGCTGCTCTAGCAAAGTCACAGGAGTCTTCTGGGTTAGGACAAATAGTTACGTTCCTAAAACCTGTGATAATAGCATCCTCACTCAAAGGCTCAATTCCTGTAAATTCATCCTGAAATAAAAACCAAGTAAAGTTCAGCTGAAATATTTCAATAAGCATATGGATGCCCTATCTTTTTTACTTAGAGAGACATACTGTTGCTATGTGATTTTCAACACAGGGTACAAAAGTAGTGTATCAGAATCTCTAAGAAAAGACAATTTAAAAAGCACATCATAACATTTGAAGAAAAAAGTTTTGTATCATGAAAACAGCAAACAAACTACGTTTCATCAAAAATACACTATAAGGAATCTCCATACAACACATAAAGGAAAACTACTGGGCAATGGTTTTTTTCCCAACCAATTTCACCTAAGAACTAAAGGGCTAAAACTATTTATTTATTTATTTTTGGCCTAGAGAATATTCTGATAATTTGCTATACTACTAGTTTTTAAGTAGTCTTCCATGCCAAATAGTTAATTTTTATTAAAAGTAATTCACAACCATGGTAGAAAAATATGGAAAATAAAATATAAAGTATAAAGAGAAACATTTAAAATATACCTGTCTTTAAAAGTAATACATATATATGGTTTTAAAAAGTCAACTAATTTTCCCTGGCCAGTGTGGCTCAGTTGGTTGAGTGTTGTCTGGGGCACCAAAAGGTTGCTGGTTGAATCCCAGTCAGGGCACATGCCCAGGTTGTGGGTTCAGTCCCCAATTGGGGTGCATATAGGAAGCAACTGATTGATGTTTCTCTCTCACATCCATATTTCTCTCTCATTCTTTCTCTCACTTCCTCTCTAAAAATATATATACATGCCCTAGCTGGCTTTGCTCAGTGGATAGAGGTTGGCCTGCAGACTGGAGGGTCCTGGGTTCAATTCCAGTCAAGGGCACATGCTTGAGTTGCAGGCTTGATCCCCAGTAAGGGGACGTGCAGGAGGCAGCCAATCAATGATTCTCTCTCATCACTGATGTTTCTATCTCTCTCTCCCTCTCCTTTCCTCTCTGAAATCAATAAAAATATATATTTTTTAAAAAGATAAGGAAATCTCACCTTTAAAAAAATAAAAATACATAAAACATATTAAAAATAAAGTCAAATAGTTCAAAAGGATTTAAAAGGACATATAGTGAAAAATTCTCTCTCCTGCACTTGAACCCTATCTTCCCCATCACTTCAATTATCACTCCCCAGAAACAATCACTGTTGTCATATATATTATCTGGTGGGATACATGAACAAGCATATCCTATGCATTTAAAAAGTGTATTTTATTTTTATTGATTTCAGAGAAATCAACTTATTATTCCATTTATTTATCATTTATGCATTCATTGGTTGTTTCTTATATGTGCCCTGACCAGAGATCCGCAACCTTGGCATATTGGGACGATGCTCTAACCAACTAAGCTACCTGGCCAGGGCAAAATAAAAAAAAAAAAGGG
>NW_006383006.1:5756196-5756815 GCF_000327345.1 Myotis davidii
CAACTGAAATATATGCTAGTACAGGTGACCCTTGAACAACATGGGGGTTCAGGGAAGAGACCCTCTCCCCCTGCACAGTAGAAAACCCTTGGATAACTTTGAGTCTCCCAAAACTTATAAGTCATCCTTTGGTGTCATGAGGAATTGGCTTCAGGTGACCCCCTTCCCCTGCCAGATGCTAAAGTCCCTTATGTAAAACTAGAGGCCCAGTGCACAAAATTTTGTGCAGGGGGGGAGCGGTATGGGGGGGAGAAGTCCCTCAGCCTGGCCTGTGCCCTCTCGCAGTCTGGGACCCCTCAGGGAATGACCAACTGCTGGCTTAGGCCTGCTCCCTGGGGGATTGGGCCTATGATGGCAATCAGACATCCCTCTGGCAGCCCAGCAGCCCTTGGGGGATGTCCACTTGCCAGTGGGGAGCAGACCTAAGTTGCAGTTGGACATCCTTAGCGCTGCTGAGGAGGTGGGAGAGGCTCCCTCCACCACCGCTGTACTGGCAGTCTTCAGCCTGGCTTGTGGCTGAGCAGAGCTCTCCCATGTGGGAGAGCACTGACAACCAGAGGGCAGCTCCTGCATTGAGTGTCTGTCCCCTGGTGGTCAGTGTGTGTCATAGTGACCAGTC
>NW_006383006.1:5757092-5766487 GCF_000327345.1 Myotis davidii
GGAACCTTGGCTTCCTCCATCACTGGAGCAAGCAAGCCTCCTGCTCGCTTCAGCTGCGTGGCTGCTAGCCGCCATCTTTGTTGGCGGTTAATTTGCATATCTCGCTAATTAGCCAATGGGAAGCATAGCGAAGGTACGGTCAATTACCCTCTTTGTCTTTTATTAGATATGATGGCATAGAATAATGCATATATTTGGCCTCCCCCATTCATAGATTTCCAACCACAGATGAAAAATACTGTTTGGTTGGTTAATCTGTGAATATAAAACATGGCCATATGGAGGACCAATTGTATACTGAAAAAAATT
The DNA here is from genome assembly GCF_000327345.1 of Myotis davidii. Classification (NCBI taxonomy): domain Eukaryota; kingdom Metazoa; phylum Chordata; class Mammalia; order Chiroptera; family Vespertilionidae; genus Myotis; species Myotis davidii. Next base: position 5,757,402 of record NW_006383006.1, read on the forward strand.
CCATGATTCCATGTATAAGTGGACCTGGACAGTTCAAACCTATGTTAAGGTTCAACTGTATATATTATGCTTAAAAAAATGTTTTTATTGATTTTTTTAGAGTGAGGAAATGAGAGCAAAAGAGAGAGAAACATTGATGTGAGAAAGAAACACCAATCAGTTGCCTCCCATATGCACCCCAACTGGGTCTGAACCCACAACCTGGTTATGTGCCCTGACCAGGAATCGAACCAGTGACCTTTGGTGCATGGGATAATGCTCAACCAAGCCACACCAGCTAGGGCTGTAGATATTATTCTCATGCATTATATTTTTAGCATATTTTCTGTGCTATTAAAAATCCTATAAAAACAATATGATCACTCTCCCCTTCCACTCTTTCTAGAAATCAGTGGAAAAGTATCCTTGGGTGATGATTTAAAAAAAACAACAAACCCACAGCATTGTATATCAGTGTGGCATATATCCTTCTAAAACCTTTACTGGAGTATAGAAGTATGGGCTCACCTTGCTTGTAATTACCGATTCTGAACTCATGAAATACCTAAATAATGTTGTGGAACAATTAAGAGTATACAAGTGTTCAGTTAAAAACAAGACAAAACACAATATGATCACACTATGGGGTCTATCAGAAGTCAACCAATTTTTTTAGATTACTCCCTGTTTTTTACTGTTATAAAACTATTTTAAACATCCTTATATATTTAAGTCTTTAGGAATATCTTAATATCTTAGGAATAATTCCTAAAAGTAGGATTATCAGGTCAAACAAAAGGTTATGAACACTAAGGGTCTTTATACATATGGTATACTGCCCTCAGAGAGATGGTACTACTTTACACACTTACCTGGAGTATACAAAAGTGCCTATTTCATTTAACCCTTGTGGATGCTAGATATTAATTTTCTAGGTGATCAATTTGACATATACTTTAAATTTCTGATAACATTTATAAGTAGAGGTGAGAGGTATATCTAAAAGAAACAAGAGCCCTAGCCAGTTTGGCTCAGTGGACAGAGCATTGGCCTGCGGACTTCCGTAGTATCAGGACATGATTTTGCAAGTCTCTGTCACAACATAAACTTTGATGGTGATGAGAGAGGACAGGGTAGTGACTTTTTTCTATTAAAAACTAACAAACATGTTTCTTATAGAAGCAAATATAAATAATTGTTTAAAAGGCAAAACTACCCATTTCTGCCACCAAGAGATGACTACTATTAACATTGATATAGCCCTCCTTATGTGTTTGTTCTATTTTTGTTTTGTTTTATAAAAATGAGAGTTTACCCCTGGCACGTGTGGCTCAGTTGGATGAGTGTCATCCCATGCACCAAAAGGTCATGTTGATTCCAGATGAGGGCACATGCCCAGGCTCAATCCCTAGTTGGGAGCATGCGGGAGGCAGCCAATCAATGATTCTCTCTTATCATTGATGTTTCTATCTCTCTCTCCTTCTCCCTTCCTCTCTGAAATCAATAAAAACATATTAAAAATAAATAAATAAAACCCCAAAACTAGACTAAGATAGACTCTTTAATAATTCAGCCCATTTCCAAACAGCTGAACCTAGAACTACAACCTCCAAATCCAGCCTATCCATTCATAATGTTCTCTGGTGGTATTCTCAGGAACACCGTATATAATTATTACTATTCTACACTGTTACCTTTACATAGCGGTCAGTAAACTATCGGAATTATCTGGGAGAGTATTTAAAACAAACAAAAATACATGCTTGTTATGTTGACTGGCCACCTCCAATAAATTAGTTTTAAAAAATACGTGCTTGGACTTCATCCCTAGAAATTCTAATTCAGTATAGGTAGAATGGGGCCTGAGCACCTGCAGTCATAAATGGCTCCCTAGTCTCTTCTGTTGCTAGAAAATTGTCTATATCTTGATCTAGGTGAAAATTGCAAAAATATTCACACATACAAAAACTCATCTAGCTGTACAATTAATGTGTTCAGTCTCCTGGATGTAAAATATACCTCAATAAAGAAATAAATGGGGAAAAACATGTTTAGAAAGTTTCCCCAAGTGATTCATTCCCTAGGATATGGAGAATACACTGCTTTAATTCATTCTAGCCACTCTGTTTTCTGTCAAATTTTCAAATTAAACATATTCCATTTTCTTCCACCTCAAGACAAGTTTCCAGATGCTGGTTTGAAGACAGGGATGAATTTCTTCCTTAAAACGTCAATGAAATGTCAATGATAAAAGTTACTTACTTTGACTTGGATTTTTATAAACTAGTCATGTCACTAATCCATAGTGGTTAAAACAGAACATTACTAAAGTCAAATGGTTGGTCACATAACTCTTCTATTGCCACAAAAAGCATTTTATATAAAAAGAACAAAGATTCTTTGCTATGTTACTTAAAAAAAAAGTGCTTAAGGCTTTTAACACAATACTTTTTCCCCCCACTTTAAAAAAGTGAGATATAATTCACATACCAAAAAAATCACCCTAATAAAGTGTACATTTCAGTGGTTTTTAGCATATTCACAAGGTTGTACAATCATCACCACTATCTAACTCCAGAACATTTTCACCCCTCCCCCCCCCAAAAAACCCATACCCATTAGCAGTCACTCTCTAACTCAGCAGTGGGCAAACTACTGCCCACGGGCCGGAGAAATGAATAAAACTATTGAAAAAAAAGACCATACCCTTTTATGTAATGATGTTTACTTTGAATTTATATTAGTTCACACAAACACTCCATCCATGCTTTTGTTCCGGCCCTCCGGTCCAGTTTAAGAACCCATTGTGGCCCTCGAGTCAAAAAGTTTGCCCACCCCTGCTCTAACTCCTCTAACCTCTTATCCCCATCCTCTGGAAATCCCTAATATAGTTCCTGTTTTGTTTGTTTTTTAATATATTTTATTACTGATTTCAGAGAGGAAGGGAGATGGAGGGAGAGAGAGAGAAACATAGATGATGAGAGAGAATCACTAATGGGTGGTCTCCTGCATGCCCTACACTGGGGATCAAGCCATCAACCATGGCCTCCTGCATGCCCTCACTGGAAATCAAACCGTGCTCTCCTGGTTCATAGGCGGATGTTCAACCACTGAGCCATGCCAGCTGGGCTAATTCCTCTTTTTATGAATTTGCCTATTCTGGACATTTCATATAAATGGGATCATATAACACGTGGTCTTTTGTGTTTAGCTTCATTCACTTAATGAAGTGTTTTCAAGGTTCAACCAAATTATAAGATATATCAGTTCCTCTTTTTTTTTTTATGCCTGAATAATAATCTACAGTAGGGATATACAACATTTTATTTATCCATGCCTCAGTTGATGGACATTGGGTTTCCACTTTTTGGCTATTATGAATAATGCTATGAATAGTCATGTACAAGTTTTTTTGTGTTAATGTATGTTTTTAATTCTCTTGGATATAAGCCTAGGAGAGAATTTCTGATAATATGGTCACTCTAGGTTTAACATGTTGAGAAACTGTTGTGCAAAGTGGCTATCCCATTTTACATTTCTACCAGCAATGCATAAATGTTCTAATGTCTCAATATCCTCACCAACACTTGTTATTTTTTGTCTTTTTTTATTATAACCATCCTAGTGCTTATCCTAGTATCTCACTGTGGTTTTGATTCTGACTAATAATGTTGAACATCTTTCCATGTGCTTTTTAAAACTGATTTTTAGAAAAAGAGGGAGGTAATAAAACTGGCCAGTGCTTTTTTCAAGTCAGTAATTTTCACTTGAATCCTAAACTTTTTTTGAAAATTGAATGAAACAATCCACTAGTCCACTTATATTAACTTAGGAATACTTCTTACACAAACATCTGGAGACACATCTTCATTTGAATTGATGCTGTCTGAGGTTTTGAGAACTGCAAGGGGTTTTCGTTGGACTAAAGCCCGTGGAGGATCTGTAGGAGGACTATAAAAAGACACATTCCATTTAACAATATTGTTCTGTTGACAGAGATAACAGTAAACTCTCAGTTATAAAAATAGAAAACTTTAAAGTGTCAAAACAAAACAAAAATACTCAAACCTGATATTCTTTTTTTCTGAAAGAAGAAACTCATCAAAAATGGAGAAAGGTACACTGGGACCTACAGAAAAAAGAGACTAGATTTATACTCTTTAGAGCAGTGGTTCTCAACCTTCCTAATGCCGCGACCCTTTAGAACAGTTCCTCATGTTGTGGTGACCCCCAATTTCATTGTTACAAATTGAATATAATTAAAGCATAGTGATTAACCACAAAAACAATATGTAATTATATATGTGTTTTCCGATGGTCTTAGGCGACACCCAAAGGGGTTGCGACCCACAGGTTGAGAATTGCTGCTTTAGAGTAAACGCTCTATTTTTCAAGGCAACTAGATCAATTAATATTTTGTACTATTGGAAAGCAGAAAGGCAACTTTGTTTTTTATAATGAACTAGAGTCCTGGTGCACGTAACTCATGCACGGGGGGGCGGGGGGGGTGAATCATCCCTTAAGCCCAGCCTGCACCCTCTCCAATCCAGGACCCCTTGGGGGATGTCTGACTGCCAGTTTAGGCCCGATTCTGGGAATCGGCAGTCGGACATCCCTCTCACAATCCTGGACTGCTGGCTCCTAATCGCTCACCTGCCTGCCTGCCTGCCTTCCTGCTCGCCCCCAACTGTGCCCCGTGCTGGCCTGGCCGCCCCTCATGGCCCCCCCACCAGCCTGCTGTTCAGTTGTTTGGCTGTCCCTCACTAACCCCCCTACTGGCCTGGTCACCCCACGCAGCCTGCTTGTTCGGTTGTTTGGTCATCCCTCACTAACCCGCTGCTGGGCTGGTCGTAGGCAGCCTACGCCATCTTGTGATGGCGTGAGGGTTAATTTGCATATCACCTCTATTATATAGGCCTAGAGGCTCGGTGCACAAAAATTTGTGCACTCGGGGGTGTCCCTCAGCCCGGCCTGTGCCCTCTGGCAGTCTGGGACCCCCCAGGAGATGTCCACCCGCTTAGGCCCATTCCCCGGGGGGATCGGGCCTAAGCTGGCAGTTCGGGAGCCCTCAGGGGATGTCCATTTGCCAGCGTAGGGGAGTGGGGCTAAGCCATCAGTCAGACATCCTTAATATTATATAGGATAGAGGCCTGGTGCACAGGTGGGGGCTGGCTGGTCTGCCCTGAAGGGTGTCCCGGATCAGAATGGGGGTCCCGCTGGGGTGCCTGGCCAGCTTGGGTGTGGGGCTGAGGGGCGTTTTCAGGCTGGCTACAGCCACTTGAGGATGGCGGGAGTGGGGGGTCCCGCTGGGGTGCCTGGCCAGCCTGGGTGAGGGGCTGAGGGCCGTTTTCAGGCTGGCCACAGCCACAGGCTGGAAACAGGTATCTAGGATTTATTTATCTTCTATAATTGAAACTTTGTAACCTTGAGCAGAGCTCAGGGCAGGACAGGGCAGGTAGGAAGCTTGGCTTCCTCCATCGCCAGGGGCAATCTAAGCCTCCTGGCCGCTCCAGCTCTGTAGCCGCAGCCATCTTTCTGATGGAGTGAGGGAGTGAGATTTAATTTGCATGTTACTATTTTATTAGATAGGATAATTTCAAACACATTAAAGATCATCTCTATGTATAAAAAGCCAGTGACTATAACATTGTAACAACCATTTGCTATGATGCCCACTGTGGCCAGCAAACCAGCCCGATCAGGTACATATGTCTCCTTTTTTCCCCATTGACCCAAGAGCTCTCTATGTGGTTTGCTGAGGCTGATCCCTGGCCAGCATGATAGCTTTACTTATTCCTCTGCTCAAACCTGCTCTTTTCCCATTCTTCCCAGTTACTGTTCTCAATAAGTATCCTTTACAGTGATGGAGAACCTTTTGAGCTCGGCGTGTCAGCATTTTGAAAAACCCTAACTTAACTCTGGTGCAAAAAAACCAGCAGATCAGAAACAGACTCAAAAATACAGAGAACATTTTGACAGTTGCCAGGAGGGAGAAAGGTTAGATCTTTATAATAATCATTTTCATTGTGTTAGATCCTGAAAATATAAAGGCGGTGATTATAATACAGTCGGGTGGTTCTCACTCTTTAGCATGCATCCCAATCACCTGGAGGACTTGTTAAAATACAGGTTGTTGGCTCTGCTCCAGAGATTCTGATTCAGGATGTCTGGGGTAGGGCTCAAGAGTTTATATTTTTGACATTTATTTTATATATTTAAATGCCATTTAACAAAGAAAAATCAACTAAAAAAATGAGTTCGTGTGTCACCTCTGACATGCATGTCATAGGTTCACCATCACTGCTTTAGTAAGTATTGCCCACTATTGGGCTCTCCCACGCTGATCAAGGGTGGCCAAACACCCCACCCCCTTGCTCCCTGATTGGCCCACAGCCCTTACCCCTGACCATACCTGCCCCTGATTGCCCCCCAACCCCAATAGGGAGCAGGGTGAGCCGACCAACCTCAGGCCTGGTGCACGGGTGGGGGCCGGCTGGTTTGCCCTGAAGGGTGTCCTGGATCAGGGTGGGGGTCCCCAGTGGGGTGCCTGGCAAGCCTGGGTGAGAGGCTGAGGGCTGTTTTCAGGCTGGCGGGTGACTGAAGCTCCCATCCGCTCCTTTTTTTCTTTTTTATTCTGGGCCAGCTTTAGCTCTGAGGCTTGGCTCCAGCTCTTAGGCCTCCGCTTCTGAAAGCAGGTATCTGGTTTATTTGGGTTCTATAATCGAAACACTGTTTCAACTCCAGCTCTGCGATCCCGGCTGGCTGAAAGCAGGTTTCTGGGATTTTGTTTAGCTTCTATATTTGTAACAATGTTTCAAAACTGCAAGCTCAGAGGCCGGCAGTGGCAGGGGGGGAACATTGGAGTCCTCCGTCACTGAAGCAGGCAAGCCTCACGTTCGCTTCAAGCTGCCTGGCTGCCTGACGCCATCTTGGCTGGCAGTTAATTTGCATATCACCCTGATTAGCCAATGGGAAGGGTAGCAGACGTACGGCTAATTACCATGTTTTTCTTTTATTAGAGAGGATATTTATATTTAAACCAAATATTTCAAAACACTTTTTTGAATGTCTTTCATATCACTAGAGGCCCGGTGCACAAAAATGTGTGCACTCGGGGGGCGGGGGGTCCCTCAGTCCAGCCTGTGCCCTCTCGCAGTCTGGGACCCGTCAGGGGGTGACCACCTGCTGGCTTAGGCCCGCTCCCTGGGGGATTGGGCCTAAGATGGCAATCAGACATCCCTCTGGCAGCCCGACAGCCCTTGGGGGATGTCCACTTGCCAGTGGGGAGCAGGCCTAAGTTGCAGTTGGACATCCTTAGCGCTGCTGAGGAGGCAGGAGAGGCTCCCACCACCACCGTTGTACTGGCAGCCATCAGCCTGGCTTGTGGCTCAGAAGAGCTCTCACATGTGAGAGTGCCCTGACCACCAGAGGGCAGCTCCTGCATTGAGTGTCTGCCCCCTGGTGGTCAGTGTGTGTCACAGTGATCAGTCATTCCCAGCCTTTCTGCTGTTAGGGTCAGTTTGCATACTACCCTTTTACTATATAGGATAGAGGCCTGATGCATGGGTGGGGGCCGGCTGGTTTGTCCTAAAGGGTGTCCCGGATCAGGGTGGGGGTCCCACTTGGGTACCTGACCAGCCTGGATGAAGGGATGATGGCTGTTTGCAGCTGGTCACACCCCTTCAGGGTGGAGGTCCCCACTGGGGCGCCTGGCCAGTCTGGGTGAGGGGCTAAGGGCTGTTTTCAGGCTGGTGGGTGACTGAATCTCCCAGCCTCTCCTTTTTTCTTTTTTTATTCTGGGATATATTTACCTTCTATAGCTGTCACTGGAGCTGAGAGCTGGCTCCAGCTCTGAGGCCGTTGCCGGCTGAAAGCAGGTATCTGGTTTTGTTTAGATTCTATAATTAAAACTCTGTTGCCATCACTGGCCGCTTTAAGCTCTGAGGCCATGCTGGCTGAAAGCAGCTACCTGGGGTTTGTTTAGGTTCTATAATTGCAACATTGTTGCATCCAGAGCTCAGAGCTGGGCTGCGGCAGGCGGGGAACCTTGGCTTTCTCCTTCCCTGGAGCAAGCAAGCCTCCTGTTTGCTTCAGCTGCCTGGCTGCCAGCTGCCATCTTGGCTGGCAGTTAATTTGCATATCTTACTGATTAGACAATGGGAAGGGTAGGGAAGTTATGGTTAATTACCATGCTTCTCTATTATTAGATAGGATCATATGCTTATAAACTAGAGGCTCAGTGCATGAATTCATGCACCGGTGGGGTTTTTTGGCCTGGCTGGCGATTGGGCCAATCGGGCCATCTTGCCCAATCCTGATAGGAGGGATCAGGGCGGCTGGGGAAAGGGACCGCGGGAGGTTGGTCAGCTGCAGGAAGTTGTCTGTGGGAGCACAAAGACCACTAGGGGGCAGCTCCTGCATTGAGCGTCTGCCCCCTGGTGATCAGTGCGCATCATAGCGAGCGGTTGTTCGGTTGCTTAGGCTTTTATATATATAGATTCCATGATTCAAAGATACAATAATAACTTTAGTCCCCCTCTCTGCCTTCTTTCAACTCTTTTTCTTGTAATTAAGAAAAATATTTATCACTTGTTACATAAAGCATGGGTTATCAGCAAGTTCTTCATGACACTGTCAAATGCAACTTACCTTTAGAATGAGGTTGTTCTTGCCAAATGTTTTCTGCAAGTGAAGTTTCCCTATAAAGAAAATTGTTTTAAAAGATGTGCTTACTACTCACAGAAAGAATTTTTCAGTTTAGTAGGCTTGTTCTGGCCAGTTTGCTAAGTGGTTAGAGCACGGGCCTGCGCACCAAAGGGCCTCAGGTTCGATTTCTGATCAAGGGCACATACCTGGGTTGCAGGTCAATCCCCAGCCCCTGGTTGGGGCTTGTGTGGGAGGCAACCAATTGATGTTTCACTATCTCCCCCAATCCTTCCTGTCCTCTCTCTCTCTCTCAAAAAAAAAAAGGCAATGGAAAAAATATCCTTGGGTGAAGATTAACAACAAAAAGCCTAGGAGGCTTTTATATTACTTTTTCACTCCTAGATAAAGAAAATATTCTAGATCTATCCGGAGGAAGTAAACTCCACTGGGGCATGGATTTT
>NW_006383006.1:5766547-5772930 GCF_000327345.1 Myotis davidii
TCTGGCTCCCTTCTGTGGGCTTCCTTTTTTGGGTGATCATACTCACCACCTGGATCACCATCTTCCAGATCTACCGGCCCCATTGGGGCGCCCTTGGGGACTACCTCTCCTTTACCATACCTCTGGGTACTCCCTGACAAATTTTTCAGCACAGGCCTGGGACTTGATCATTCTCTCAGGATGGGCTCCTGTACTCCCAGCCCACTTTCAAGCCCCTAATACTTATTCCTATCTCCTGTGTTCTCTGTTGACATACTCCAATAAATGTTCCTGAATCTCAAAAAAAAAAAAAAAAAGAAAAAAAGAAAAGAAAATATTCTAGTACTGTCAATCAAAATTCTTTAAAAAGATGGAACCTTCAGTCATTATAGCCATTACAGAAATAAGAGAGGCCCGGTGCAAGGATTCGTGCACATTAAAAGTAAATTAATTAGAAGGTAGCCAGTGGGGTTGATCTGGGCAAGGCGAGCTGGACATGCCCTGGAGCCAACTTCCTGCAATCCCTCCCCGGCCGGCCACACTGGGGTGGCACCGGGGCTCGAAGGGCGCCTGCGGAGTGAATGGGGTCCCTCTGGCAGGTAGGGTTCCTCGACCTGGCCTGCGGGGACTGGGCCGAAACTGGCATTTCAACATCCCGAGGGGTCCTGGCGTGTGAAAGGGCACTCTGCAAAGTTGCTGTCGCTCAACAGCTCCTGCATTGAGCACCTGCCCCCTGGTGGTCAGTGTGCATCATAGCTACCGACCAGGTGGCTGGTTGCTTAGGTTTTTACATAAAGACTAGAGGCCGATGCATAAAATTCGTGCAAGAGTAGACTTTCCTTCCCTCGGCTACCGTCACCAGCTTCCCTCTGGCACCCAGGATCCAGGCTTCCCTTGCAGCCCCGGCTTTGTCCAGAAAGTCATCTGGAAGGACATCCAGTCTAATTAGCATATTACGCTTTTATTATTACAGATGTTTGATAATAGATGTTAAGTTATTTTAACAGTATAAGCAGATTACAAAATGGTAAACTCTCATGTGTTTGTCTTTTTTGTGTTGTTAATCCTCACCAGAGGATATTTTCCCATTGATCTTTTAGGAGAGAACGGGAGAGAGAGGGAAAGACAGAGAGAAGCATCGATGTGAGAGAAACACATCGATTGGTTGCCTCCTGCACACGTCCCGATCAGGGCCCGGGCTGGGGAGAAGCCTGCAACCAAGGTATGTGCCCTTGACCAGAATCGAACCCAGGACCCTATGGTCCATAGGCCAATGCTCTATCCACTGAGCAAAACTGGCTAGGGCTCTCATGTGTTTTTAAAAAAATGTTTTTATTGATTTTAGAGACAAATAAAAGGTAAGGGAGAGAGAAACATCAATCGGCTGCTTCCTGCACGCCCCCTACTGGGGATAGAGCCCACAACCCAGGCATGTGCCCTGATCTGGAATCAACCTGACCTTTTGGTGCATGAGATGATGTTCATCCAACTGAGCCACACATGCCAGGGCTAAACTCTCAGTTTTATAAAACAAAACAAAAACAATGTTAATAGTAGTCATCTCTTGGTGGCGGAAATGGGTAGTTTTGCCTTTTAAACAATTATTTATATTGGATTGCTTCTATAATATTTGTTAGTTTTTAATAGAAAAAGTTATTACCCTGTCCTCCCTCATCAACATCAAAGTTTATGTTGTGACAGAGACTTGCAAAATCATGTCTTGATACTACAGAAGTCAAAGAGACTTCAAGTCACTAGAGAGTCAGAGGTTGGTTGTAAATGCCTTCCCATAAGCATCATCCTTTCCACCAATGGGTCCTACCTGGCAAAAGAGTTTACTGGACAAACAGAATTGGACACAGTCATTCCTGGTATTTCCTGAGATTCAGAAGCAATGTGCAGTTCATCTGTCTCTTTTGTAGGCATCTTTTCTTCTTGCTGTTTGCATTAAATAAACAAAATCAATTTGTCCCCTCTATCTAGAAAATGCTACCTATTTTCAATCTTTAGTTTCAAAATTAGCTTTATCATACTTTCCCCCTAGATATCCACCAATAAGATAAAATGTCTGTTCCACAAAAGTTCTTTCCAATAATTTATGTTCCCAGTACCAACTGGCACTGTTATGAGAATTCCAAGCATATACTGACTTTCTTTTAGTTAACCCCATTTTAATGGAGAATGAATAGAAAAAAAGAGCTAAAATTAGAGGTAGCAAAACAATGGTTTAGAATATAACTAAGAAGTTAAGAAATTGTTTCACATGCCACTAATTCAATTTGAAATCACTTGTTAAATTACTTTCCTGTTCAACTTTGCTATTAACAGTTAAGGAACTACAGAAAACTCTAAATGGGGGTTGAGGACTTTTACCTTCTATGCTTTTACATTGCATAAATTTGTTTCAATAAACTTTAGTTTCATGTATTAAAAAAAAAGAGAGAAGTAACCTGATCACCCGCTCTTTCTTGCTGAGTAGTTTGAATTTCTTTTAGCTTCTTCTCCATCTCTTCAATTTGTTTCTGCATTTCTGCTTTCTTTTCTGCAATGATCAGTAGCTCAGCTAGAAACAATAAGGTTGGCTGAGGCATTTACTCCTCATAGCAATTTACTGTCAAAACTGCGTTTGGGTTTCATGTCCTCAATATGGATGTTAATATTACAGATGTGAATGATATAAGTGGTGCAGAACCCTCAACTTGAGGTCTCATTTATTCAGTCAGTAAAAAATAAAGTACCTACTACATGCTGAGCACAACTCTGAGCATTTACATCTCAGTGGTACATAATGCAAAGTCCTTGGTCATGTGATGCTAAAATTCAATTTGGGGGAGATAAACACACACACACACATTAACATGAAAATCAGGTTTAAAAATAAAGTGAAATAGGTGATGTGAAAATATGTGACTGGGTATGGGATGGAAGTCAGGGGCTATTTAAGGCCAGTGATGAGAGGAGATCATTATCAGAAAGAGACATTATAAAGCTATAATCTGAATAATTAGGGGCCAGTGTTATACAGACCTAGGGAAGATTCGAGGCCAAGAGACTAGCTGGCACAAAAGCCCTAATGAAGGAACAATATCATTGTGCTCAAGGATCCAAATGAAGGCCAGCATGGTATGCAGTATGGTAAGAGGGAAAAAGTAAAAGATGGGGTTGGAGAGGTAAGCAGAGGCCAAGTCACATGGGGGTAAAGAGTTTATATTGCACTCTAAGATAATGAAAAACAATGGAGAATTTTAAGTAAAGAAGTGACATAACCTGATTTTTAAAAAAGATCATTTGTTGTGAGCAATATGGATTGTGTTAAGCCCAGAGTGAATGTAGAAAGTCTAGTTGTAGTTTGAGGTAACAAAACAATGTAAAAGATTGTGGTTTGGATTAATAACGGGAGTGGTGATAAAAGATTTGGAAAATTTGGGGTGGTAAAGTTGATGGGCTTATTCATTAGTTGGGGGGCAGAGTAAAAAAAGAGTGATCAAAGATGACTTCTGGATTTTTTTGGCTTGAATTAACAGGGTGTATGGTCAAAAAGTTATTGGGTGATAAGGTCAACAGTAAGACCATGTGAAGAGTTGGGCAGTAGGGTTGAAGAAGAGATCACAAGTGGTATGGCAACCATGAAATTGAGAAGCCATACTACTGGATGGTGTAGGGATGGAAAGGAAGATACAGAGCTAGGTACTTAGTCAATTAATGAATGATGGGGAGTGACTAAGGAGGCTCAAGAGGTAGGAAAAAAAATGGAAGGACATGGATCTGAAAGGAGCTAGAGTTTTTGGAGAAGGGAAAAAATGGTTTGGAAGTAGCAATGGGAAGAATGTACAACTACCTTGTTTCTCTGTAGGCCCTACCTGTGGCTTCCTTATTTCTAGTATTCCTACCTGATAGCAAGTAATCAGCAACAATCTTTGAAGCCAGTTTTTAATAGTAACAAGAAACCACTTCATTATAGGCATGAGGATTTATAAGAATGCAATCTATACTTGGCAGGGGAATTACATGTTCATGAATTAGATTCAGAGACCAGCTTAGGAAATGAGTACTTAAAAAGCCTCAGAGGTCTTCTCATCTATTCAAATACCATCTAACCCTAACATAGGTCCTTCTTTGGCTAGCTGAGAATAAAATGTACTTTCATCTTACATCTATATATCTGGTATAAGCTAGACTTCTAAAGAAACAGAAGTTTTTTGTTTGTTTTATTCATGCTGTTTTCTTTTAATTTTTAAAAATTTTGAGGTATAATTGACATTACTATGTTAGTTTCAGGTACACACATAATTATTCTATATTTGTATATATTGCAAAATGATCACCATAATAAGTCTAGATACCATCTGTCACCATACAGTTGTAAATATTTTTTCTTGTGATGAGAACTTTTAACATTTACTCTTTCAACAACTTTCAAATATGCAATACAACATTATTAATTATAGTCACCATGCTATTCATTACATCCCTAAGACTTATCCATGTTGTTTCAAATGGTAAGATTTCATTCTTTTTTTGTGGCTGAATAATAGTCCATTACACACACACACACACACACCATTTTCTTTATCCATTCATCCGTTGATGGATACTTAGGTTGAAGGAAACACTAATTTTTTTTTATCTAAGTACCTATTTAGTTCCTTTCCCAGCTCATATTAGGTTACCCTCCTAGCGTACTTCTTTGTTAGGGTGGTTCCCATTTTTTAAAAGTCTCAACCATCTCCTTGCTTTCTAACCATTCCCCCTGTCTTACCTATATACATAGGTTCCATTTTTCAATACATTAATTTGAACCCAGAGCACCTTTGTCAATCTTGATATAGTTGATATGACAAATGAAGGCCATTCCAAACTTACTAACAACAGTCTGCTTTAAAGAAGTTTGCTTCTAACTTGTCATCTGGAACTCAGAAATTATTTTTCCACAAGTAAATTATAAGAAATGGCCAAATTTCCCAGCTAGCCTTACATATTCTATATCCTCTTTCCATAGTAGGTTATTATGGATATCTGTGTACAAAGAAATATTTCTTCTTTCTTCGTATAGATCCTAGTCAAAATATCTAAATGGATGAACTTTACTTTTGGACCCTTCCCTACATCCTTTTCTGTGCTACCCCTTATCTTCTAATGCCTTAAGCTCCAAATACTATACTTCAGTATTTTTCAGCCCATTCAGCACTACCTCTTGCCTCAAGTACTCTAGATTCCAGAACAGAACTGCTACCCATTTTCCCAAAATTCTAAATTTCTCCTTTTACAGTAAAACTTTCCTTAATTTAGAAAGATACTGTCTTTAAGAAATAATACAAATAAATATCATCTAAGTGACTGAGTATGTTAACCTAAATAAACCCTGGGAGAAATTCCAGGTAGAGTATCAAAAGTCAAGTGAAATATTTTAGGCACGATGAGGAAAGTACTTAACGGGGAGGCATGGCATGTACATGTATGTATGTCGGGTATCATAGCTGTCTGCCTATTACAATGGTGAATATGAAATGTTCCTACAGTTCAGAGCTTCCTCTCTCCCTTTACTTTTGAACAGAGACTTAGTTGCTTAGTTTTTCCCCTAAGGGGTCTCATGAAAAGCAGCAATGGGAGATCAGCTTAAATAGAAAGAGAAACAGTAGAAACCATAGAAACATCACAAACATACAAAAATAAGGCAATTTTCCTCAGAATTAATATACTAACCTTCCTACAACCCAGTTAAGTTATTTTGACAAATGTAAATAGATCAATACACATACCTTCCCTTTTCTCTTTTAATTTCTTACGGAAAACTTCAGCCCGGATCTCTTCAAAGGAGAACTCCCCCACTCCTGCATAAATCTTCTCCTTGCAGTACATCACCTTGTCTTTTTTCTCCTCAGACGCTTGCTGATGGCTTTGAACTCTTTGCAGGAGATCACCTTCTTCCTTCCCAGGCTTTCTTGTGCTTAGAATATGGTTTATACTGGGTTCAATTTTACATGGTGTCCTAAAAGAAGCAAAATAATTATTATTCACCATACAGATTAAATGAGTTACTTTTTACATTTTGATAAAACACAAGTACAATGTCAGCAGCAAGACTAAATGTGACTGATTTTTAAAACAAAAACAAAACACTAAAGGTTGAGAAAAGAGCCTACAAATAATTTACATTGGTTATCGACAATCATGTTCTAAGTACTATGTTATGCTTAGGAAGAAAATTAGCCATAAGTTAGGGTCATCAAACATTTATATTCCTTATAGTTAAAAAAAATATATATCATCGCCCTAACTGGTTTGGCTCAGTGGATAGAGCGTCGGCCTGCGGACTGAAGGGTCCCAGGTTCGATTCCAGTCAGGGGCATGTACCTTGGTTGCGGACACATCCCTGGTAGCAGGTGTGCAAGAGGCAGCTGATC
>NW_006383006.1:5776784-5784530 GCF_000327345.1 Myotis davidii
TATCAAGAAGTGGGGAGGGGAGGTGAAGCTATCCATCTCCTACAAAAACAATAAACTCTTCATCATGGTGATGCATATTCGGGGCTTCAACGGCTCCTGGATGGGAATGACACTGACCCCTATGTGAAGATTTTCCTCCTTCCTGACCTTCAGAAAACCATTATGAAGAAAACCAAAGTGGCTCAAAAAACCTGCAACCCCACCCACAATGAAATGCTGGTGTATGATGAGATCCCCAAGGGAGACCTGCAGTAGCAGGAATTACAGCTGAGTGTGCTGAGTGAGCAAGGATTCTGGGAGAACCTTCTCCTTGGTCAGGTACAAACTAGGATCTGCTGGTTCAAAGTATGATCTTGAAGTCATGAGACCTCGTGAGCCCAGCAGAGCCCTGGCCTGGACCTTGTGCTGGTGATGGAGCTGGTGGAGAGGACTCTCCATGCATGACTTTTGTCTTTTCTGTGAAGGGGCAGAGCCCTTGGCTGGTCTCCTTACTGCCCAGGTGGATGGGGCCTCGGTGATAGGAGGAAAGAAGCTCTCTGCCATCCCTTCCTCTGCAGACTGAGTTTGAGTTGGTTGTTAATCAACAGGACCTTGGAGGCTGTGAGGTTGCCACAAAGTTTTAAGTTTACCTTGTGTCAAGGGAGCAATGTGGGTATCTTCTTCTTCTTCTTTTTTGTATAGAGAGACAGAGGAAGGGAGAGAGAAACATTGTTCGGTTGCCTCCTGTACTCATCTGGACCAGGGATGAACCACAACCTGAGTCAGTGCCCTGACCAGGAATTGAACCTACCACCCTTCGGTGTATGGGAAAATGCTCCAACCAACTAAGCCACACTGGCCAGGGCAGATATCTTTATTTTTAAAAAAGATTTTCAAATTGATTTTTACAGAGAGAGGAAGAAAGGGAGGAGAGAGAGAAACATTGACGTGAGAGTGAAACACTGACCAGGGCTTTAATTTTATTTTTTAAAAATGAAATAGTAATGTTGTCCTAACTGGACAAAAGCCTTGTTAGAGGGATTCACATATGCTTCAGAAGGCAAAAAGAGGAAGGCTATTTGGACTTTTTGTATGATTAAGGTTCTTACTGGACTTTTCCCCTAGGTCTGTGTGTGTTTGTTTTTCTCTCTATAGGAATTATTTGGGTCCAGTCAGGGGCATGTACCTTGGTTGCGGACACATCCCTGGTAGCAGGTGTGCAAGAGGCAGCTGATCGATGTTTCTCATCGATGTTTCTAACTATCCCTCTCCCTTCCTCTCTGTAAAAAATCAATAAAATATATTTTTAAAAAGAAAATATATATATCATAATACAATTTCTTTGTTTTTTAAAACTATGTTTTTATTGAATTCAGAGAGAGGAAGGGAGAGGGAGAGAAACATCGATGATGAGAGAGAATCATTGATCAGCTGCCTCCTGCATGCCCACTCTGGGGATCAAGCCTGCAACCCAGTAATGTGCCCTGACCGGGAATGGAACCGTGACCTCCTGGTTCATAGGTCGACGCTCAACAACTGAGCAACACCAATCGGGCCATGATACAATTTCTTAATCAAACACAGTATATGAATGGAAATTAACCTATGCAATATACCCATTTCCCACCATGTAACACCCAAAAGAATTGGAGTTAGGAATACAGCATTTAGGGAACTGATGGTGTGAAGTTCAAGGTTCTTAGCTGAAGGGGAAGAATGAGAGTGGTAATAGAGGTTTGAAAAGAATGAAATATAAAGTACCCCAATTAGGATAGCTCAGATGTTCTCAATCCTGGGCAGAGTGACTTTATAACTTTTATTTTCTTATATACCTTTTCACAATAAAGACACTTGGTCCTTGTCCCAGTCCACTGAATCAGAGCCTTTAATGGTAGGGTCCAGCATCTATATGCTTAAAAGGCTTCCTCAATGCCCTAACTGGTTTGGCTCAGTGGATAGAGCGTCAGCCTGCGGACTCAAGGGTCCCAGGTTCGATTCCAGTCAAGGGCATGTACCTTGGTTGCGGGCACATCCCCAGTAGGGAGTGTGCAGGAGGCAGCTGATCTTGTTTCTAACTCTCTATCCCTCTCCCTTCCTCTCTGTAAAAAATCAATAAAATATATTTTTTTTTAAAAAAAAGGCTTCTTCAACTTGCTTAACTTGAAAAATTTGTTTTATGAAAAACCCATATAAATATTGTACTTAATGATAAAAGATGGAATGCTTCCCCTGCTAAGATCAGGAACAAGACAAGAATGTCCATTCTTGCCACTTTTATTTAAACTGAAAGTTCTAGCCAAGGCTATGAGGCAAGAAAAATAAGTAAAAGGCATCCAGATGGAAAAGGAAGAAGTGATCTATATTTATAGATGACAATCTTATGTATAGAATATCCTAAGAATTCACCTAAAAATTATAAGAATAAATGAATTCATAAAATAAGTAGGATACAAGATCAAGATATAAAAATCAATTGTATTTTATATACCTGCAATTAATAATCTGAACATAAAAGAAAACAATTCCATTTATAACAGCATCAAAAAGAATAAAATATTTCATAATAATTTTTTAAAGGCAAAACTATAAGTATATAAAGATCAGTGGTTGCCAGGGATTCATAAGAGGGATGGATAAATAATGTAGAGAGAATATTTAGATCAGTGAAAATATTCTGTATGACACTATAATAATGGATCTATGACACTCATTTGCCAAAACCCATAGAACTGCGAAACACATTAGAGTAAAATCTAATGTAAGCTATGAACTTTCTATATAATAAAAGCCTAATATGCTAAATGTCCAGTCATCCAGTTGGCCATTCAACCAAAGCATAATATGCTAATGATATGCTAAGGCTTCTCAACCGCTTCCTATGACGTGCACTGACCACCAGGGGGCAGATGTTCCAACTGGTCGACCAATAGCTATGATGTGCACTGACCACTGGGGGCAGACGCTCTTGACTGGTAGGTTTGCTGGCTTCTGGGGTCTGGCTGATCAGGACTGAGCGAGACAGGCCAGACACGCCCTGGAGCCCTTCCCCTGCTGGCCAACCTACTATGTCCCTCAGCCTGGTTTGCACACTCTCACATTCGGCCCTATGGTGGAACTACTGGTCGCTATGACACACACTGACCACCAGGGGGCAGACTCTCAATGCAGTGTGCACCCACAGGGGGAATGCCACTCAGCCAGAAGCCAGGCTCATGGCTGGCAAGCGCAGCAGTAGTGGCGGGAGCTTCTCCCGCCTCCGCAGCAGTCAGACATCCCCCAAGAGCTTCCGGACTGCAGGACCCATCCCTGAGTGCATGAATTTCATGCACTGGGCCTCTAGTTAGTTAATAATAATGTATCAATATCCTTTGTCAATTCATAACAAATTGTTAATTCATAATAGGAAGAGCTGAATGTGCACAGAGGTGGGGCTAGTATATAGGAACTCTTTGTACTTTCTGCACATTTTTTCTGTAAAATGTAAACCTAAACAGTAAACCTAAAACTGTTCTAAAAAATAAAGTCTAAGGGGGAGAGATCAACCAAAGGACTTGTATGCATGCAAATAAGCATAACCAATGGACACATACACCAGGGGGGTGAGGGCATGAACAGGTGGGGGGGAGGCAATGGGGGAATAAAGACACATATGTAATACCTCAATCAATAAAAAATAAAATATACTCAAGCAAAATAAAAAAATAAAGTCTACTAATTTTTTAAAAGAGTGCAAAACTTGTATTCTGAAAACTATAAAACACAGTTGAAAGAAATGAAAGAAGATATAACTAAAGGGAAGACATTCCATGGTCATGGATCTGAAGATCTGATATTGTTAAGACAATAATATTCATTATATTGATTTACAGATTCAACACAATCTGAATCAAAATCCCAGCTGCCTATTTTGCAGACATTGACAAGCTGATCCTAAATTTAATATGGAATTTCTAGGGGACTAGATGGTTAAAACAATCTTTAAAAAGGACAAAGTTGGAGGACTTACACTTCCGGATTTCAAAAGTTGTCATAAATCTATAGTAATCGAGACTGCTTGGTACTGGCATAAGGATAGATATATAGATCAATGGAATAGACTTAGGAGTCCAGAAATAAACCCATACATTATGGTCAATTGATTTTCATCGGGATACCAAGACTATTCAATGGGGGAAAAAGTTTTCCCAACAAATGGTGCGGGAACTGGCATCCACATGCAGAAGAATGAAGTTGGACTCCCTCCCTTCCTTATACCATGCACAAATATTAGCTAAGAATGGGTCACAAACATGTGAGAGCTAAAACTATAAAACTCTTGGAAGAAAACATAGGAGTAAATCTTTATGCCTTTGGGTAGGCCAAGTCTTAGATACACCACCAAAAGTACGAGAAATAAAAGGATGGACTTCTATCCAGAATATATAAACTCTTACAACTCAACTATAAAAGACAGATAATCCAACTGAAAAATAGACAAAGGATTTGATAGGCATTTCTCTAAATAAGATACACAAGTGACCAATAAGCCCATGAAAAGATGTTCAACATCACTAACCCTAATGAGATACCACTTCACAAAGGCAATAACAAACAAACAAAAAGTTGATAATAAGTGTTAATAAGGATGTGGAGAAATCGAAACCCTCATTATGGCATTGTAGAAATATAAAAAGGAGCAGTCTCTTTGGAAAAAGTTCCTCAAAATATTAAGCATGGAGTTAATACATAACCCTCCAACTCCCCTTCTAGGTATATACCCAAAAGAAGTGAAAACATGTCTACACAAAAACGTATACAAATGTTCAAAGAAGCATTATTCATAACTAGAGGCCCGGTGCACGAAATTCGTGCATGGGGGTGGGGGACCCCTTAGCCCAGCCTGCACCCTCTCCAATCCGGGACCCCTCCGGGGATGTCTGACTGCCGGTTTAGGCCCAATCCCAGGGACATCCCTCTCACAGTCCAGGACCACTGGCTCCTAACTGCTCGCCTGTCTGCCTGCCTGATAGCCCCTAACTGCCCCCCCACCAGCCTGGTCAACTCCAATTGCCCCCCACCCACTGGCTTGGCCACCCCTAACTGCCCCTCCTGCTGGCCTGGTCCCCCCTCACTGCCCCCCCCCCGCTGGCCTGATCGCCCCCAACTGCCCCGCTACCGGCTTGGTTGCCCCCAACTGCCCTCCCTGCTGGCCTGGTTGCCCCACGCAGCCTGCTATTCGGTAGTTACTGTGATGGCATCCTGGACAATTTGCATATTCCTCTATTATTAATATAGATAGCCAAAAATAGAACAAAAGAACTTAAATGTCCAAAGACTGGCCATTCTAGACAAGTTCAACAGTATAATGTGACTATATATGGGGGAGAAAACTGGAGATATTATTAGAGGTAAAATCATAAATGGTCTAATAATTTATGTTAAGGAGTTTGGGTTTCATCCCATAGGTTATGGGGAGCTAACAAGGGACTCTGATCAGGAAATGACACAATCAGATTTGCATTGAAGATCCGTGACATCATAAAGAATGAATGGGATGAGTAAAAGCAGAGGTAATTAGGTTGCAGTAACACCAGCCAAAAAAAAAAAAAAAGCATTTGATCCATACCATCTGGAGGTGGCTGAGTGTGATTTGGTATAAACCTTCTTCCACCCCCTGCCTTGGGATGAAAAGGATCCAAGCACCAACCCAGTTCCCAAGTCCTCAGATGGCTCTTGGGCCCCATCTGATCAAGAAGTGGGGAGGGGAGGTGAAGCTATCCATCTCCTACAAAAACAATAAACTCTTCATCATGGTGATGCATATTCGGGGCTTCAACGGCTCCTGGATGGGAATGACACTGACCCCTATGTGAAGATTTTCCTCCTTCCTGACCTTCAGAAAACCATTATGAAGAAAACCAAAGTGGCTCAAAAAACCTGCAACCCCACCCACAATGAAATGCTGGTGTATGATGAGATCCCCAAGGGAGACCTGCAGTAGCAGGAATTACAGCTGAGTGTGCTGAGTGAGCAAGGATTCTGGGAGAACCTTCTCCTTGGTCAGGTACAAACTAGGATCTGCTGGTTCAAAGTATGATCTTGAAGTCATGAGACCTCGTGAGCCCAGCAGAGCCCTGGCCTGGACCTTGTGCTGGTGATGGAGCTGGTGGAGAGGACTCTCCATGCATGACTTGTCTTTTCCTTGTGAAGGGGCAGAGCCCTTGGCTGGTCTCCTTACTGCCCAGGTGGATGGGGCCTCGGTGATAGGAGGAAAGAAGCTCTCTGCCATCCCTTCCTCTGCAGACTGAGTTTGAGTTGGTTGTTAATCAACAGGACCTTGGAGGCTGTGAGGTTGCCACAAAGTTTTAAGTTTACCTTGTGTCAAGGGAGCAATGTGGGTATCTTCTTCTTCTTCTTTTTTGTATAGAGAGACAGAGGAAGGGAGAGAGAAACATTGTTCGGTTGCCTCCTGTACTCATCTGGACCAGGGATGAACCACAACCTGAGTCAGTGCCCTGATGAGGAATTGAACCTACCACCCTTCGGTGTATGGGAAAATGCTCCAACCAACTAAGCCACACTGGCCAGGGCAGATATCTTTATTTTTAAAAAAGATTTTCAAATTGATTTTTACAGAGAGAGGAAGAAAGGGAGGAGAGAGAGAAACATTGACGTGAGAGTGAAACACTGACCAGGGCTTTAATTTTATTTTTTAAAAATGAAATAGTAATGTTGTCCTAACTGGACAAAAGCCTTGTTAGAGGGATTCACATATGCTTCAGAAGGCAAAAAGAGGAAGGCTATTTGGACTTTTTGTATGATTAAGGTTCTTACTGGACTTTTCCCCTAGGTCTGTGTGTGTTTGTTTTTCTCTCTATAGGAATTATTTGGGGAGGCGCCCAGTGAGTCCTCCATTAGAGCTCCCCTCTCTAAGGACAAGTCCGGGAGGAGCAGGAAGGGCCGAGTATGCTGGACTAAGGTCAGTGCTGCCAGACTTTCTGGTTTTGCCCCCAAAGGAGAGCAATGTGATTCCTGTGTGTAAGGAAGGACCAGTATTTAGGAACTAGTGCTCTTTCGGGGGGCTGGAGGGTGGCCGGGGAGATTTTCACTTGTCTTCACCCACTTTGCTAGGACTTGCCCTGAATATGCCTTCTACCCCTCCATTCTCTCACCCTTCTGGCCCCCGTGAATATGCCGGGGCTGCTCCTTCATGGGTCACTCTCGTCATTTTTCTCTGTGGGATAATATGATGCCTTGGCCCTTGATTTCTTTCACCCAAGGGCGTCTGGGTCCTGGGAAGGACGCTCCTAGGCTGCAGATGCCAACATGGCTGCCAGCTGGATAATTCTTGGAAGCCTTTCCCATAACCCAACACTCCTCTTGTGCTGCTTCTCCCACAAGCTCCATTTCTTTCACATTTTTAATAAGAATTTCCCTCATTCTAGGGGGCCATAAATCTATGTAATCTCGAGCCAAAGGGATGCCTTATCTGAAGGAAAGGGGCATGGGGTCCCATTAAGACTTATTTTTCCTGCCCTAGTTGGGTGGGTCAGTTATTTGGAGTGTTGTCCTGTGCACCAAAAGGCTGAGAGTTCCATCCCAGCATGGCATGAGCCAGGGGCGGGCAACTGATCAATGTTTCTCTCTCACATTGATGTTTTTTTCCCCTCTCTCTCATCCCTCCCCCCCCCCCCCCCCCCCCACCTCATATCCAATAAAAACATATCCTCAGGTGAGGATTTAAAAAACACCAAAAGCCGGAGCCGGTTTGGCTCAGTGGATAGAGCG
>NW_006383006.1:5784610-5794194 GCF_000327345.1 Myotis davidii
CTTGTTTTATTGCCAATGATTTTCTTTGTTCTCAAGGAGGCTGGATTAGAGTGATGATTGATCCCCTGGAGCTGGGAGGGAGAGAATGGGACTCTTATATCTTAACTAGAGGTCTGGTGCACAAAATTCATGCACGGGTAGGGTCCCTAGGTCTAGCTGGCGATCAGGGCTGACCAGGGGCTTCAGGCTGCTGGCCGGGGTCTTCATTCCGCGCCACCCCCTGGTGGTCAGTGCATGTCATAGCAAGCAATTGAACTCCCAGTCTCCCGATTGAACTCCCGAGGGGACACAAAGCATATTAGGCTTTTATATATACTAGTGGCCCAGTAAACAAAATTTGTGCACAGGAGGGTTGGGGTGTCCCTCAGCCTGGCCTGCACGCTCTCCAATCTGGGATCCCTCAGGGGATCCCTATGGAATTGGGCCTAAACCGGCAGTCAGACATCCTCTCGCAATCCAGGATGCTGGCTCCTAACTGCTCATCTGCCTGCCGGATCGCCCCTAACCACGCTGCCAGCCAGCCTGCTCGCCTCCAACTGCACCGCCCTTCTGGCCTGCTTGCCCCCAACTGCCCCCCGCTGCCTCCCCCCCAACTTTCCCCCCCTTGCTGGCCTGCTTGTCCCAACTGTGACCCTGCTGGCCTGATTGCCCCCAACTGCCCCCACCCTGTTGGCCTGTTCACCCCAACTGCCCCCCTTCCCGCCGGCCGATTGCCCCTAACTACCCTCCCTTCCTGGCTTGATCACCCCTAACCACCTCTGCCTCAGCCCCGCCACCATGGCTTTGTCCAGAAGGTCTCCTGGTCTAATTAGCATATTACCCTTTTATTAGTATAGATAGATACTCATTTCCTACCACTTGGATTTGAAATTCACTCTTGTGCCTCCAAAGCATTATCTTGCTTAAAAAATGGGGGAGAGAATTTGAATTTCTTATTAATGTTTTAAACTAGAATAGGCTGGATGTGCCCCATGATTGTGGAACAGAGTTAATGGGGGATACTTTTGAACTGTTTGTCCCTCCTCAGCTTCCTCTCCAGCTCCAAGGATCAGAAATTCCCCCTTTTGCTGATTCATTCCATTAACTGGAGAGGAAGAAACCATCAGGTGGCAAGAAAGTTTAAACTTTTTTAATATATTTTTATTCATTTCAGAAAGGAAGGAAGAGGGAGAGAGATATTGAAACATCAATGATGAGAATCACCGATCAGCTGCCTCCTGCATACCCCCTACTGGGGACCGAGCCCGCAACCCAGGCATGTGCCCTCGACCAGAACTGAACCTGGGTCTCTTCAGTCCACAGGCTGACACTCTATCCACTGAGCCAAACCAGGTAGGGCTAAACTTTTTGTTTGTTTGTTTAATTGAAAAAAATAAAAGCTGACTGCTGTGGGGAGGGGTAAGGGATGTGGGGAACAAGAGTGAACCTCTCTAGGTGAATGGACCATAGATGTGTTACTGGCTTTTTGCCTGTAGCTCTTTTATTTTTTTTTTTAATTCTCATCTGAGGATATGTTTTTATTGCCTTTGAGAGAGAGAGAGAGAGAGAGAGAGAGAGAGAGAGAGAGAGGTAGGAAGGAAGGAAAGAAGATAAGTAGGAAGGAAGGTTGATCGGTTCCCTCCTGGATGTACCCTGACTGGGGATTCAACTGGGGATCAATCCTGCAACCTAGATATTTGCCCTGACTAGGAATAGAACCTATACACAACCTTTTGGTATACAGGACAATACTCCAACCAAATGAACCACCCAGCCAGGGCTGCCTGTAGCTCATTTTATTTTGATCCTCTATGCCCCTGATTTAAAGAGGTCTGTGTACTATACCCACTTCCCAGCTGTCCTTGTATCTCCTACTTTCTCTGGAATTTTATTTTCTAATAAATGACATTTGAGAAAAACAAAATTATCATTAAAAAAAACCACTATGGTAAAATTTGTTGTTTTTTTTAAAATATTTTTTTTTATTGATTTCAGAGAGGAAGAGAGAGGGAGCGAGAGATAGAAACATCAATGATGAGAGAGGATCATTGATTAGCTGCCTCCTGCATGCCTCCTACTGGGTGTAGGAGGCTGCAACCCGGGCATGTGCCCCTGACCAGAATCAAACCTGGGACCCTTTAGTCTGCTGGCCAGTGCTCTATCCACTGAGCCAAACCGGCTACGGCAAAGATTGTAAAATTTGATTGTTGCAAGAAATTAAAATATAGTTATAATGGTTACTGCTAGGCAACATCAAAAGATAAGTGGAAAACTAGAGGAAAATATTTACAACTCCTATTACAGAGTTTTGCTGGTTTTCTTAATCTATCAAGAGTTCTGAAACATATTAAGAAAAACACAAACTAAACAAAAATGTTATAGAAAAGTCAAACAAGACATCCATGAGTTTAATGAAAATAGAATTGAACATTTTCTATACCATATTTATTCTGACATAATTGTTTCTAAAAAGTAATTTGAAACATTAAAAAAATTAAACACCCATAAATATTTGTTATCAACTTTTTCAGGTAATTTTTTATAAATACTCATTATTTTCTTAAGAACAATCTCCTGCCATGTCAGTTTGGCTTAGTGGTTGAGTGTTCACCCATGCACCAAGAGGTTGCCAGTTTGATTCTGGGTTTCAGGCTCAATCCTCAGTAGGGGGTCTGCAGGAGGCAGCCAATTGAAGTTTCTATCTCTCTCTCCCTCTCCCCTCCTCTCTTTCTAAAATCAATAAAAAATATATTTTTTAAAAAGACTAACCTCCCAAGTGATGAGCTCTTAACAGACAGTATTTTTACTCTAAATCTTATCTATTTTTACTCTGCTACACTACCTACCGTATAGTAGTAGAGGGTTATAGATTAGTTATGAGTTAAGTTGCACTGGGGCACAAAATACGATCTAGTATTATAATGCCACAATGTTATGTATTAGACTAAATCTCAGACTGCCTGATTATCCAGTCAGCACTCTTTCTTACAAACAGAAATGCTAAGGACTAGGAAGGAAAAGAAAAAAATATTTGGAAGGAAAAAGCAGGATCAGAGGAAACACTATCATAATTTCTAATTCCTGTTAATAATAAAGGTAGAACATCTCACTTGAATCACAGTGGTTATCTTTGACTTATAACAATGTAAATATAAACCTATTAAGTTTATTTTTCAGTAAGAATATTACCAATAGTCTTTTAGCCCTAACATACTCAAAGGAATATAGACATAAAGGAAATACAAAACTTTGGTTACTTTCATACTCACAAAGATGAAAATACCTTTGGGAATTAGGATAGGTACCTCTGCCCACGCTTAATAATTCCCACCTCAAAAAATCAAGAAATCAAACTCACATAACAGGCTGCTGTGCAGTCTCTTCTACATATGGAGTAAAACTGGGCAGCATGGAGGATACAGCTGTCACAGAAGCTGTATTGTCATGAGGCTGGCAATGAAGAAAATGAAAATTACGATGGCTTTACATTCTGACACAACATATGCAGACCATGCCTAATTATGCAAGAATTTTTTTTTAAAGATGCTAAAAATACTTCTGTAATCTAAATCTGAAGTCTTTTTTTACTTTGGCAAAGACACTGGATCAAAGTAAGAGTCCTTACCCTGTATTCCAAAGGCCTGCCTACATTCCAAGGGCCCGCTTGCAGCTCATTTTCTTTGGCCCTGGACACAGGGGGTGCTATCCATGGCTGGACTGTAGATTTAGACAGCTCTGCTATAGAGGCCTCATCAGCATTTTCATCAAAAACAGTAATTCTAGAATTACTCTGCATGGGTTGAGGAAGTGGATTTTGGAGTCCTCTGTTCTGGTTTGAAGCTAGGAGAAAAATATTAAAACCATGTAAAATTTTTAGTTATCCAACTCAAATGCCAGATAAGGTTACTTCTGCTACCACAGAATCAAAGAGATTTTGAAAGATCATTAGTACTTTTTAAATCCAGTGTTTGTTACCTATATTCTCGCTCCTTTCCCTCATCTACAATCTTTTATTCATAGATATTAAAAAAAACCCACCAAATTCTATATCTTCCTCCAGTCATCATTCTAACATTGTCTAGTTTTATCAGAGACTAACCTAAGTCTTCATTTTTCAGTTTAAAATTTTCTGTCAATGGAAATCAGTTGAGACATACCGAATCTAATGAAGACAAATTAAAATTAGTCCATTTATTAGGGGTGCTCTCTGTTGTGGGTCTGCTTAATACAATCAACCTTCATCATGATATGAATGAAATGTTCTTTAGGACCATACATCTCTTATACTCTAATTGTAGGATCGCCAAGAAACAGTCTAAATATTGGTAAGTTGATACCAAGAAAGGGTAAGAGACTTTTTAAAAATATTCTCATTTACATGTCTAACTGCTATAAATTTAGTTAATAAAAGCTTATTTGCTCTCTGTACCTTTTGTTCAATGTTGCTATGAACATAAAATTTACCTAAAAAAAAAAAAAAGTGAATTAAAAAAGCTATTGTTGTTCATCTTTAGATGTAAATACAAAGAGAGCCCAATTTTTGGCCCCAAAAGACTACAGACTGTGTTAATACATTCTCTGAGGCTCTGGACATGTAAACTTTATTTTGACAAGACATATCTTTTTTCGACTAACAACTCTTTAACTCAAATACTTTTGATGCTTCCTATATTTTTTTTAAAAATTAAGACACAAAATTGCTGACAAGTTTTGGTTTTTGTGTACATTGTGATATCAACTCTCCTTAGGCTTCCCTCTTTTTGCTACCTAGTACTCAGAATACTAGGACAATGTCTACATATTTATTATCTCTTTACATAATTTGCCTACCACCTGAGACTAAGAATTTCCCATAATAACATTTAACAAACGTACCCTTGAGAGCACCTCCTATACGGCTGATGGGAGCTCTTGCTGTCTTTTTCCCTTTGCTTTTTAGTTCAGCCAGTGTACTTCGTTGTGGTACAGAGGACCCCAAATCTTCCTCTTCCTCTTCTTTCTCAAGTACCAACAGAGTTTGCCGAGTCACTCGAGCTTGGAATTGTCTAAAGTAAAAAATGAACAATTAACCTTTGGGGAGATGAATACTACTCACCAGATTCAAAATTCTAATTTGTTAAAACAAACAAGGGAGAAGGGTAGGACAGGAGAAGAACTATGTAGAAAAAGCCCAAAGAAAGTGTTTATTCTCTTAGGAGTAAAGAAAACCACCTTGAGATCAGAGAAGGTTTGGGCTAGAATGATTTAACACCCCCTATTAAATGTCCAAATTTGACTAATTAAAAATATTCTGAAGATCACCATTACGTTGGTCTGAGGATAAAATCAGGGTAACTAAGATTACAGAATTTATTAAAGTCAGAGTTTCCCACCAATTTTTTATTATAAAACTTAAAGTTAACAAGAGTAAGTACCTAAATACCCTTCATGTAGATTCACCAATTGTTAACATCTTGTCACATTATTTTATCACTGCCTTTATGTCTCTTTCTCCATACACTTCCCCCAACATGGAGTATGCCCATGATAGCACGTACTTCTTTCTCTCTTCCTTCCTCCCCCTTCCCCTCTCTCTGATTAGAACTAAAATCTCTAGATATAATACAAAAAAGCAACTGAGGCCTCTGAAAAGTAAACAAAAGCAAGTGAACTGTGGAGAGGAGACAAATTTCAAGAAATAACCCAAATGGGGTTGTTTCCTGTTTGTTTTCCCTTCTCTTTTTTCTTGTGGTTTTGAATTGTTGCAAAGGTGGTGTGGAAAGTTAAAACTCCTAGAGAAACCTCATCTTTCTGGCCAGAGGACTGGGGAAGGGGGACTCTGAGGACCAATGGGTATGGGAGAAATAAGGGAGGGGATGAGCTGAAGGAAGAGGATCTCCTAATTCTGTACAGGAATTGACACAAACCCTAGACTCACTCCTCAGTTATGTATGCACAGGGCAGAACCATGGCAGAACAGAAAAGGCTGTGAGAACTCAACTATAATATAAACCACTGCCCAAGTCCCAGAACAACCAATGAGCAACACACATGAGATAGATCCCTAAGGTCTTGAATATTTAACAGACATTGAAATCACTAGCCACATAAGATGAGAAAGAACTTGAGACATCTGAATATTGGTTACCTACTAAGACATTCAACATTCTCCACAGAATATTAATGAATAGGGCCCAGAGTCTAATAACATATAGTATCATTATAAATGTCCAGGATATAATCCGAAATTATTTGACACACAAATAACCAGGAGAATGTGACCAATTCTCAAAGAAAAACATAATCAAGAGATACTAACAATAAGATGACACAGGTGCCCTAGCTGGTTTGGCTTAGTGGATAGTGCATGGGCCCATGAACTGAAGGATCCCAGGCTCGATTCCAGTCTATAGAGCACGTATCTTGGTTGCAAGCTCAATCCCTGGACCTGGTTGGGGCCTGTGTGGGAGGCAACCAATCAATGTGTCTTTCTCCCATCAATGTTTCTCTCTGTCTCTCCCCCTCCCTTCAACTCTCTCTAAAAAATCAATGGAAAAATATCCTCGGAGGATTAACCAACAGAAACACACACACACACACACACACACAACAGATGACACAGGTGTGCTGGGAGTTTTCAGAGATTTTAAAGCAGCTATTATAACTATGCTCCTTGAGATAAAGGTAGAAACATTTGAAATGAAAAGACTAAAGTTCTTAACAGAGACACAGAATATATAAAAAGAATCAAATGAAAATTTAGACCTGAAAAACACAATTATATTAAAATAAAAAATTTACTGGATGGACTCAATATCAAAATGAAGAGGGCTGACAAAAGAGTAAACGAACCCAAAAACAAAATCAATAATTGGCCATTCTGGAGAATAGAAAGAAAAAAGGTTTAAATTTTATTAAAACAGGGACTGAGCTTCTGGGACCTGTGGAACAATTATCAAAAGGTTTAACATAAAGGACTTATATGCAAGCATATAGGCCTCACCAATGGACATAGACAACAGGGGGGTGAGGGCATGAGTGGGGGGGGGGACAAGAAGAGGGGGGAGGTAATGTGGGGATAAGGACACATATGTAATAACTTAATCAATAAAATTTTTTTTAAAAAAGGTTCAACATATGTATAACTGAAGTCCCAGAAGAATAAAGAAAAAAATATAGGCTCAGAAAAATATTTTTAAAATCATGACTGAAAACTTTTCAAAATTTGTGAAAGGTATTCATTTAACAAAATTTTAAAAGCCCATTAATACCCCAAATGGATTAAATTACATCTAGACACATCACAAGCAAACTGCTGAAAACCAATGTTAAAGAAAAAAATCTTAAATGAACCCCAAGAAAAATCAACACATTATAGTCAAAAGAATCAGAAGAGCTAAAAAGAACAGTTAGAGAATTCATATTACCTAATTTCCAGATTTATTATAAAGCTACAGTAATCTAGATAACATGGTATACACTAATGAATATACAAATCAATAGAACAAAATAGAGTAACAGAAATAAAACTACACAAATCATCAAACTGAAACTGATTTTTGACAAATGTGCAAAGGCAACATAATGGAGAGTCTTTTCAACTGCAAAGAACTTTGACCCAAATCTTATACAAAAATTAACACAAAATTGCCCTAACCGGTTTGCCTCAGTGGAGAGTGTTGGCCTGAGGACTCAAGGGTCTCAGGTTCAAATCAGGTCAAGGGCATGTACCTTGGTTGCAGGCACATCCCCAGTAGGGAGTATGCAGGAGGCAGCTGATCAATATTTCTCTCTCATCGATGTTTCTAACTCTCTATCCTTTTCCCTTCCTCTCTGTAAAAAATCAATAAAATATATATATATTTTAAAAATAACACAAAATGGGTAACAGATCTGAATGTGAAAAGTAAAACTATAAAATTTCAAGATGAAAACAATGGAGAAAATCTTTGTGACTTTTGGCTAGACAAAATTCTCAGATATAACAAAACACAATCCATAAGAAATAACTAATGTCAGACTACTTCAAAATTAAAAACTTTTATTCTATAAAAGACATTGTTAAGAGAATGAATAGACCAGAGTTAAGCTGGGAGAATGGCTTACAAATCACTTATTTAACAAAAGACTTGTATTCAGAATATATAAAGAACTCGTACACCTCAAATGCATTATGCTAAATGAAAGAAGCCAAACACAAAAGGCTATATATTTTATCATTCCATTTATATGATATTATGGAAAAGGCAAAACTGTAGGGTGAGAGAATAAATCAGTTGTTGACAGGAGTTGGGAGTGAGAGTAGGTGTTGAGCACAAAGGGATAGCATGATAGAATTCTATGGAGTCGTGGAACTAGTTTACTAGGGTATTATGATCATGGTAATGGTTACATGTCTCTTTTCATTTGTGAAAACTACTTATAAAACACTACACCATAGAATGAATTTTACTGTACATTAACTATGCCTTTTAAAAAACTGAATAGTAACTAAGTAAACATGCCAATCCATGGAGAGTACTTTATTAGATGCAAAAATGACCATTCATAGCCACTAGTTATAAAGAGTTAAAACAAGTTCTAGAGAAGCATTTTACCGGTGCTGGGATTGTAATCTTTCCAGTGGTGTAGCCTTCCGTTGAATCCCTTCCTGAAATATCATATCTGCTTTCTTAAAGTTCTCTCTAGCTTCGTATTCTTCAGCCCATGAAATATAGAACTGAGCAAGTGAAACGGCAATCCCTTGGTTGTGTAAATAACTGTACATATCCAAAGGCTCGTTGCATAAATGCCCCTGTAACAAATTAAAAGCATTAACAACCAATTTCTATTCACTTATTGTCTATTATGTGCCAAACAATCACTGGAGATACTATATGTAGTTTCTGCATTGAAAAAAACGTAACTATCTATCTATCTACACTAATAAAAGACAAACATGCAAAGTGACAGTACCTTTGTCATGTCTTAAGCCACGCCCACCAGCCGATCAGAGCAACTATATGCAAATTAACCCAACCAAGATGGCAGCCGGCAGCCATGGAGCTGGAGCAAGCAGGAGGCTTGGTTGCCCCAATGATGGAGGAAGCCAAGCTTCCCTCCCACCTGCCCTGGACAGCTCTGAGCTCCTCTCAAGGCTACAAAGTTTCAATTATAGAAGGTAAAAAAAATCTCAGAATAAAAAAGAAAAAGAACAAGAAAAAAAGGAGAGGCTGGGAGCTTCTGTCACCGGGGGGGCTTGGCCAACCTGAAAAGGGCCCTCAGCCCCTCACCCAGACTGGCCAAGCATTCCCAGTGGGGAACCCCTACCCTAAAGAGGGTGTGGCCAGCCTGAAAATAGCAATCAACCCCTCTCCCCCGCTGACCAAACCTCCATGGGGTGAGGGTCCTCACTGCTTGGGGCTTGACAAGCCTGCAAACAGTCATCAGCCCCTCACCCAGGTTGGCCAGCCACCCCAGTGGGACCCCCACCCTGATCCGGGACACTCTTCAGGGCAAACCAGCTGGCCCCCACCCATACACCAGGCCTCTATACTATATAATAAAAGGTAATATGCAAATTGACCCTAACAGCAGAACAACTGGGAATGACTGGTCACTGACACACGCTGACCACCAGGGCGCTG
>NW_006383006.1:5795669-5801431 GCF_000327345.1 Myotis davidii
GCAGTGGTGGCGGGAGCCTCTCCCGCCTCCTCAGCAGTGCTAAGGATGTCTGACTGCAGCTCAGGCCTGCTCCCCGCTGGCAAGTGGACATCCCCCAAGGGCTCCTGGGCTGCTAGAGGGATGTCTGATTGCCAGCTTAGGCCCAGTCCCCTGGATAGTGGGCCTAAGCCAGCAGGGGGACATCCCCCAAGGTGTCCCAGACTATGAGAGGGCACAGGCTTGGCTGAGGGATCCTTCCCCCCCCCCGAGTGCACAAATTTTTGTACACCGGGCCTCTAGTATATATATAAAAGGCTAAGCGACCCTCGGACCAGTAGCTATGACGCACAATGACCACCAGGGGGCAGATGCTCAACACAGGAGCTGCTGAGCTGTGGTGACTTGGTAGCGGCGGTTCTGGGTGACGCACCCCGGAAGCAGAGAGGAGGGAGCCCAGTTCCAGGGAATGTCACCTGAGAACTGCCCTCTTTCAATCCGGGACCCCTTGGGGGATTTCAGAGAGCCAGTTTTGGCCCGATCCCCACAGGCCAGGCCGAGGGACCCCACCTGCCGGAGGGACCCCGCTCACTCCACAGATGCCCATCGAGCTGCAGTGCCAAGGCAGCCGGCTGGGGAAGGACCAAGGGAGGTTGGTTCTAGGGCGTGTCCAGGTATCTCGCCCAGTCCCACCAAGCTGGCCACCTTCTAATTAATATCCTTTCAATGTGCACAAATCCCTGCGCCGGGGCACTGGTTATAATATAATGTTGTAAGGATGATACTGAGAGAACCTAAAAAGACAAAAGAGGACCTACAAAGAGAACAGAAGAGATTAATTTGTGAGAAAAAGAAAGAAATAGTTCAAGAAAGTATGATATTTGAGTGTAGCCCTAAAGGAAGAATAGACTCACATCAGGTAGAGAATGGGAAAGGAAAGGCACTCTAAGCATATAAAATTGTTTGTAGGGGTGTAGGCAAGATAGGAGTTTGGAAAAAAAGGTGCGATAGGTCTTGAATGTCAAGCTAATCAATTCTGAATTTACCTTAGGGTCAATATATGTGTTTTGGGGTGGGAGAGTTATATGACATGGTTAAATCTGTATTTTATTCTATTTTTATTTTTGTTAACCCTCACCTGAGGGTATTTTCTCCATTGATTTTTAGAGAGGGTGAAAGTGAGGGGGAGACAGACAAAGAGACAGAAAGAGAGAGAAGCATCAATGTGAGAGAGACACTTCAATTGGTTGTTCCCCTCACATGCCAGGACCGAGTCCTCAAATCTGGATTTTAGAAGGAACTTGTAATTCTAGATAATTCTAGTAGAAAGGGGGTATGGGTGAAAATCACTAAAAATCCCACCACTGATAGTTTGATGTACTTTCTTTAGTCTTATAGAGAATAAGATGATTTTTTCAATCATTTTATAAAGCTTTAATAATCAAAATTGTTTTTATTACACTTGGTACATCACTCATTTTTTCCATGCTGCAGCTTACTCTTCACTATTACTTTTTAAATAAACAACTTTTAAGTTTGCTCAATTAAAAATAATTCTATAATAAATACCTTCAGGCATACAACCATTCATGTTTTACATTACTCTCTTAAGAAAAAAATCCTATTAGGACTATGTTAAAAAGTTAAAAATTGTCTTTTAAAAGAGTCATACAAATTTAAAATGCTAATAGTAATTCCCAAATACCATTTTTTAAAACTCCCTCATTTCATGTAAAAATGGCATTTCAGTTTTCCAATTAGTTCTTTTACTATCAGGGAGGCTAACATTTTCTCCTGTTTATTTATTAGATGTATTTTCTCTCATACCTACCTTTTTCCTGATTGTCTAGCCTGAAATAAGTCCTCCTTATATGTATGCCCACACAACTCAATACTTGCCCTCTTTTTTTTGTTACTTTTACAATTAATTGCTTAACATCTGTCTTCCACAATAAAGTAAGCTCCACAAACACAGAAAATGTTGCTCTCTACTATATCCTAATCCTTAGCCAGGGACTGGTAGAAAATGGTTGAATAAATGAAATGCTACATTTTTATATATCTCTCTCACAAAAACAGTATTTTATAGTTTAATTATGCAGTAATTCAGTAAATGATTTTTTTCTGCTTACTCAAATTAGTAATGTTTTCCCATATGTGATAGTGCTTCAAGCAAAGTTACAATTCTGAATGTGTGATCAGTGTAAGATCCAGTCTTAACATAGATTTCACTTTATTAACAACTCTCTGAATAACTCTGTGCAGCATGGAATTGCCAATAAAAGCTGGCTGTCCCATGGTTATTCCAGAGTGCTAAATAAGATCACTTTAAGAAAACATAAATTAAGGGACAACATAGTTAGATCCAAAAGGTAAACAAATCTTTTCTTTTTTCTTTTTATTGAATATATTGGTGTGACACTGGTTAACAAAATTATACAGGTTTCAGGTGCACAATTCCACAACACATTATCTGTGCACTGTATTGTATGTTCACCACCCCCCAAAAAACCTTTTTGGTAAGCTCTAAAAGGCCAAACTAAAACAATTTTAACGAAAAATACTGGATATTTTCTAAAAATAAACACTTCCTTAGTTAGACTGTAATTATCCCTTATAAAAATAACTCTCTAATTGGAGACATCTTTCTGCAAATCAAAAGATAGTTAGAAAACCATCTGTTACTCTCCTGACTATCCCATAAAGAAAAAAATAATAATTTAATATGCACCTTGTTATCCATGTACAATGTTAAGATTATTGCTGACCATTCTAGGACTGATCATTTGAATTTGAGGGTTGTCTAGAATAGTGTTTCTCAGATTACCTGTGGTGAAAGGGGCCAGTATTGGGGTGGGGGAGAGGGGAGGATGTGTGTGTGTGTGTGTTTAAAAATTTACATTCCATCATGGAACTGATACTTTTAAATACAATAACAACAAGTTACTAGATAAATAGATAATATGTTTGGATATTGTGACAATGTCAAATGTTAACAAAATTTCTAAATGGCTACTCAATTTTTATACTTATCTTGAACAGTCTGCAGACTATTCTTTCAGGAGCACTAGTCTAGACTATGATTTTTTACTTTATAATAATGTCATTGCTCTTCAACACCAACACCAAGATAGCATCAACTAACTGTTACTTTTAATAGCTCCAACAATATATAACCATAGAATCCCGGGATTAAGTCATTTTAGAGGTTTACCCAGTGTAACCTCTTAATAAAACCCATATAAGAATATTATGTAAGAGACTTCCAGTCAAGATGACGGCGAGGTAAACATGATACTTGCCTCCTCCCACAACCACATCAAAATTACAACTACACTACAGAACAACCATCATTCAGAACTATGCAAAATCTGGCTAAATGGAAGTCCTACAACTAGGGATTAAAGAAGAAGCCATGCCAAAACCGGTTTGGCTCAGTGGATAGAGCGTCGGCCTGTGGATTGAAAGGTCCCGGGTTCGATTCCGGTCAGGGGCATGTACCTGGGTTGCGGGCACATCCCCAGTGGGAGATGTGCAGGAGGCAGCTGATCGATGTTTCTCTCTCATCGATGTTTCTAACTCTCTATCTCTCTCTCCCTTCCACTCTGTAAAAAATCAATAAAATATATTTTAAAAAAAAAAGAAGAAGAAGAAGAAGAAGCCACATTGCCCTGGCCAGTGTGGCTAGGTTGGAGCATAGTCCTGTACACCATAAGGTGGTGGGTTAGATTCTCAGTCTGGCACATACCTAGGTTGTGGGTTTGAACCCTGGTTGGGGCGCATGCAGGAGGCAACTGATCGATGTTTCTCTCTCACATCAATATTTCTCTCTCTCTCTCATCCTCTCTCTAGAATCAATAAAAAAATAAATAAAAAGGTAAAAAAGCACCAGCACCAGCAGCTGCAGCCACATTGAGACTGTAGAAAGGGTGGACATGTGGAATGAACTGATCCCACGTGAGGCAGATAAAAATTGGGAGAAGCCCTAAGTGGTTTGGCTCAGAGGATAGAGCATCAGCCTGAGGACTGAAGGGTCCTGGGTTCGATTCCGGTCAAGGGCATGTAGTACCTTGGTTTCAGGCTTGATCCCCAGTAGGGGGTGTGCAGGAGACAGCTGATCAGTGTTTCTCTCTTATCAATGTTTCTAACTCTCTATCCCTTTTCCTTCCTGTCTGTAAAAAACTCAATAAGAAAATACTTTTTTTAAAAAAAGGGAGGAATATCTCAGCTGCAGAGGTTCCCCTTGAGGAATGAAGTGTTCCAACCCCACACAAGGCCTCCCATTCCAGGGTTCCAGTGCCAGGAAGATAATCCCCCATAACTTCTGGATGTAAAAACCAGAGGGGATTGTGGCTGAGGCAGACAGAGGTCTCCCGGAGTCCCAGGCAGTTCCTCTTAAAGGGCCCACTCACCGCTTAGTCAAACTCACTCCTTCTAAGTTCTAGTCTGGGGGCAGCAGCTCAAAGGCACCAGGGGCATACGGAGGGGAACTGATTTGTCTGGCATCAGGGCAAGAACTGGAGGAACAACTTTCTCCCCAACAGAAATGCTGGTAGAGACCATTATTCCTTTTCTGAATTTTCTCACCACAGAACAAGCAGGTGGGATCCATATCTGAGTCTCTTTCAAATTGGCTATCACTGTTCACCTTCCCTGGTGATTCTTTGAGACCCCACACTACCTAAATTGTGGACCCATCCAAGCTGTTTTCAGTGGCTTTTCCATAGGAATGGCTTATCTTGGCTCATGCTTCAGACTTTCCTAAAATCTCTCAAACAAGCAGCATCTGGCCTCAGCATGCCCAATACCACTCACTAAGTGGCCCCAGACCTGGCATTAGTGGCAGTCAGCCATGGTTCATAGCTTGGCCTCTCTCGGACACCTCCAAGCCCAGCACAAGTAGCAAACATCTGCAGATCACTTTGTAGTTTATGCTGGGTGGCCTGGGGCAGAACACAAGCAGCAGCTGACCTTGGCCTGCATCTATGGGGAGGCCCCAGAGCCAATGCAACCTATGGATAGCTTCAGACCAAGTCGAAAGACCACCACCCAACCACCTCCACAAGTGACACATCCAAGGGGCGGAATATCCTTGGGTGAGGATTAACAAGAACAAAAAAAAGAGTAATTTACAGAGAATCAACAGGAGAGTAAATAAAGATGAGAATCAAATCAGCCATCCTATATTATAAAAGCATAATATGCAAATCGACCGAATGGCCAAACAGCGGAACGACCATCTGGACGACCATCCAAGCCCATGCTATAACACCCACTGGCACCAGGCCAGCCAAGGTGGGTGCGATGCAATTGGTCAAGGGACCGGCCATCACCCCATGATCACCCTACAGAGGGAGGCCCAGGCCACCAGCTGGTGGGGCCATCAATCGGGAGGCTCTATGATGGCCCCAAAGAGGGAGGCCCAGGCCACCAACCAGTGGGCTTTGGCGGGTGGGCGGGGCCTCCCTCTGTGAGGGAAGCCCGGGTCCTGGCAGCTGGAGGGAAGCCTGGATCCCAGGTACCAGAGGAAAGCCAGTACCAGCAGCTGGGAGAAGAAAGGCCCCCTCTTGCACGAAAGGCCTCTAGTTTGGAATATAAGAAAGCAAAACACACCCAATCAGAATAGCAAAAAGAAAAAAGAATTCAAAAAAGTGAAGACAGAGTAAGGAGCCTTTGCGACAAATTCAACTGTACCAACATTAGCATCATGGTGATCCTGGAAGGAGAAAGAGAGAGAGCAAGAAATTGAAAACCACTGATGAAAAGGGACAGACCCAAAGACTGAG
>NW_006383006.1:5801548-5808551 GCF_000327345.1 Myotis davidii
TGAACTCAAAGAGGCCTATAGCAAGACACATCATAATTAAAATGCCAAAGGTTAAAGACAAACAGAGAATCTTAAAAGCAGCAAGAGAAAAGACTTAGTTACCTACAAGCGAACTCCCATCGGATTGTCAGCTGATTTCTCAACAGAAATTTTTTAGGCCAGAGGAATTGGCACGAAATAAAGTGATGAAAAGCAAGGACCTACAACCAAGACAGCAGCACCCTAATTTAAAATTGAAGGAGAAATAAAGACCTTGCCAAATAAGAAAAAGCTAAAGGAGTTCATAACTACCAAATCAACACTACATTAAATGTTGAAGGGATTGCTTTAAGAAAAAGGAAAAAAAAAGATAAAAAGAAAATAACAAAATGGCAATTAATACATATCAACAATTACTTTAAATGCAAATGGTTTAAATGTGCAATCATAAAACACACTGTGGCTGAATGGATAACAAAACAAGACCCTTACATATGTTTATCAGAGATTCACTTCAGATGGAAAGACACAGACACAGACACACACACACACGCTGCAAGTAAAGGGATGGAAAAAACATATTTAATGCAAATGGAAATGAAAAAAAGAAAAAAAACAACAACAGCTGGAGTACAATATTTATACCAAACAAAATAGACTTTTAAACAAAGGCTATAAGAGACAAAGGACATTACATAATGATAAAAGGATCAAGCCAGCAAGAGAATATAACTCTTTTAAACAATTATGCACCCAACATAGGAGCACTAAAATATATAAAGTATACTTGAGGGGCATAAAGGGAGTAATCTCTGTAATAAAGCCATAGTAGGGGATTTTAATACCCAACTGACAACTAAAGATAAATCGTCCAAACAGAAAATCAATAAGGAAACAGTAGCCTTAAATGACACACTAGACCAGATGATATTTTCAGAGCATTTCACCCCAAAACAGCAGAATATACATTCTTTTCAAGTGCACATGGAACATTTTCCAGGATAGGCCACATTGTAGGACACAAAACATGTCTCAAAAAATTTAAGAAGACTGAAATCATATCAAGCATCTTCTCTGACCACAAGGGTATGAAACTAGAAATAAACTACAAGAAAAAAACTAAACACAAACAAATACACAGAGGCTAAATAACATGTTACTAAGCAATGCATGGGTTAACCATGAGATCAAGGAAAAAATCAAAATATACTTAGAGACAAATAAAAATAAAACCACAACAACTGCAAATCTATGGGAAATAGTAAAATCAGTCCTAAGAGGGAAATTTATAGCATTATAGGCATACCTCAAGAAATAAGAAAAACCTCAAATGAACAATATAATCTTACACCTAAAGGAACTAGAGAAAGAACAAACAAAGCCCAAAGTGAGTAGAAGGAAGGAATAATAAAGATCAGAGAAGAAATAAACAAAGCTGTCTAAAAAGATAACACAATAGATCAATAAAACCAGATTTAAGTTCTCTGAAAAGCTGAACAAGACTGATAAACCTTTAACCAGATTCATCAAGGAAAATAGAGGACCAAAATAAATAAAATCAGAAATGAAAGAGAAGTTAACAACTGACACCACAGAAATACAAAGGAGTGTAAGAAAATTCTATGAACAACTGTATGCTAACAAATTAGATAATCTGGAAGAAATAGATAAAATCCTAGAAACATACAATCTTCCAAAACAAAACCAAGAAAAAACAGAACACCTGAACAGAACGATAACAACGAATGAAATAGAAGCAGTAATAAAAAAACCTCACAACATAAAAAAGTCCTGGACCAGATGAACATTTATCCTCAAACTATTCCAAAAATTCAAGAGGAGGGAAGACTCCCAAGCTTTCTACGAGGAATTATCTTAATTCCAAAACCAGATAAAGACACTACAAAGGAAGAAAAGTATAGGCCATATCCCTGATGAACATAGATGCAAAAATCCTCAACAAAGTATTAGGAGACCAAATTCAGCAATACATTAAAATGATCATTAACAATGATCAAGGGGGATCTATTCCTGGGATGCAAGAATGCTACAAAATCCACAAATCAATTAACATGATACACCACATAAGAAAAAAGGATAAAAATCATATGATCATATCAATAGATGCAGAAAAAGCACTTGACAAAATCCAGCACCCATTTATGATGAAAACTCAGCAAAGTGGAAAGGAAGGAACATACCTAAACATAATAAAGGCCGTATTTGACAAACCCACAGCTAACATCATACACAACGGGGAAAAACTAAAAGCGTTTCCCTTAAGATGAGGAACAAGTTGAAGAATGTCCACTTTCACCACTCTTATTCAACACAATACTGGAAGTCTTAGCTGTGGGAAACTATTTATTGCCTTCACTATCTGATAAGCATAGACAGAGAACCCTCCCCACCCCCACCCCAAGGCTGGTTGCCTTTGAAGCCCTAGCAAAGGTCGGAGCTAGGCGATACCTCTGTTTGTCCAACAGTGGTAGCTAAAACTACTCCCCCGTTTATTATTATGTAAACCTTGCTGATGGGCTAGTCTGCCTGTTACTGGGGGGTCGCCTGCCTAAGGTCTATGCTATGGGGGTATCCCAGATCAATAAAAGCTTGGTGAGGCCTGAGCATGGGTGGAAGTCCTTCCCCTTGAGTTGGACTTGCCCTCCTGGCCCCCCAATATTTCCAATTATCTCTTTCATTTGTGTGCGGCTCCACTTCCAGGTCCTGAACCCTGAACCACGCAGGACATGGGAAGCAAACACTCAACACTTAGCCACGGCAATCAGACAAGAAGAAATAAAAGGCATCCAAATTGGAAAGAAAGAAGTAAAACTCATCACTTGCAGATGGCATAATACCATATAGAGAGAACCCTAAAAATTTCATCAAAAACTACTAGAACTGTTTAATTGAAAGGGCGAGGACTACGCCCTCCACCTTGCCCCAGGATAAGGGCTACGCCCTCCACCTTGCCCCAGGGTAAGGGCTATGCCCTCCATCTTACCTTGGCCATGTGCTCAGCAAGGCTTCTTCCCGGAAGCCAAGCCGCTGCTGGCCACGCCCAGGACTTCTTTAAACTAACCAATGACAATCAAGGGAAGTCGCCATAGATATGACCACATCCTGTGTAACAAGACACTGACTTGCGCCTGGCCAATCGGCAGGGCCCACAGTCCTTTCTCCTCCCCTTACCCCAACCCCCTATAAAACCTCTCTCCACACAGAGTTTTCTCTCTCTCTCTCTGCCACTTGCTGCTGTGCCAGTAAGGGGGGGAAGGGGAGCCAAACCTAGGTTTGAAATAAATGACTCTTTGCTTTTGCATCGGACTCGCTGGCTCCCTGGTGGGCCCTTGGGAATCTTGAAATCTGGGCACAACATAATGAATTCAGCAAAGTAGTAGGACACAAAATAAATATTCAGAAATCGATTTTGTTTAAACCAATAATGAACTATCAGAAAGGGAAACTAAGAAAACAATGCCGTTTACAATTGTCTCAAAGAAAATAAAATAACTAGAAATAAATTTAAGCAAGAAGGTAAAAGAACTATACTTGGAAAATTATAAGATGCTAAAGAAAGAAACTGAAGAAGTTTCAAATAAATGGAAGCATATACTGTGCTCATGAATAGGAAGAATTAACATCATTAAAGTGTCCATACTATCCGAGAAAATCTATAGATTCAATTCCTATCAAATCTGCTGCTGGTATTATCAAAATACCAGCAGCATGTTTCACAGAACTAGAACAGATAATCCAAAAATTGATATGGAATCACACAAGACCCTGAATAGCCACAGCAATCTTGAAAAAGAAGAACAAAATTGGACGTATCACATTATCTGATATCAAACTATACAATAAGGCTTTAGTAATCAAAACAGCATGGTACTGTCATAAAAACAGACATATATATTAACGGAACAGAATAGAGCACCAAGAAATAAACTTGAAACCAATACAAAATAATATTGAATGTAAAGTGTAATTGAAACATAAAATTTGAAAAAAATAAAAGTTGGGCCCTCCCAAGAGATATTTTAGCCAAAAATTTTATCAATTTCAAATATCAATATTTTGTTATATTACAATAGTCACTGTAAATATTTCATTATTTAGAATTAATCTAGTATCTAATTACCTATTATTTATTTTTTACAGAGAGGAAGGGAGAGAGATAGAGACTTAGAAACATCAATGAGAGAGAAACATCAATCAGTTGCCTCCTGCACACCTCCTACTGGGGATGTGTCCACAACCAAGGTACAAGCCCTTGACCGGAATCGAACCTGGGACCCCTCAGTCTGCAGGCCAACGCTCTATCCACTGAGTCAAACTGGTTACGGCAAATTACCTATTTTTTAAATTTATTTTTTTATAAGTATCTAATTATCCATTATCTAACACTGTATTTTGAATATCATTTATTTTTCTTATCTCTTTTAGGATAAAAGCAATGAAATTAATGTGTAAGAAACGCTGGTCATTATTAGTTATGAAGATATTTTCGTAAAAAACCCTCAAAAGTGTTCTAGAAATAAAAGAATTACATGTCAAGTAAGACAGTACAATATAGTCAGGCAGACATTTTTGGATATAGCAATAAACTAGGTAAAAGAAGCCCAAAGAGAAATGAAGAAACATCATTTTTTATAATTACTCTCAAAAAGCAGGGAAAGGGATACCAGAATCATCTACAAAAGCTTTTTCCAATTTTACTAATGTCATGTATTAGATCCTACACATTATCCTCCAATACAGTTGCATGACCCAATTATATTTAAAACAAACAAACAAAGAAGTAACACACTCCCATGGAAAGGTATACCAGCCTTGTGATCACTCATAAAGAGGTATAAAACATTACATTAAAATCTATCTTTAAAGTAAAACCAATTTACCAAATATTGAATATTTATTAAATGTTTAGTATCTACTAAAAGGCTCAGGTTCTGCCATTTTTGGTGTACCGGGTATTTCTAGAGAAAATCTTTTGTTTTAATATTTTAAAAGATGGTATTTGAAACTTACCAATTTAAGCCAGAGACTGAGAAACCGAGGATCATTATAATATCTTTTTTCTCCTT
The DNA here is from genome assembly GCF_000327345.1 of Myotis davidii. NCBI lineage: Eukaryota > Metazoa > Chordata > Mammalia > Chiroptera > Vespertilionidae > Myotis > Myotis davidii. The sequence continues at coordinate 5,806,615 of NW_006383006.1, forward strand.
GTAGTGCTTCTACAGCTCTTTCCAATAATGTTGACATATTACTCTCCTTCCCACCCTGGGGATAGTTCTGCTCCGTCCAGTTAATATACCTGAACAAAAAGAAAAGGAAAATAACATTTTAAAAGTACATTAAACTTTTGTTTTTGCTTCAAGACCCATTCTGGATTTTTTAAAGCAGAAATATCTAATGTATTGAAAGTATGCTTATTTAGAGGTCCTCAATGGCATGTCCTAACTTGTATCCCTTAGACTTTTCCAAGTATCTCTAATAAGTGCCAATTGGAAATAATGGGGAGGCGGATAAAAGGATGTAGTTCACAGCTACAAACTTGAAATTTCTTTAGTCTTGAATACCTCAGGAAGAGACACTATAATTATTCTGTTTCTTTGTCAACAAGACACCACTTTTTATTCTGGCACACTGTTCTATAAACCCCAATTTGAGAAGCATGGCCATAAGGATTCATCTGTTAAGTTTGAATAAAAAATACTCACCTATCCCAAACATCCAGAGGGTCATTTCCAGTGTAAAATCGAATTTCAGATTCAAATTCCCTAAAATTTAAACAAAACAATGTTAACATAAGCAATAGTTAAAGTAGCCAAATAAGTAAGTATCACCTCCATTTTTAAGTGTTTAATGTGAATCTAGATAACTACACTGGAGTTTGAGGGTTTGTTAAACAGCAAGAATAAGAATAGAGATAATTAGGATTCTGCTTGGTAACATAACAAAACAAGTAGAAATTAGAGAAACAAATTCCAAGAAACATATAAAAAAGCAGTATTACACAGCAATTTAATGTCCTGGAGCAAGACTCCCTAGGATCAAATGCAGTTCTAGTAATCACTAACTGAGTGACATTGGACAAGCTATTTAAATTCTGTTTTCAGTTTCCTCATCTGCAAAATGGGATAATACTACTACTAGTACCTATCTTATTAGGTTGATTAGTCTCAAATGTAAAATGTTTAAACATAACTCAATAAATGAAAGCTATTATTTTATATGTATACTAGAGGCATGGTGCTCGAAATTCATGCACTCTTTTTTGGGGGGGAGGGGGGAGTCCCTCAGCCCAGATTGTGAGAGGGAGCAGGCCAGGCCTAGGAACCACACCAGTGCACAATCGGGGCCAGGGAAGGACGCGGGAGGGCTCCAGGGCATGCCTGACCCATCTCGGTAGGTCCCGATAAGCCAGACCCCAGCAGCAAGCTAACCTACCAGTCAGAGTGTCTGCCCCCTGGTGGTCAGTGCGCATCATAGCATGACTGGACAACCGAACACTTAGCATATTGGGCTTTTATTATATAGGATAATAGTATGGAACAAACTAGACACACACACACACACACACACACACACACACACACACACCCGTGCGCAAACCTTAGAGTTAAAGAAAATTCCATGGGCAACATTAGTCAAAGAAGAGTAATATCATGTAATTTGGGAAGTGCCTTAAAGAAAATAAAAAAAAATGACTTTGTAAAGATCTGGGAAAGGCCAAGGGCTATAAGAGTTAAGACTGACCAGTTAGAATAGAGGGAAAATTGGGTAATAAACCACAATTTAGATAAATCAACAAAAACTGTATAAGGTTATGTTTGATATAAATAATAATAAAATAGTCCCTGACACAAAGACATTTATACTCTAACTAGAGGCCCAGTGCATGACATTCATGCACTGGGAGGTGTGGGGGTCCCTCAGCCCAACCTGCAGTCTCTCCAATCTGGGAGCCCTCTCCAATCCGGGAGTTTCTGTCTGTCTTTGCAATCATATGAGCGAATTGTCTGAGACCCCAACTCAGTTTGGTTTGTTGCTCACAGAAGAATAGAGGCTTTTTTTTTTCCTCTTTGCTTTATTGGTGGAGATTTCCTGGAAGTTGTAGGATATCTTCCCTTTAACTTTTCCTAGACATTCTGATTTTACT
>NW_006383006.1:5808876-5816278 GCF_000327345.1 Myotis davidii
CTGTCCCATGACCTCCCACTCTGCCTGCCAAGTCCTCCAAGCTGCCAGCTCTCCCTCTCTACTCTCCGTCTGGCGGCTTGGGGAGCCAATTTCCCCAAACTGCTCCACTCTCCACCGGCTCTCCCGCTCTGCGCCTGTTTATGTAAATTAACCCGCCATCTCTGTCGGGTTAATTTGCATACTCACTCCTGATTGGCTGGTGAGCACAGCAGAAGGACGGTCAATTTACATGTTTCTCTTTTATTATATAGGATAAGACAAGGTTTAAAATGAAAAATTAACAAAAAATACAAAACAGTACAGTATATTACAATTGCCAAGAATGGATCATTAAGGCTTTAAGAAATCAAAGCAGCAGGCTCAGAAGGTGAAGAACCCATAACATTTGAAAGAAAAAGGGAGTTTTCCAGGAGAGAAATCAATATTAACACATTTCGTACTGCTCAGGAGTTTTCTCGTGTTTCGCACGCCATCTGTTAAGGACCGCTCACGAGTGTTCTCGTTTTTCACGCCCATGGAAAAAGGAGCGAATCTAGATACTTATGTAAATTTTGTTTGGTCCCTCTTCATAGAGGAAAATGTTTTACGCAGTACCATACATTAAAAAAGTACTAGGAACTTTAATTGTTTAATTGTTTTTGTAAATAAAAATGTTATAATTATTGAAAAACAACACCTAAAGTGCATTATGATGATTTAAATAATGTACATTTTGCCCAAAAACGTGCGGTCCCTGGCGTATGTCTTAGAGATTTCTATGCGGTATGCAATGTGTTAAATTAAGTTGTAAAGGTGGGAAAGTTTAACCAGAGGAAATTGAGCTATAACATAAAATCAATATTGGAAACAAATGGAGCTATATGGAGAGGTAAGAAGGGCATGAGCCACTGTTGGTTCTTTAAGTGGAGAGTATCTTGAATATGATAAGATTTCAAAAAGATTAACCAAGTAACATTTTAAGACTAAGACCATTAGGAAAGCAGCTACAATTATAAAGCTAAAATGGCAATTTAAGTACGAGATGAGGGGATTATCTGCAGAAATGGTGAAAAAATAAAAACTAAGACACTACTAGTAAAAATCAGCCATCCTCCAAATTAATCTATAGATTCAGTGCAATCCAATCAAAATCCCAGGTCTTTCTTTTATAGAAATTAAAAAGATGCTTTTAAAAATTTGTTTGGAAAGACAAAGGACCAAAAATAGCTAAAATTATTTTGAAAAAACAATAAAACTTGAAGAACACACTCTACCTGACTTTAAAACTTACCACATACAGAGCTAATCAAGACAATGAATAATTGGTCAAAGAATAGACAATTAGGACAATGGAACAGAACAGAGAGTCCAGAAATAATACATACATATACAAGCAAATGATTTTTGCCAAGGACCCCTAAGCAATTCAACAGGGAAAGTAAAAAAACAAACAAAATTCTTCAACAAATGGAGGCAGACCAACTAGCTATCCATAATGGGAGAGGCAAGAGAGGGAAGGGAGGGAAAACTTTTACTCCAACCTTACACTATATACAAGGATATATTTAAGATGAATCATAGACCTAAACATAAAAGCTAAAACAATAAAGCTACTGGAAGAAAACAAAGAATAACATTGCAACTTTGGAGTAGCAACACTCTCCTAGAGATGACACAAAAAACACTAATCAAAAAGAAAAACACTAATGAATTACTTTCCATGAAAATTAAAAACTTCTTGCTTATCAAAAAATACCACCAAGAAAATAGACAGCCATGGATTGGGAGAAAATATTTGCAACACATATTTGCTAAAGGACTTGTATACAGTCTATATAAAGAACTTCTGGAATCTAATTTTAAAACTGAACAAAACATCTAACTAATACACCACACAAGAAGTTATAGAAAAGGCCAATAAGCCCTAGCCAGTTTGGCTTAGTGGATAGCGTGTTGGCCCTTTGACTGAGGGGTCCAGGTTTCTATTCCAGGGCACATACCTTGGTTCCAGGTTCAATCCCCAGCCCTGGTTGGGGCATGTGCAGGAGGCAACCAATTGATGTGTGTCTCTCTCACATCAATGTTTCTCTCTGTCTCTAACCCTTCCTTCCACTCTCTCTAACAATCCATGGAAAAGTATCCTCAGGTTAGGATTAACAACAACAAAAAAGTGCTCACAACCATTAGTCACCATGATAGTAAATGGGAAGTCAAACCATAATGAGATACTATTACACATCCACCAGAATGGCTAAAACAAAAAAGATTGACACCATCAAATACTAGAGTGGATTTGGAGCAAATAGACTTTCGTACATTGGTGGTAGAAGTGTAAAATATCACAACCTTTTTAGAAAACTGGCAGTTTCTTAAGAAGTTAAACATATATTTATTCTATGACCCAGAAATTCCTTTCCAAGAGAAGTGAAAATCTATGCCCACAAAAAGCCTTGTATAAGAATGTTCATAGTAGCTTTACTCATAAAACAAACAAAATCAGAAAGAATCTAAATGTCCACCAATTGATGAATAAACAAATGGAATACTACTCAGTAATAAAAAGGAGCAATCTACTTATAATGCAATATGGAAAAAAGCATGCTGAGTAAAAGAACTGAATGATTCCACTTATATAAAATTCTAGAATAAGCAAAAGTAACCTATGTTGACAGAAATCTAATCACTGGTTGCTTTGATTGGAAAGGGGCATGAGAGAGGTAATGAAAATGTTCTGTCTTGAAATGCATGTCAAAACTGATTAAATGGTATACATAAAAATCTAAGCATTTCACTGAATGTAAATTATATTTTTTAAAAAATTGCTAGTCCTTAGGAACCAACTAAATAGAATTAGGGTAAGAGAGCAGTAAATAAGAACATTCAGGTGAGTTCTGGTACCACTAACCAAAATAGAATAGAAAAAGAAAGGTTATATATTAGAAATGAGATTCACTATTTAATAACTGGTGAAACATTTATCTAATTATATATTACATGTAGATAAAAAGATATTTGGAAAGCAAGTAAAAGATGTATACAGTAGTTAAATAATCCTGGAAAACCTGAACATGGAAGAACTTAGGTAAAATGCAGTAGGAAGTCAACAAGAAAAAGGTGTAGTTGGAGAAATGAAAAAAACTAGTAAAATGTCACAGAAGCCAGGAAGAACAGAATACTACCAACTCTGAAGCAAAATCACAAAACCCAATGCTTTTAAAGATCCAATGAGATGAACAAGAATACTCATTACATAACCCCAAATTATAATTTATCTATGACTAGAGGCCCGGTGCACAAATTTGTGCAACCAGTGGGGTCCCTTGGCTTGGCCGGCAGGATTGGGCCAAAACCAGTTCTCCAACGTCCCCCAAGGGGTCCCGGACTGCAAGAGGGCACAGGCAGGCAGAGGGACCCCACCGGTGCAGAATTGGGGCTGGGGAGGGACATGGGAGGTTGGTCAACCGGGGAGGGACAGGGGGAGGGCTGCAGGGCGTGTCTGGCCCGTCTCACTCAGTCCCAATTGGCCAGACCCCAGCAGCAAGCTAACCTACCAGTTGGAGCGTCTGCCCCCTGGTGGTCAGTGCACATCATAGCGAGGAGTTGAGCGGCCTTAATATATCATTAGCATATTACGCTTTGATTGGTTGAATGAACTACCAGATGACTGGACACTTAGCATATTAGGCTTTTATTATATAGGATGGAAGAATTTTTTTGTCAGAGGCCCAGGATAGAAACGGATACTTTACTTTTTTGAAAAAAAGCATATTTATCAAAACATTATTAGACAAAGGAAAGCAACTTCCATAGGTCCGTTTGAATAATGTAGATTTTTTTTCTTTTCAGTTTTGTTTATCCAGAGTTTGTTAAATCATTATTGAGACACATTCTAGTATAAATTCAGTTTCTCTCAGGTTTACATTTTCTTTGGAGATCACTATTCCTTTTTGGTACACTGTCAAAAATACTTTCCTAAAAAGTTAAGAATTGAATGCACATAAAAGATAGCAGATTCAATCTCATTCAGTACTCAGAATTTAAGGAAGAAATTTCTCTAATTGATTACTATCAAATAAAAGAGCTAATTCTGTTTGGGATTCAGAATGACAGAATACTTTTGGAAAATATAGTAATATGATACTTGCTTTACTTTGTTTCTCATTGCCCCCTGTATAAGATGCATTTCTACTGATACAAGAGTTTGCCTGCTTCACAATGAAATGAAATCCTATAGCTCTTGTTTTTAATCATACTTGAGATCTTCAGATAGCTGTCATGATGAGAAAACATGTGAGGAACAGAATCTCATACTACCAATTTTTAAAGAGTACTCCTTATACCATTGTGCATGGACCCACACACATTTTCTACCACAGTTGGGGATGAACAATGACAGGTTGAGCCCCAAATGTTCTACACACCGTTTCTGCTGCTGTAGAGTAGTGTTTCGGGCAGATTCTTGTTGTGCCAATACACCCTGAAGTGTGGATATACTCCGCCCCTGTCTCAAGGGTTGTACATTTTCTTTACTCAGCTCCCATTCATCTCCCTCCAGAGACATGGCTTCACTGTGAAGGGGAAAACAAAAATAAGTTTCATATCAGTATTGAAATATATCACGAGATTATTGTAAATGTTCTCAGATAAATGATTATTCATGATTTTTGGGTTGAATATCGTGGGCATGCTCTTTAGTAGTGTTATTACACTTCTAAGCTTCTGAGTCTGTGACCTGATTTCCAAGTTTATGACTATAGTATTTGCCCAATGGAAGAGAGAATGTAGCAGGGTATTGTGGACAGTATTATAAGAATAAAGTTTAAGGCAGGAAGGAAAGAAGGGAAACAATTATTATAAATTTGGCAAAGTGGACAAAAAGTAGTCCTATGCCTACCACGGAACGCATCATCTAGTTTAATTTAAAATTAGCAAAGCTTTCATCAGAATGATACCCATGTTTCAGCTGATGACTTAAAACTAAAGTTTACATATATAGCCAGCCCAGAGCAGAAGCAGACAAAAATACATTTTACTGGTCACAACTGCCCTCCCCACCCCACAACACCCCCGCCCCATTCTATCAAGCCCATGGGCAGGGGGAGGGGGAGGGAATCTCCACACGTTTTTTTGGAGGCAATCACCATATTGGGTATGGACTCTGAACTTCAGAGCTCTGTCATGGTCAGATAAAAGCCTACGTCTGGATGACAGGCATTATTTCTGGATTGGAAACAGAGACAGATTAGGCACTAATCTTCAAAACTGAATGAAAGATATCTGTGACCTCAGTCTAGATGAGAGGGCAAATCTCTCTTCAAGAAAATAAGTTAAGTCAGACTTCGGACTGAAGGGTCCCAGGTTGGATTCCGGTCAAGGGCACATTCCTGGGTTGAGGCTGGATCCCCAGTAGGGGTGTGCAGGAGGAAGCCAATCAATGATTCTCTTATCATTGATGTTTCTCTCTCTCCCTTTCCCTTCCGCTCTGAAATCAATAAAAATATATTTTTAAAAAAGAAAGAAAAGAAGTTAAGCCCTAGCTGGTTTGGCTCAGTGGACTGAGCATTGGCCCATGGACTAAAGAGTCATGAGTTCGATGCCAGTCAAGTGCACATACCTTGGTTTTGGGACCAAGCGGGAGGCAACCAATCAATGTGTCTCTCTCACATTAATGTGGGATTTTTTTCTGTCTCTCCCCCTCCCTTCCACTCTCTAAAAAATCAATGGAAAAATATTCTGGGGTGAGGATTAATGAGAAGAGGAGAAGGGAGAGGGGGAGAAGAAGAAAATAAGTTAATTTAGGTTGTAACTACTCACATCTTTTTAATATTGTGTGAATCCTGTACCAGCCATGCCATTTATTTTTGTATCCCCCATGGTCTAATACAGGATCTGACACTAGTAAGCAATAAATAAATACTTGAGTTCATCTGAATTTCTTCTCTTGCTCTTAAACTAGCAATTAAATGATCTCAGTTAAAGGCCCTAAACTGAGTTGGGACACCTCCCTTGCCTCCTCCTCCTCCTCCCACAGAATTCCCCATCTCAATTTCATTTTTCCAGTTGCTCGGGACCTCGTGGCGCAACGGTAGCGCGTCTGACTCCATTTTTCCAGTTGCTCAAAAGTCTTGGTACCAAACCTTGACACTCTTCTCATACCTCCCCAGTCACTCCACAAGTCCTGTTGGCTGTACCTTCAAAATATATCTAGACATCAACCTATTCTCACCATCTTTACTGCTTCCAGCTTGGCTCAAGCTGCCACTTCTCCTGCCTGGATTATTTCAAAAATTTCTTAACTCATTTCCTTGCTTCCATCCTTCTCTACCTGTAGTCTTTTAAACACTGCAGCCAAAGGGATCCAGTTTAAATCCATGTCAGACCATGTTTCTTCCGCTGACTTTCAACTACAATCAGAGTAAAAGCCAAGTCCTTACAATGCCTGCATCTCACCTTTTTTCCTTCATTCCCTTGGACTCTCCTGGCTCAGTGGGCTTCAGCTACGTGCAGGTGTAGCTCCGCCTCCAACCCTCACCCTCCAGCCTCTGCACTTCCCCCACACAAATGCATGACTAGCTAGCCAGCATCTTTCAAGTCTTGACCCCAATGACACCTTCTCAGCGAGGTCTCCTGTTCAAAACCGTCTAAAATTGCACCAAGCCCTCTGCCCCACCTTTTTTAGTTTTTTCAGTAGTGACCACCATCTAACTTTTACTTTATTTATCTCACTGACTGTCTGTTGTCCCTACCCACACCTCACCCCAGAACTCAAGTTTCACGAGGGTAGGGGTTTTTGTGTCTCTTATTTGCTGCGCCTGGCACTTAGTAGGTTGTCAATAAGTATTTGTTGCATGAACTAAAGAGCTCGTGACGTGACATCTATCTAGGTCAGTGGTTCTCCACCTTGGCTGCGCATTAGAATCACCTGGGAATCTTGTTAAAATCCTGATTTCTGGGCCTCATCGTTAGTAACAAAGAAACAGAATTTCCGGAGGATGAAGCCCAGAAATCAGGATTTTAACAAGATTCCCAGGTGAATCTAATGTGCAGCCAAGGTGGAGAACCACTGATCTAGGCACGGTGTACCCCAGAATGAAAACGCGGAGAACTCCAGCCCAAAAGAGGTCATACATACTCTACAGGTGGAAAAGCGGCAAGCACGCGGGGAAGGGCTCGGATTTCTAACGATGCTACCGCCATCATTACAGCACCTGCCCTTTGCTGAGCACTTATTTGGGGTCAGTCACTTTACGAAAACTTTGGAATTCTCCCAGAACCCGGCAGGGTAAGATTAATATCAATAGTTCCCATATTAAGACGTGTCCAAGGTCAAACAGCCAGCAAATGGCTGAGCTGAGATACAAACGCAGACACCCCACCCCCGCCCCAATCCCAAGTTCTCTGTAACACTGGGTCCCCAGCCTCC
>NW_006383006.1:5816337-5832368 GCF_000327345.1 Myotis davidii
GCCGGTCGGCCACGCGGAGGTCAGGGCTTACCCCGAGTCTGCACCTCCGCCCCCGGCGTCATACTCCACCAGGAGGGAGGCTGCGGCCCGGCCTGCTCTTCTGCTGACCGTGCGCCCTTCTCCTTGCCTGTTCCGAGGGGGGCCTCGCAGGACCAGCCCTCAGCTCTCGCACCTACCTCAAAGCACCCTCTTCCTTCTTCGCCGCCATCCTGCATGCCCGGCTCAGGTCCTTGTCCCGCTGTGGGCCTTTCCTCAGGGCCGCAGACCGTCGGGGCTTCCTTCTGCAACCTGTCCTTGGAGGTATCAAAGCGACCAGAGGGTGCTCCGCAACCTAGGAAAAGCACGCACCTAACTCCGTAACGAACCAGCCACCTCCAGACTAGCCGCCAACTTTCAAATTTAACGGTCCCGCACGGACGACGTAACTACGCCCCTCCGCTCTTATTCGCGCCTCTTGCTCAAGGCATTCTGGGGTTTGTAGTTTATCCCAGGTTTAACCCACGCAGTCGCGGTGCGTAATGGGAGTTGTAGTTTCCAGGCTCGGTGGCTGCCAGGTGCCCCAGGTTTAAGGGGTATAAGTTCTCTGCTTTCTGCGTGTAAGGCCAGTTTCTGGGCCAAGTCAAAGACACTTTAAGCACCAAAACTTCTTTGATGTTTTAAGTGTAGGGAGAAATTTTTGACTGCTTGCATTTGGCTTGTCTTTTTTCTGGGGTGGCTGGCCAGGCTATATGATCATCCCTTGATGTCTGCCCCAAGTCTCATATGTGTCCAGAGTTCTTAGGCTACTTTGACCCAGTTGTTTCCAACTCTTGAATTCAGAAGAGCTGGATTCTAGTTCTGTAATCATCGTATCAGAGTTGCACCTGTCCTGTGTCCTAGTCTCTCTCACCTAGCTATCACGTTGAAAACATATGAGCTCAATCATAATAAGATGTTAATAACAGTTAATGTTTGAATGCAGTATTTCCCACATCATTTTCTAAGATGCTAATATATGTTACAGGAGAATAAGTGTTTGCTGTTCAAATAAGTTTCTGAAATTCTGGGTTAAATGAGCATCTTTACTGAAAGTCTCCCAAGAGATTCTAATATGCCAAAGTGCATCATGAATCTCGGAGGGAAGTGCTAGTTTTCTATTGCTGCTATAACAAACTACCATAAATTTAGTAGCTTAACGCCACACCAATTTGTTATTTTACAGTTTGGTATAACAGAAGTTTGACCTGATCTCATTGGGCTAAGCAAGAATTAGTTTTCTATTTTCTAGTTTTTAGAGGCATTCACTGGTGTTCCTGGGCTTGTGGCCCCCTTCCGTTACCTTCAAAGTCAGCAACATAGCATTTTTCTGGCTTCTGTCACAGCTCTTTCTCTGACCACAGTCAAGAAAATCTCCCTGCTTCTAAGGGCTCATGTGATTAGATTGGGTCCATCCAGATGATCTAGGACAGTGGTTCTCAACCTCCCTAATGCCGAGACCCTTTAATACAGTTCCTCATGTTGTGGTGACCCCCAACCATAAAATTATTTTTGTTGCTACTTCATAACTGTAATTTTTTGCTACTGTTATGAATCGTCACGTAAATATCTGATATGCAGGATGTATTCTCTTTGTTACAAATTGAACATAATTAAAGCATAGTGATTAATCACAAAAACAATATGTAATTATATATGTGTTTTCCGATGATCTTAGGCGACCCCTGTGAAATGGTCATTTGACCCCCAAAGGCGTCTCAACCCACAGGTTGAGAACCGCTGATCTAGGATAACCTTTCTATCTCCAGGTCTTGAACCTTTATCAGATCTGCCCTTTTGTTATATAAAGTGACATATTCACAGGTTCCATGGATTAGAATATGGACCTCTTTGGGGGCCATTATTCTACCTACTACTGGGGGTGCTGAAATATGTTGACATATCTAAACTTATTTGATACTAAAGAAACTTTCTCAAATACCTTTCAGAACAGATTTTAGGCTCATTGTATTTTAACAGTAGGCCTAGAAGAAGAATATATAGTACATAAAGGAATAAATCTTAATAGTGGAATTTCAGGCACAGCTGCATGTGGTAGCAGTTAGGGACTAGCAAGCTCCTCATTTTCACCCATTTACTGCACATACAAAGCCATACCTATCTGCACCAGTGGCTGTTAGAGGGGTTCAGTCATCAGAAAAATCTATGATCTCTTGCTTGTGGAGGTTGTGTGTGTTCTTGATTGTCAAAGGCTGATTTCCCCCAACTGTGCCTTCATAGATTATACAAAATCAGCTTTAGTAGGCTACACTGCAAAGATGAAAACCTCTGGGTCTCCAGGGAACCCTTGGATGGACTGCTTGTTTACTGTTGCAACCACAGGAGGAGGGAGGGACTGTCCCACGGGTGGAAGGTCAAGAGAGACCAAATGGGTGTGTGTGTGTGTGTGTGTGTGTGTGTGTTCAGGGCTTGAAGGAGACCACATCTGGGAAAGCAGCATCACCATGCTGGCCTTTACCCTAGCAACAGATCAGCCAATCAGAGCAGCATCTGCATCTTGTATTTACCAGTGGTGAAGCGTCTTGAGGTAGAAGAACCAATGAGAAAGAGGCATAGTAATTCAAACCATCTTGTGTTGCCAGGAGGTAGGGAGGTGAAGGGTGAAAAGATACATTAGCCCAGTGCTGTCTAGTTGCATCTCACAGTAGCTGTTGCTGACTGGGTATTAGTTTACTATCCAAGGAGCTGGGTTTTTCTCTTTAAGTTCATGGAAACTCCTTTCTGGACTATGCTTCTACTTTTCTACAGAACTACCTTACTTTTCATGGGTCTTCTCAAACCATTGGAAATTGCCTGACCCAGAATTTCTACACTTATGCATGCAAAAAATATACATGCCAATGAGGAGATACTAGTTATCTACTTTTAACAAAAGAACCAAAAGGTCAGGATGGACCACAAGCTGAGAACAGAAACTGGGCTGTTAAGAAACAAATTTAGATGTAGAGCTAAATAAGCTAGTTAGCTAATAGGAAGTGCAGAATTAGACTGTTTTGCCCTGGCATTAACCTGCCCAGAGTTTTGTGTGCAGGAAGGTCTTGGAGAATCTAGAGAGTTTCCAGGTATTCACTACTGTGCTCAATTTACACATGAGGTGACCCAAACTCAAAGAAGTAAAGTGACTGTGAGACTTCCCATTAAGGAAGAGCAGAGTAGGATCTGAATGGTGCCAGCTCCGTACTTCAAGCCCAGTACTGTATGAAGGGATTAAACCAGTTCTAATGTTTAGTAAACTTCAGCTTTTAGGTGTCACTTTCTGTGGGAGGAGTGAATTCAGGTTCTCCAGCATCATATGCAGAGGAAGCCTCCACTCACTCCAGCATGTAAGATATTTCCCCAAAACCGATGAGTGGGATCCCTGGCAGGTAATTTTGTTTGCTTTTGAGTGTTGGGGTCCAACCCCAACAGGTCCAGGGGTTCCCAAAGGTGTGGACGGAGTCGGCGAAGAATGAAGGACACAGAGGCAGCGTTCAGGGGATCATCATAGCCAGGTTCCTCTAGCCAGGATCTCCAGCCAAGTTCTGTCTAGGTTCTCCAGCCAGGTTCTATCCAGGTTCTCTAGCCATGTTCTCTCGCTAGGTTCTCCAGCCAGGTGCTGTAGCTAGGTTCTCTAGCTAGGTTCTCCAGCCAAGTTCTGGTGTTTATTGTCTTGTTACATCCATATTTATACCAGTTGATTTTAATCCTGTCAATTTCTATTGCAAAGGTTAGGGCGTTTCTTATCTCCATTCCAGGGAGTAAAGATTATGTAGCTTAAGCGTGATTGTTTGTAGTTAGTGATTAACAACCCTCCTGGCACTTAGTTAAGGGGTTTTATCCCCTCCCTAACTTCAGGGAAAAATCCCTACCTGGGGAACAACCTTTCTCGGAGAGGTGACCTTGGTTAAAACACATAGCGCCAAGAAGGTGAGCAAACATATTAAGAACAGTATGCCATATACGCCAGGTCCCTTGAAACATATGCTGTGCAGATGTTTCTTTCCTGCAGCGACTGTGTCAAGCAGCAAGGATGGACTGGCTTCTGGCATTTGAGGAAGAAGATAGTGGAAGCAGGAGGGTTTGCCCATGGGCTTGTGGAGGACAGGAATGGAGAGGGCCACCTAAGATCCACCTTGGACGTGACCCTCCTTGGCCTGGCCCCGAGGACTCCGGGCCTTGTGGAGAGAGGGCCTGTGGCAGGGGCTGCAGGAGTCAGCTCTGTGTGAGGCTGGCCTCCAGCAGCATTACCTTCATGCCCAGTTGCCAAGGGCACAGCTCAGCTCTCGCATCAAAGACTGGCCATGTTGAGAGGACTGGGCAGCCACACCTGGGCCTAGACGTCAGCACCCACCTGGCTGGCTCCACCAGAGGTGAGATATCCTCCAGTGGCCTCAGAGATAGCAGGAAAGGAAGAGTAGGGCAGACGCCGGGTGGGAACTGGGGGACTGAACTGGTTGGTGAGCATAAGAGCTCTGGAAAACACCCAGATGACCCGGGGGACGCTTTGAAAAGGGGGCTGACTCAGGGCTGTATATATCATTGTACAAATTATGCCGTGCCTCAGAGTGCTTGACCAGAGGCACAAATGGGGACACTTTTCCCTGCTTCGTTCACTCAGAGGTGGCATCTTTAAAAGTTTACCCTGGCTGGGTAGCTCTGTTGGTTAGAGTGTCATCCCGATATGCCAAGGTTGCGGTTCAATCCCTGATCAGGGCACATACAAGAATCAACCAATGAATGCATAAATAAGTGGAACAACAAATCGATCATTCTCTCTCTGTCTCTCTCAAATCAATAAAATAATTTTTTTTAAAGTTTATCTATCCAAAGGGGCCTCCTTTTTCTAACTCACACAAAGCTCTGTGTGTGCAGACTGTGGCGGTCCTGTGGGAGAGCCAGTGCGTTGTTCATCGCCCTGTTCCTGTGGCTCCATAGCAGTGAAGCCGAGGAAACGAGTTACTGGTCTATCCCTGTTTAAGGAGGTGGCGATCCCATAACTGAACAGCAATTGGGATGGCTCCTGGCCGAGCCAACCAATGTGGGAAAGCTGACAGGAGGATGGAGTATCTGGGGGGTGGGTATGTCTGGGCTCCCATTGCTTCCTCGCTCAGACGTTGCCTCCTGGGACCTGGTGCAGACTGTGGAAAGTTTGCTTCTGACATTCTGAGGGGCCCAGCGTGGGAGGTATTCCTGCAGATCTGGGCTCTGCATTGCTTTTCCAAGGAAAGGCCGGAGGTCAGAGGCCCCCAGGCTGGGAGAGGGTGAGACGATTGGAAGCAACTTAGTTTGGCTGACTGTGGGAGCCAAGCATGGAGCTGTTTGGATTGCACAGTGAGAAGCTGACCAAGGCTAGATGTGAGATGACTCAGAGAAGAATTATGTGAGGTGACAAGCTATTTGGCCTCTGTTCCCACCTCTACCCTCTACCCTCTATCCTAAAGGCTGTTCTTTTTTGTCCTTGTCTGGAGGTTTAGATCTTCCCCAGGATTAGCCAACATTATTCCTTTCTTAAAACAATTCTGAGACTGCGGCCAGGGGAGACCTGAATGTGGGACCCTTGAGCAGTGTTAGAGGAACTCTTCACCTTGCAGATTCCCAGGCTCACTCTGGGGCTTGATCAGGCCAGCAATGGGAACTCCAGTCTCTGGGGCCAGGACAGAACCACACAGCTTTTCTTCTGCACAGAGGTCTTCGGAACACACCGTCTGTGGGAAGTTTCTATGCCTTTCTTTCAACACAGGCCCCCAGATTGAAGCGGGGAGCCCAGCCGGAGTGGCTCAGTGGTTGAGTGTCGACCTATGACCTGGAAGGTTGTGGTTCTGTTCCTGGTGAGGACATAGATCCGGGTTTCAGGCTCAATCCCCAGTGTGGGGTGTGCAGGAGGCAGCTGATCAATGATTCTCATCATTGATGTTTCTCTCTCTTTTTCCCTCTCCCTTCTTCTCTAAAATCAATTAAAGAACAAACAACAACAACAACAAAAAACCCACCTAAAGTGGGAAGAGAATCTAGAGGTGGACAGAGACGATTGAACATCATCTCCTAATAAAAGACAGAACCTGATCCTGTTTCTGATTTTCCATCCGAGCCCCTTGGCAGGAGTTAGGAAAGGCAGTGCGCATGCTGTGAGTAGAGGCCGGGGGTCAGCCAGCTATGGTCCCTGTGTTCTCACCAGCGGAGCTGTGCTATTGGGAGGCTGACTTCTGCCAACAGGGAGATGTGTGCCCGGACAGAGTCCCTACAGAGTTATCACGGGGAAAATCCTGCCACACAGACAGGTTTGAGAGAGGCTTATCCCTCCCATCCGCGGGCTGTAGTTTCCTCCTCAACAGCAAAGAAATTGAACCTGCAGGCTCCTTCCAGCAGTCAAAGGCTGGTTCCACTGTCTCATCCTGCAATCCCTAATGGAAGTGTAGAGCCCCGAGGCAGGGCGTGGCAGTTCTTGCTCATTATGGGATTCCCAGGACCTGACTAACTGACGGGAGTGAACAATATAGCACGTGACCGATTAGACCAAGCGCTCTAGGAGGTCATTCATTCACTCAACAATATTCATTTATTGAATATTTTGTGTCAGGTGCTGTGCCAGACACCAGGGGTATAAAGATGAAAAAAAAAAGCACAAGTCCTTTGCTCAAGAAAAGCAATTTATAACATGGTAGCTTATGAGCTATAACCCCACATGTACCTAGAATTTGGCAGCCATTCCCCCACCTAAGCCTGGGGGCTGAGAGATGGGAGGTCTCAGAAAGTGCTTTCAAAAAGGGATCTTGAAAAAACGATTAGGAGTTACTAGAAGGAGAGGAATGGCTTTCCAGGCAGAAGGAACAGCATAGCTAATACAGCAGTGGTTCTCAACCTTCCTAATGCCGCGACCCTTTAATACAGTTCCTCATGTTGTGGTGACCCCCAACCATAAAATTATTTTTGTTGCTACTTCATAACTGTAATTTTGCTACTGTTATGAATCATCATGTAAATATCTGATATGCAGGATGTATTCTCATTGTTACAAATTGAACATAATTAAAACATAGTGATTAATCACAAAAACAATATGTAAGTATGTATGTGTTTTCCAATGGTCTTAGGCGACCCCTGTGAAAGGGTCATTTGACCTTCAAAGGGGTCACGACCCACAGGTTGAGAACCGCTGTTCTAGTGCAACTCTCTCAAGTGACAGACTCAGAACCGAGGTTCAGATAAGAAGTTATTTGCCCAAAGTCGCACCGCATATTGGGGCTAAAATTGAGAGCACAACCCAGCTCCCATTTCTTTATTCAGTCAGTCACTCAGTCAACATAACCTTTTTGGGCATTTGCTATCACATGCCAGGTGCTGCTGGGCAATGGGGGCACAAATAAGATGAGAGTCTTGTCCCAGGTCACTGATAAAGAGAGAGATGTTAAGTCACCAGGTAACCTTTACTTCACTTGTTTGCCAGGAAGTTAGATGTGAAATGCTGTGTGCAGTTACAGTAATTACCCTTAATACACATTTTCTGGAAAAACTGTCACTCTGTTTTTATTATACGTCTTTTACTCATTTATCCCTGTTTGCATGATTCTATCATTTCTTTGTTATTTACTATAAGTTGTCTCAAATTATTTTTGGAAATAAGTGGAGTGTCAACAATACAGGTTAACATACTTATTTCAGTCAGGATTAGGTTTGGCCATGGGTAATGGATACTCGAAATAACCATGGCTTCAACAAGGCAGGCTGTCTCTCACGTGACTGTCGGGGGTAGGCCCGCCCTGCCCAGCATGGTGTTCTGCTCCACAAGTCCTCAGGAGAACAGGGGTCCACGGGTGCTTGCCTGCTAGCTGCAACCAGCCCTCTTGTGAATTATCTGCCAAGAGCTCAATGAAGGACCCTGAGCAGGGGCACCAGCCCCAGGCCTCAACCGGCACAAATCCCCAGAGCTCCAGCTCCACCAGGTCTGCTGTAGGATGGGCCCTCTGAGGCCCATGGATTTTTTGGATGCCTGAATCCCAGGAACACCGGGGCTTGGAGGAAGTTTGCCCCCCACCTTGGGGAACAGAATGTGATAGTGGGGAAAGGGAGGAGCTGAGTTGGAGCCCCAGTCAGTTGCCGTGTGAGGAGGAAAATGTGCTTCTTCAGAGGCAAAGGCCCAGACTCGGGCCCCATGGGAAGGCAAGTCTGGTGTGTAATTCCTTGGAGTGTGACCTCCTCACAGGCCTGTAGCTGAACTGGACTAGAGCCAGTCCCTGGGTATAGGAGAATATCCGGCAATGTTATAAGTCAGCGGTTCTCAACCTGTGGGTCGCGACCCCTTTGAAGGTCGAATGACCCTTTCACAGGAGTCACCTAAGACCATCAGAAAACACATATATAATTACATATTGTTTTTGTGATTAATCACTGTGCTTTAATTATGTTCAATTTGTAACAATGAGAATACATCCTGCATATCAGATATTTACATGACAATTCATAACAGTAGCAAAATTACAGTTATGAAGTAGCAATGAAAATAATTTTATGGCTGGGGGTCACCACAACATGAGGAACTGTATTAAAGGGTCGCGGCATTAGGAAGGTTGAGAACCACTGTTATAAGTAGGTGATAAATAGTGTGATTGTAGTTTTAATTGCAATTGATTACCTTATCTTGGCTTAGTGTCCTGGCTTCCTAATTTCAGTTGTCTCCCTGGAATCCCTCCTCCCTTCTCAGGGGGAAAAGTCTAACATCATTGTGCAAATGTCCAGGAAGTGTGTGCGCTGTCCTAAGCCCTGCTCCTCTGGGGTGAGGGACTTTGAGTCAGCTTTAAGGCAAGCCTGGCTGGGGCTGGGTGAAGTCAAAGGCCATCTCCCATCTTGGGTCAGCCCCAGAGTGCTTCCTGCCCGCCTCTCTACCCTTCCAGAGCTGCCCCAAGGTCAGGCGGCGCCTCCCACAGTCCTGAACCCAGGCCCCTACTCCTTCCTGTGCTGGATCAGGGGGCGAGGGGGGGGGGCACATCTAGAACCATCAGAGTGGAGCAGCAGCAGGGTAGGGAGACACCATGGGGGCAGGCAGGGCTCAGCCCCCCATCCCTCAGCCTTTGCAGTCAGAGACTGGCAGCTATGCCAGAGTGACTATAGGAGGAGTTATGTAAAGCAATAGTAGTGATGGGTAATAAAAGGAGGAACTTTTCATAATTATTCTTGGATAACATTATATGCTGGGACTGTCTAGGCCAGTGGTCGGCAAACTGTGGCTCGCGAGCTACATGCGGCTCTTTGGGCCCTTGAGTGTGGCTCTTCCACAAAATACCACGTGCGGGCTCACAGGTACAGTGCGATTGAAACTTCGTGGCCCACGCGCAGAAGTTGGTTTTCAGCCTGGGTGAGCCTATTTTGAAGAAGTACTCTTGATATTTGGCTCTGTTGACTAATGAGTTCGCCGACCACTGGTCTAGGCTAACTCGGACACACAGCCGTCCTAATTCTAAGGGTGGTAGGTACCTATTGGGCCCCACTCCCACTAGCCCTCCATCATGCCAGGGGTTAAATCCAGGTTAACTTTCAGTTTTCAGCAGCCAAGGGTGTGCCCTCCTTGTGGTTCTACTACTTGGGACTGAATCACCAGACACAGAGTCCTGCCTTCTGGTTTCTGAAGATGCCCCAAAGCTGACAAACCAGCCCTCTTGGCCTTCGCCCCCCCGCCCCCCGCCCCCGGAAGGGATGTGCCTCTCTTCTCTTTGTTCCTCATGCCTGGCTGAGCACAGGCAGGATTCTCTGAGGACTGTGGGACTGTCTGTCCATGTGGGGATCTCAGCTCCAGGGAAAGGGAGGCACGGTGGGCTGTTCCAGGGAGCACTGGGTCCAGGTTTGAGTTTGTTGTAATTTTTTTTTCTACCTTAAAAAGTGTTGGGCCCAAGGAAGTAACTTCCAGCTCTAAAATCTCATGATTGTGTGCGGTTCCTGCCCTGAGGGACAAGCCTGGCATTGATCAGCCCTGGCCCTTAGGACTGGTGTTAGAGGTAAGGTGTACTGAAATCTGCACCCCTTCAAAGCAGGCCTGATTCAAAAGAAGCAAGCAGGGCTCCCTCTTAGCAATGACAAGGACTCAAGACTAACTAACCCACAGGGAGCTATACTCCTGGCTGCTTGGTACACTTTGCTTCGTTCTCCTTTACAAGTGGGCCCACACCTGGGTCCTCCTGGGCCTCCTCTGATGCACTTCTAGCTGTTTCTCAGAGGTTCCCACAGCTGTCGTGGGCCTTCTTTGCTTATGAGAAAACATCTCCACTAGCCAGTCCAAGATGGCGGTCTCTTTCCTTTCAGCAATTTCCATCAGAATGGAGATAGAAAAAGTGGGGATCCCAGTAGCACATTTGCCTGGATTATACAGACATCGGTTTCATCCACACTTCTCCGAGCTTTTGTGTCTCCCCAACTCTACCCCTTCCCCAGCTCACTCTTTTGTCGAATCCTCTTAGATGTTAAATCTGTCTAGTGGGTTGAGGTTTGAAATCGACAGAAATCTTGCACTTTTTGATCGAAACCAATGAAATCCTCTCTCTGCTGTGCTTTCTTCGGTGTCTCACTTCTCACTCCCACAGGCTATGTTGTCTGGATTTACCGTAAAGGAAAGTGAGGGCAGGGACCTTGTCTTTTTCATCTTTGAATCCTCTCCAGCCTGGCTAATCCAAGTGTGGTTCACATTAGCATAAGATCTCCGGGTGATGGATTAAGGTTTGAGCAACTCTGTCCTAGGCATTCAGCACAGGACTCTTCCAGTGTTGGCTGGAGCCAGGAAGTAGGTATACACTATGGATGGTTAGAGGCAATACACTTCTGAAACGACATGTTTTATGGGTCTGTCTTACTGTTCCTGTTAAATCACAGCAAGGAAAAAACCCATGGGAGGAGGTTCTGGCTGAATGTAACCACAGAGAAGCTGGAACACTTCCAGCAGGGAAAGCTACAGCCCCTTTCTCCAAGGCTTGCTTCTGGCAACAGCTGCATCTTAACAGGCCTCTGGATTCTCCAAAAGAGAGATTACAACGGTGGGATCTGCAAGTCTCAGGAAAGGCTGTGGGAACCCAGAGGTCTGGGGATTCATCTCACACCATCCCATATTGGCAGCTGCCATCTTGGCCTAAATGTGGACAGCCTTGTGAATAAAGAAAGTAGCTGTAGCAATGCCATGTGTGTGGCTCTGGCCTGAGGGTTATGCAGGATCTAGAGACCTTGCCCCTGGTTGGCTCTGCCCTCCAGACACCAAGTATCTAATGGCCTAAGGCAGTGGTTGGCAAACTGCGGCTGGAGAGCCACATGTGGCTCTTTGGCCCCTTGTGTGTGGCCACGAAGCTTCAATTGCACTGTACGTGTGTGCCCGCATGTGTTATTTTGTGGAAGAGCCACACTCAAGGGGCCGCAGTTTGCCGACCACTGGCCTAAGGGCACAGAGTTCCTTGAGTATGGAATTTGGGGCCAGAGGTCTAGGGCCTAGACCAGTGATGGAGAACCTTTTGAGCGCACGCGTGTCATGGGTTCACCATCACTGGCTAGACTCCCAGGGGTCCTCAAACTTTTTAAACAGGGGGCCAGTGCACTGTCCCTCAGCCGGTTGGAGGGCTGGACTATAGTTTAAAAAAAAAAACAACTATGAACAAATTCCTATGCACACTGCACATATCTTATTTTGAAGTAAAAAAACAAATGTTTTCGGCGGGACACATGTGGCCCGCGGGCCGTAGTTTGAGGACCTCTGCTAGGCAATCCAGCCTAACCGGGCAGGCGCGGGCCCAGCTGTGGGTGCTGCCATACGAGCTGTCCTCTTCTACTTCCTCCAGGCACTGCCTGGCTTGTGGGGCAGAGTTCTGAGTGACAGCTCATTAGATGCAGAGAGCCAGTAGAAATTCAAACTTTAGAACAATCTGTCTGGCTTTGTCCAGGAGCCAGCCTGGTCAGTAATGACCAGAGAACAAAGGGTTCCACAGATATGGAAAGAAAACAGCATGAAACTTTAATGGTGTATTTTAAAGGCAGGTGTAATGGATCTGGGCCAAATTCCTCCACACTCGCAGGTCTGCTCCCCTGCCTTCCTTCCTGGACATTTATTTTTCCTTGCAAGTCTCCATGCTGCTGGCATGCTCCTATATGCCTGCTCCACTGTAGCTACTATGCAGATTCTCTTGAGGGGTGGGCACTGCCAAAGGGTCTGTGGCCAGGAGGCCCCTGCTTCCCTCTCTGCAGCCTGAGGATCGCGTGGGTGCTCACGTCCACCCCAACTCGGAGCTTTCAGGAGGGAGTCACTGAGCCATGGCCTCCCCTGGATCTGGAGAGAGAAGGGAGGGCAGTTGGAGCTGGATCTGGAGGGGAAAAGAGGAAGTTGAGAGGGCAGAGAGATTAAGAGAGAACACTAGGCTTCTGTGACACTGGTTTCTGGCCCTCATTTCAAGGAGGCCCCAGAGCAGTAGCTGCTTCTGGGCTGCAAGCACTGTCCTGCCCTGCCCTGTGGTCATGCCACCTGCTTCCCATTGGCCAGCTTGTAATACTGGGGTTGGTTGCAATCACCACTGGGAGCCCCAATTAATTCACTGTGCATATTCACTTCTAATTGTATGCAAATGTATGCAACTAAGCACAACATTTGTGGCTATCCCTAGAGGCCTGGTGCTATTTTTGTTCAGATTCCCAAGCTGGGATTGTGGGGTTTGTATGGGCATTCCAGAGGCCTGGGGGCATTTATAGGCTGGGACCATTTCCTTTTTAAAGAAAACAACTCATTTTTCCTCTACTTCCTTTTCTTCTTGCTTTTAGAAATTCAGCCCTAGACTCTGAGAGAATGAAGAAATGTGAACCCAAACCCAAAAATGAAAGCCAGGAAGAAAGCCCCAAGCCCTCCTGGGACTGGGCACAGTCTGGGAGGCACTGTCTCCCTGTGAAGAAACAAGGGTCACATGATTGTCTTATTTTTTTACAATAATAATTTTAGGGTTAACATAAACTTTCTGTTCTGCCATTTCAGTGTTTAAGTTATGTACTGGGAATATAAATCGAGGGTTTGCTGTAGCCTCCGCTGGGGAATTATTTAACAGGTAAGTCTCACCCTGTCTTAATTAGCAATAGCTCAGAAGGACACGGACAGTGAGCAGCAGGGACACTGGTGGTTCTGGAGCGGGGCGCCACAGAGAAGGCTTGGACAGCCAACCCATCACACCTCTGAAACTAATATCTCCTGAGCATCTATGCGGTTGGCCCATGCTAAGGACTTGCACGTTTTGTCACCTGGTTTAATCCCCAGAAGCAGATGAAGGAACTGGGACTCAAAGAAGTAAAGTATTTTATAAGGGGCACAGCAGGATTTCCATCCGATGAGGATTCCAAGCCCACCCTTCTTCCACCGCTGGCTACTTCCCTGAAACAGCCTGTAGCAGAGGAAGCACCTGCTTTCCTGGCCAACACAACCAAGGGGCCTGGTGGCTATTCTCCTGAACTCAGGCCAGAAGCTACTGCTCCTAACGGTGTCATTTTGCACAACCACTTACACAGGATGGCACGTGGGCCCTAGGTTACCCTGGCTTCCATTTCACTTTTATGCTTTGCTAAGCTCCACACCAAGTTCTCTTTCTGTCTAAGAAATTGTCCTGGTCTTAGGAGGCACCAAAGACAGGCCGGGTTGGGCAGGGGTGCAGCCAGTGTGCATGCTGTGGGCTCTGCGTCTGGGACAGTCTGGGTCAGTGCAGGATTGGGGCTGATGAAGGATCTTCCTTGTTTCTGGAATAAGTGAAGTGTTTGGGTGACACGAGACCCTCTTGTGTTGAAGGCAGACGCCTCCTTGTCCTCTAGAGGGAATTTAACTGCGAGATTAGAAATGAACAGCAGGCCCTTGCCCTCCGTGTCTGTTCCCTGGGGTGGCAGTCCACCTGGGAGCAGGATGCATTGTTCCATGACCCCCGGCTCAACCTCAGGTTCCGAAAGAAGCTCCGTTTTCTCCTGTGTCTCTCTTCCTGTAGGGCAGATTTGGGAGAAGGGGCATAAAATGGAGAAGGGGTATTTTAGGGCCTTTTACATAACCTGCTTTAGTTAATTTATTAATTTTAAAGTTTGAATTTTCTTCTCTTCCTCTTGTTAATGCAAAACTCTACCTAGAGCAGCGGTCGCCAACCGGTGGTCCACCGGTTGTTTAAGAAAACCTTTGAGGTACAGTCCCAAACCCCAGATGTTGGCAACCGCTGGCCTAGAGCATCATTTCGATATGCCAATGTTGCAGGTTTGATCTCCCATCAGGGCACATTCAAGAAGCAACCAATGAATGAATCAACAAGTGAAACAACAATTTCTCTCTCAAAAATCAATCAATAAATAAAAAAAAGTTTTTAAAGATAGAGATTATATAGTATTGTGAAGTGCTTTGAGTTGGACCTGGTTCAAAACCCAACTCTACATTTAAAATGTGACCACAAACAAGACAGCTTTCTGAGCCCCAAATTCCGAACCTGTAAAATCATCATATAGCATTCAGCATAAGGCCTGGAAAATAGTTAACAAGGGTACAATAAATATGAATGGTATTTAGCAAAGATGATTCTTCTAGGAAGAGCTTTCTATTTCTCTCCCAAAGGCCAAAGGGGAGCAGAAGTATACTACATGTTCCCTCCAGGCCAAAATGTGAACAATTCTAAAGAAACCATGAACTTGTATACTGCATTTGAGTTCATAATTACAAATTACATGTTATATAAGTGAAATTTACAATAACATTTAGTCATGAGTAACAAGACTTGGAGGGTTCTGTCCCCAAAAAATATTTGTTTCTAGTAAACATTTGGTTTGTCCTAACGTTGAATTCAGTTTACCACACATTTATGCCTATGGAGACAGCAACTATGCCAGAGTCAAATAACAAAAGTGCCTATTTTTGGAAGAGTTCAATCTCAAGGAGAAAAACACATTAATCTATATATAGAAAACCCTAATATGCAAATAGACTGAACGGTGGAACAACCGAACAACCGGTTGCTATGACATGTGCTGACCACCCAGGGGTGCGGAACATGGCAGGCAGCAGGCAGCAGGCAGCAGAACTCGGAAACTGGTGGGCGTTGGCAGCGGCAGGCTGGTGGAGCAGGTGAGCAGGGGTGCCAGACAAAACCGGTGCCTGGATCTGGTCCCAATCACTCAGCGTCATCAGCGAGTGTGAGCGGGGCTGGAGCCATCAGCATGTGGGAGCAGCAGGCTGCTGCCCCACTTGCTCCTCAGGAGCAGGAGGAGGTGGAGAAACCCTCAGGGGCTATCAGGGCCGGTGCCAGCCGCAGGTGCAAGTGCCAGGTGGGACCTCGGCGGGGGCCCCCCCCCCCCCATGCCCACCACAGCCTCATGGCCCACAGTTCCTTTCAAGGTGCACGAATTCGTGCACTGGGCCCCTACTGTATATATAAAACCAAAAGCAAATAAATACAAAACAATAATAAGTAATAAGAAAGAATAGGAAGGGTTAACAAAGGATGGCTTTCTAGGGCAGTGGTTGCCAACCGGTGGTCCACGGACCACTGGTGGTCCATGAGGTCTGAAAGGTTGACAACCGCTGGTTTAAGGAAACCTTTGAGGTATAGTCCTAAACCCCAGATGTACATTTGAATAAGCTGGGGAGCTTTAGAAAACTCTAAGCCGGTCTGGATCCCATCCCTAGAGATTCTAATGGGTCTAATTGTGGAAAGCATGGGCATCAGGGTTTTTTTTTTAAGCTCCCCAGGTAATTCTAATGTGCAGCAACATTTAGAACCACTGCATTCCAATCACCTGGCAGGCTTATTAAAACAGATTACTGGGCCCCACCCTCTGAGTTTCTGAGTCAGTAGGTCTGGCAAGGAGAGCAAGAATTTGCATTTCTAACAAGTCCCAGGTGATGCTGATACTGCTGGACCAGGCACCACCCTTTGAAAACCACTGTTCTAGACTGACACTTAGGTGAAGGCAACTGTTAATTATTACTACAATTTATCGAGTGCTTACCATATATCAGGCACTTTGTTATCAAAGACTTTACATATTGTAGTGTC
>NW_006383006.1:5832621-5834426 GCF_000327345.1 Myotis davidii
GGGGAATACTGGCTCCCAAGGGCTCTTAGCCCCTGCAGATTTTATCTTCCCAAACCACAATACTTGGCACATAGTTGATGCACAGTAAATATTTACAGGCGTACTTGGAGATATTGTGGGTTTGGTTCCAGACCACCGAGATAAAGCAAAGTGTAATCTGTTTGTTGGTAGATGGTAACTTTGTGATACCAATAAAGAAGAGCAATAAAGCAAAGCACAACAAAACGAGGTCTGCCCGTATTTAATAGAATAGCATTGACTGTATCTTATATTACAGCACTTGGTTATATACTGTTCTGAATTAAATGTCCTCTATTCCTTCTTCTGTGTAAATTGTGCCTCCTTAAAAGACGAAGACAACAAATGATTGGCAAGCCAATGGCAGCAATACATGAAAAGGATTATACACCACATAGAATTTTTCCTAAGATTGCAAGGTTAATTTAATATATAAAATTAATCAATATAATACCCTATATCAATAAAATAAAGGACAAAACTACATGATCCTCCTAATCAGCAAAGAATAAACATTTGACAAAATCCAACATGTTTTCATGATAAAAACAATCAATAAATTAGGAATACAAGGGAACTTCCTAAACCTGAAAAAGGGCATCTACCAAAACTCCCACAGCTAACATCATACTTAATAGAGAAAGACTGAAAGCTTTTTCTCTAAGATCAGGAACAAGACAAGAATATTTACTCTTGTCACTCTGTGCAGCATTGCGCTGGAGGTTCTAGCTTGGGCAGTTAGGCCAGAAAAAGTAATAAAAGGTATGCAGTCTGGAAAGACTATCTCTCTTTGCAGATGACCTGATCTTGTACACAGTAAAGCCTTAGGAATCTTCAAAAAGAAAAAAAACAGCACTATTTGACTAGTAAATGAATTCAGCAAAATTAGAGAGTAACAGGTCAATATACAAAAACTAACTGTATTTCAATACACTAGCAATAGGCAATCTGAAAATAAAATTAAGAAAACATATTTACAGTAGCACCCAAAACAATAAAACACTTAATACATTTTTTCCAAAGACTTTTAATATATATTTTTATTGATTACAGAGAAGAAGGGATACTGCTGGACCAGGCACCACCCTTTGAAAACCACTGTTCTAGACTGACACTTAGGTGAAGGCAACTGTTAATTATTACTACAATTTATCGAGTGCTTACCATATATCAGGCACTTTGTTATCAAAGACTTTACATATTGTAGTGTCATTTATTCCTATCATAGCCTGTATAGTATGATCTTTTCAGTAAAATAGATGCTGTTTTTATAATGGTATACTTATTTTGTATGTGCTAGATTTTACTCCCGACTAGAACATGTGCCTTCTGAAAGTAGGGCCAATGATTTTTTTTACTCTTTTTCTGGAATTTCTTCCCCTACCCTACACTTGTCACATAGTGCTTGTCACATAGTAATAACTATGATTTGTTGAGCATCTGCTATGTACCCAAAGCACTCCACTAGGTGCTTTGCTTAGTTTATTACACTTTCTACTCCCCAACAACCACATCAGGAGAGTGCTATAATTATTTCCACCTGACAGGTGATGTAACTAAGTTCAGAGAAGTTAATGTACTATTCCCATATCACCAGCAGGTGCCAATACTGGGATTTTAATCCCAATTTGTCTGACTCCAAAACCTTTGTTCTTACGCTGTTATTCTGGCTTCTTAATTGTGTCACAGTATTATCTCTGGCCACCTAACTGAATCCTCAAGGAGTCCTGGCTGCTTTTGTAATGGCCCTTGGGCATGACTGAAGTGGGGAAGGCGGGGAAGGGGGG
>NW_006383006.1:5835346-5841249 GCF_000327345.1 Myotis davidii
AAAACATATTTACAGTAGCACCCAAAACAATAAAATACTTAATACATTTTTTCCAACGACTTTTAATATATTTTTTTATTGATTACAGAGAAGAAGGGAGAGGGAGAGAGAGATAAAAACATCAAGGTTATCTCGTCCAAAGTAATGGTGATGGTCGTAGTCGATGACCTGTCTTGGAGCTGAAGTAAGCCGGGGAAGTAGTATCTTCCTAAGGTCAATAAGAACTTGTGCCAGGGACTTATACAGAGGTCAGTTTTGTATATTTTATATCCTCATTGTGAGAGGGGTCAGGGTGAAAAAGGATTCCACTCTGAAGCATCCAGGTAATTTTGATATTTTTCTCCAGTTGTGAAATCCAGGATTGACCTCGATATTTGGTTTCTTCCTCACAAGTCCACTTAGCCTCCAAGGATGCTTAGGAGGTTGCGAAACCTGGAATAGGCTCCATAACCTGGTCTGATTTGGAGGAAGAGCTCAGAGTCCGTGAGGTCCCCTTTATTCCTGAAGGTTTATTACATCTTGAACAGGTTTGATGACCCTCAGGAGAGAGCCTGAGTGGCCCTATCATTACCCCGTTACACATTGCATTTTGACATTTTTTCAAACAAAGTAAACCAGTATTGTTAAGGCTGGGCTGGTCCTAAAAGAACAACTTGATATTTATTTAAATCACTGGTTCAGGTGCCCTCACCCCTTACAAGGAGTAAGTCAGCTTAGTGGTGCAAAGAGCATCTCCGGGCTGGGAGAGACCCATCTATCGGCCGCTGGCTTCGTGTAGCTCTCTCTCTGAATGAAAAGACAGTGACAGCGCACTCAGAGCCATTTAAAGTGTCCCTCAGACTCAAGCAAACCGTTTTTGAGTGGGGATGATAACTCCACATAGGATGACTTCCACTAAAATGTGGAGCATTTTATGAGCCCATAAAGGGCTGACCATTGCTGCTGTGGGCCAAGGTAAGCCCAGAGAGAGGTGGCAAATGCAGGAAAAAAAAAAACAGGGTAGGAAGAGAGATTAAAGAGATAAAGAGCGCTGCATGGGGGAGAGGGAGTAGGAAATTGGCAGAGAGAGAAAAGAAGCCCAGGTGGGCAGAAGAGAAACCACAGGGGCAAGGAGCTCTCCTCAGTTCCAGAAAACTCCACGGCTGTGTAGGGTGGGAAGCAAAGCCCAGTACAGCGTGTCTGCCAATCTAATGGGCTCCGGACACTACACCAGCGATATCCTGGCTGTGTTGGGAGGCTCTTCCTCTCGCTGACCCACCTGACAGCCGGACATGGCCCAGACATGCGGGTACTCATCCTTGAACAGCAGATGTGAAGTCATGGTGGCTGCCTGGGACTTGTCTCCTGCATTCAGGAGGACTTCTCCTCTGAGCCCACAGGATCTCAGTCCTTGGCTGGGAAAGCCCTGCAGCCCCACCTCCCCTCCCCCATCGGGCAGTGTTCAGAAAAGGGATGAGGGGCCCCTGATGGCCCTGTACACACCTCATCCAAGCGACAGACCACAGTCTCTTGTCCAGTCATGCACATTAGCCTCAACCCACAGCGTCAGGCAGGGGTAGAAGGTAAGGCCGTGGCTCATCGCAGGCAAGGATAGAAGTAGGAACTGAAAATGTGCCCCCAGAGCTGATGCTGGGCTGCGGACCGCTTCCTGCGGGTGATGCAATCGCATCTGCCACAGGTGGTGGTAGCTGTGGGAGTGTTTGCAACTGAGAGAGGCTGGAATTCACCTCGCTAGGTTGCCTCAGGCTTGGCCTTCCTGTTCTGGGGGCACAGGGGACATGGTGTTATTGATGGGGGAAGGGGAGTGAATTCTGCCTGTGGGGAAGGACTGGGTGTGCCTTCAAGGCAGTAGATGTAAGGGATGTGAGCAGCAGCTTTCATGCCAGACAGATGTGGCCTCAAATCATAGTTCTGCTGCCGCTTGCCTTTCTTTAGAAATGTGACCTTAGTTTCCTTGAGTGTAAAATGGCACTGTCGGTGATAGTGCCTGCTTGGGGTTAAATGAGACACCTTTTGTCACATGTCTGGCATTCAGTAGGTGCTCAGCAGGTGGGAGTTGTTTGGATTATTGCCCAGGGACCTCAGGCAGGATTGGGATAAGAGGCTGGTGTTGCTCCAAAGTCCTAACCGCTGCCAAGCCAGACTGGTTGCCCAAGTTATGCCACCTCTGAATCTGTTGGGGCAAGGACATATACATGAGTATTGGAAAGTCATCTGATGATAGCTGAGCTGGGAACCGTACCCAGATCTCCTGACATCTCGTCTAGAGTTCTTTCTATTCGACCCGATGATGGGTGGGCTTTTGGAACAGGGAAGACGTGGGGCATCAAACATTTCCAGAATGTCTCTGCTTAAGGAAAGGCAAGACCATCTCGGGGCGGCCCAGCCTTCCCAGGAAGGCTGTTTACTCTTAGCTAGTCCAGTTGCAGCTCCCCCTGCCATACCCTCCTCCTGTCCCCAAGTTTCTCTTAGCTTGTGTGTAGGTGTGCATATGAGGGTTCATGAAAGGATGTGAATGCGCTCAAGGATCCCCCAGGGCCTGTATCTGCACCTCCTGTCCTTGGCGAGGAGCCTAGCACATGGCAGGTGCTTAGTTAATGTTTAGTGAACTCACACCTAGGAGACTGAGCCTCTCTCTCACTGCCAGATAGGAACCCTCTTCCACTTCAAGGCTGTGGGGGCTGAGGGGTGGGCTGGGAAAGCAGCCGATCCAACTCCCCTTCTCTGCCCAGGTCCTCTTGAACACCAGATTCAAAACCTGGGAGGCTCCAGGCCCAGAAGGGACCAGTCCCCAGCTCCTCCAGGGTGGCGGGTTTCCCTGATAGCAATCGGCCGTTCTCTGGCCTCAACTTGAAATTTCTGAGGTTTCCCTGACAATCCCAAGGAAAGTATGTACTGAAGTATTGATGTACCTTTGTCCAGGAAAGAGGCTACATCCTGGGGGAGGTAGATTTAAAGGAAGAGTATTCTTACTGGATTTCTTTGTCTCTTAGCAGGATAGAGCCAACTTTTCCCCCATGGGCTAGGCATGCTGAGCCCTGGGCTGGGCAGGAAGTGGGGGACAGTGGAGCCGAGGCACCACCCTCAGGGCCATGGTTGTAGTTTTTCTGTAAATTTGTCTCCAAAGACATAGTTCCATCATGTGCCACGCCTGGAGGGCGGACTGAGGGCACCAAAACATTGGTGGCATCACCTTTCCCTTCTAAGGGGAGGCTCTGCTGGTGAGAAGAAACTCAGGTAAGGCCAACCATTCCAAGTGGCAAACACAATGTATCACGGGACATTCATGGCAAATCCTCCACTGAAGGTTTTTTCCACTCTCCAATACAGAACTATTCATTTTTTAAAAGTGAAACTTATTTTTAAAATATGTTTTCTCTTGATTTTAGAGAGAGAGAAAGGGGAAGGGAGAGACAGAAACATCAATCAGCTCCTCCGGCATGCCTCCCATCGGGGACTGAGCCCAAAACCTGAAACCAGGGCATGTGCCCTGACTAGGAATTGAACTGGCGACCTCTCTGTGCATGGGATGATGCTCAACAAACTGAGCCGTACCAGACGGGCTGTTCATATTTTTTAAATGTGGAAATGTACGTTCATCCATTTGCTCACTCAGGAAATATTTATTGAATGTCCCCCAAAACAAAACTGAGTATGTGCTGAATGTCATGATTTATGGATTTCACCTTGTCTTCTAGGTTCCACTGGGCTTTAGCATGGCAGCCTCAGTCTCCACATTTCTCCTTACATCCAGTTTTCTGAGTTCCCAAATGTTTTCTCTTTAGTATCTGCTTTTTCTATTTTAGTCTCACTGAACCAGTGATTGGCATGTAGTGAGCTCATTGACTGGGAAATCAAGTCTTTCCATTTGTTTATCCAATTAGCAGAAGCCAATGTCTGTCTGCTGTCTGTTCTGCTGGTTCCTTCTCTCTCTCTCTCTCTCTCTCTCTCTCTCTCTCTCTCTCTCTCTCTCACCCTCCAGGAGAGAGGGACTAATTCCCATGCAGGCAGATGGAACCATGCACAGAGAGAATGAATTCACTCTGTTCGTGCAAGTCCGGCAAGGGATGGACACCCAGGTTCCTGGTCTCTCTTCCATTCAGGATCCCTCCTTGAGGGAGTTAAGAGGCGAGGGGGTCAAGCATTATGGGCTCCCCCACCACGACCCCCACCTTCCCCATAAATCAGTTTCCAATCTAACCCCTCCCTGGGGGTTGAGTTACAAACCTCAGTAACCCCAGGGCGGCCTGCCTGGTAATTCCTATTATTCAGCTGTCAGCTGGTTTTTAAAAAAACCTCCCTTCCCAGTGATCCAGTTACCAGAGTTTTAGAGCCCATTCCTTGTCTCAGAGAGAAATCCTATAGCCAGGTGGAACAATGGGGAGGGCTCCTGCCTGCTGTCTACCGGGAGCTGGGCTTTCTCTTCTGCCCAAAGCGCTCCTCTTAACTCTTTGCATCCCTCCAAGGTTGGGGGGGGAAGGTCGGCCTTCCTCTCCGGCCTGCACACTGATGCCATTCAGAGCAACTGTGCCTTCCTCTGGGACCCTCCTTCTAGAGCCAGGGTCAGTTCGCAGAAGAGAAAACAAATTGGGGCACGGGGTGGGGAGGTAGGGGGAGAGAGTAAGGAACCTCTCCAAAATAAAGGCTGCTGCAGCTGCAGTGTGCATTTGCTCTGAGCCCAGTCAAAAGCCTAGGGTTCCTCTGTTCCTAAAGTGCTGCTGCTGGACCGGCGGCTCAGATCCCAGATCTCCAGCCCTGCAGGTCCTGACTCTGCTGAGTCTGCCCTGTCCGGCAGGGGAGAAAGGGCCCGGAGGGAGGAGTCTGTTTTGACAGTGATGAGAGGTGGGGAGTGAGGCTCCTGACCTCCCTGACCCCTTTATCCCTGACAGTCTTTTCTGGTCCCTCTGGCTCAGAAGGCTGGGCCCCTGCTGCTTGACCTTAGAGGCTGATAACACAGGAGGCCAAGCCACCAGGTGTCCTTTAGAACTAGCCTGAGGGAGCAGCCTGGGAAAGCCTGGAGAGAGGTCTTAGAAGAAATGTCAGAGAGGGTGTGACCCTCCCTTCATCTTGCAAACTGCCCAGACCCACTAAGATGATCCCCTCCCCAGCCCCATTACCCTACAATGATGATTTTTTAACCTTTTATAGGGTCACAGGCCCCTTTGGGAAACTGTTGTAAGGTATGGAGCCACCCCTCCAAAAATGTATGTGTGGATCCACGCAGAAGTTAGCCAGTGTTAGGGGTTCATCGATCTTAAAGTGGAGGAAATCCTGGTGAGTGTGACAAATACATGGGCCCCAGGTGAACACCCTGCTCTCCCAGCTTCCTTGCCTTGTGGGCCCAATCCCACCTTGTGAGGAAGCAGACAGAGCGTTAGCAGCTTGGATGAGTCAGGAGAATTAGGATGACCCTGCCCTTGGGGGCCCGGGCTGCCCCAGCGGACAGATTCAGAGCTGCTTTGTCTGTCAGTCCCACTCTTTACCCTAAGTCCTCCCCATCATTACAGTGGCCAGCCTGAAACACTGGCCCCGGAGGGAAGCCAATAGGAAGGTTGGGAGGAAGGAGTGGAAGGAGATCTGCATGGTGACCGGGAAGGCTCCCGAGAACCCTGCGCAGAGGCTGGGCTGGTCTCCTCGTCTCCCCACATGTGGCATGACAGGTTCCGACACTCCCTCTTGGCCAAGCCTCCTGGTAAAATAATATACCTCCTTTTGGCTCCAGCACCTCTTTTTTGGATGCCTGTCAACTCCTGGGGGGACTGGGCTGTTGGCCAGCTTGGAGTCTCCCGTCTTTCCCTTTTCCCTCTTCTCCATCCTTTTGGGATGGTGTTTTCTTACTCTAGCAACCATAGTCCTCACTATGCCTGGTTTGCTCTCTTTCAGGCACCCTTGGAAGGAGCTAG
>NW_006383006.1:5841285-5842680 GCF_000327345.1 Myotis davidii
AGAAAGAATGGGTAGGAAAAGGGTATAAGATGACATCAGGCTCCTCTGGGCTAAGGGTCCCAGCTCTGCTTAGATCTGTCTGAGTTTACAACCACCCGTCCCCCTGCCACTGGGATCAGGCCCTACAATCGATCATCAGGTCTATTGCAGGGACTGGCTCCCTCTCATTCATTTCTGGCCCCTTCATTTATCTTTCCTAAAATTCAGGCTTGGCCAAGTCACTCATCTTCTATAAAATCTTTGCTGGCTCTGCGTTGCCTCCAGAATAAGTACAGATTCCCCAACCTGGCATTCTAGGGGCACCTCTGTACTCTGACTTACATCTACCTGTCCATGCCCACCCTTCCTACATCCCAGTGTGCACCCAGTGATCCCACCCTCTAGCCTGCCCCCAGGACAGATTCCCCAGCTTACTTTATTCTGCTGCCCCCAGGCCTGGGCTGCTTTGTCTGGTTTTCCATATTGAAAAATTTCCCCATCCTTCAAGGCCTAACTCAAAAGCCTTCTCCCTAAAGCCGGGTCCCGCCTTTGCATTCTGAATTTTTCTGCGTCTCTAACAGTCATTATCTCCAAAATCAACACATTTCCTCCTTCTTTCCATTATTTTCAGGTCTATCTCTCCGAGTAGATTGTAAGCTCCCTGAGGACAGACAGCCGGTTTTTGGCACCTAACACAGTACCCCGCACAATACAGGTGCTCAATAAATGTTTGTGAACGTCCACACTCCCTTGCCAGTGGTATGCGATCTGCAGGACACTTTGCTCTCCCGGCAGCACCGGCACCACCTCTGGATGCGGCCGTAAAAAGGATGCGTGTCACCTGCCCCAGCATCTCGCCTCTCCTCAGCCAGATGCTTAGTTTGTAAGGGTGCACGCCCAGCCAAGAAGAGGACCCGAGGGCCCCTTTGGATGTGTTTGATCTGAAAGCCACTCAGTAACAGCTTTAGACAATGTTCTCAGGCTTCCTTCCTATAGACTTGGGGCTGGAGTTTCTCCTGACGCGCTCGTCTCGGCAAGCGGAGGGTGCTTTGCCACGAGGCCAGGATCCGCGGGGACCCGCACTTGCACCCACCGGACGCCGCCAGCCGCGTCTGAAAGCTCTCAGCCTCCTCCTCCCCTCCCTGTCTGGAGCCGTATTTATTTAGCCCATTCCCGAGGAAGGACACAGAAGTCCCTTTGGCGCCCCCTCGCTCGTTCCTAATGGAAGGGTGAGTCCCCGGCGATTCCTGAGCTTGCGTGAGGAACAGAATCTGCGTGGCGGACGACGCGCCAATTGCGTTTCTGGCGCGGGTCAGAACTTTTGCTCGGCCCCTTGCAATGTTTCCAACGGAAGGTTCGTTTCTTGACCGTCCCTGGCAGCCGCCCAGCCCGGGACCGGGGGCTCCGCTCGCCATT
>NW_006383006.1:5842700-5847168 GCF_000327345.1 Myotis davidii
AGGAGTCGCGCTGTGCGTGGGGGCCCGGGAAGGCTTGGACTGCGGGTATCTGGGGTGATCATGAAGGACTGGGGCGCTGGGCTGTGGAAGCGGGGTGCAGAACCCACATCTAGGTGCGCTGCTCCACGAGGCAATGTGGGGTTGTAGCATTTGAGAGTCCCAGGAGTTGGGTCCAGGTGGGCAAGGGAGCCTGCGGTGCACTGCCGAGCCGACCTGGGCGCCAGAGAACAGCCGGGGCTCCGGATCTTACTTTGGGGTAGGGCAGGAAGTTGTGGGGCGTCCTGCCTCCCCGCGGAGTCTGAAGGCCCCTCTCCTTAACAGCTGGGCTTTCCCCTCCTTCCCAATTGCGTCTGGGCGCCAAGCCCCCGAGCGCTCGTCACGCTGGACCCTGGCGCGGAGCCCTGGCATCACGACTCGGAGGCCGACACTCTCTCCTGGAGTCACCCAGGTCTGGTGTGTGCTGTGTGAGTGTGAGTGCGTGGTGTGTGCGCGCGTGCCCAGATTTTAGCCCCTGTCGAAGTTCAGAGTGCCTCCTGCCTTCTCCTGGGAGGAGGAGTCTGAGCTCAGCATCCCTGTTAGAGCCCATAGGGGCTGGGATGGCTACGGCGGGCTTTAGTTCCCCTTGCTAGAAATAAAGCCTTCCCTAGCAGTCCTCTCAGGAAGTGCTTCTCCTACCAGTTTGGACATCACCCCTTCAGGTCTGGGGAGGGGGAGAAGAGGTTCTCTTTACTGTATCCTAGTTTACACTTGACCTTGCCCAGCACCCCTCCGAGGCTCCCACCTGCAGTTCCTGTTGAGAGTAGGAAGGGTACCCTGGCTGGCAGAGCCACACCCTCTGGCTATACCTCCCCCACTGTTCAGTCCAAGTAAGGGTTGCACTTTGGGGCTTTGCTGGGAGAGGGAGGGGGAGGGGGAGGGGAGGTGACGGGCTTCAAAGGAAGAAACAAGACAATGAGTCCTGGTTGTGACTGACTTTGGAGGGCCCCTTCTTAGGTTGGGATTGCCGGTTTGCTGAGAGGAGGCTGAGGGACAGGAGGGGAGCCCCTGCCAGCTGACTGGCAGGATAGCCTTTGGTCTTTTCAGCATGAAACTTTGTTTACTGGTGCTGATAAGCTGGAGTTCTCCCACCCACCCCCCTTGGGAAACAATATTCAAAGAATACCAGGTGCCTCTTTTGCCATCCAAGTGGCCATCTCCTTACTCTCCAGGGAAGAGGGCAGGAGATAGGACCATAGCTTCAGGACTAGGTGGGATAGAGGGACAGAGAGACAGACGGCTTGCATTTGGGAAAGCCGGGACTTCTGCATTTAACTGAGATTTCTTTAAGTACTTCACCAACCCACAGACCATTTGGCTTGTTCTTCAAAGGCAAAAGACTGGGAAGCAGAATTCCCAGGGGACCGCCAATTGAATCTGGCAGTGACAAACATTGTCTCTCTGTACCCTTAATTATTCAGGTGGTTTTTTGCTTCTAGCTGCTCTAGTGGGGTTCCTAGTTAGTGTGTAGGGGGCTGGGTTGGGAATTCAAGATGCTAGGTGGCTCCAAGGTCAGACTTCCAAGAGTCATCAGGTGGAGCAAGAGGAACTTCTTTATTACCAAGAAACTCGTATCAACAACCTGAGTATTTTGGCAGTGAGTGAGGTCACAGAGAAAGGGCAAAATTTCACTTCCTCCTGCGAGGCAGATCGTACCAATCTAAGGTTCAGCACTGGCAGGAGTGGTGGGCTGTGGGAAAGGGTTTGAAATCAGGGAGACTGGTGAGTAGATTGAGCTGGAGGAGGTCAGTTACTTTGCAGGATGTTGGACCCACCCTCTAGGCCAAGCTGTGGTGGGCAGACGGCTCTACTGTGCTGAGAGGGCAGCTGCAATGACTAACTTGGGTCTTTCTTCCCTTTCTCTCCCAGGACACACTCTTACCACACCAGGGAGCCTGTTTGTTGTGTTGAGCAAGCTGGGGGTGGAGACTAGAGTAGATGGGCAGATGGGCAGGGCCTAGCAGGTTTGGAGGGAACCTGGCTGTCCTAGGATTGCTGGCTGGCTTTTGTTTTTA
The DNA here is from genome assembly GCF_000327345.1 of Myotis davidii. NCBI lineage: Eukaryota > Metazoa > Chordata > Mammalia > Chiroptera > Vespertilionidae > Myotis > Myotis davidii. The sequence goes on from NW_006383006.1 coordinate 5,844,752, forward strand.
CTGCTGAGCCTGGAGCTCAGTTTAGACTTGGTGGTTGGTTACTCCTCAGGGCAGTGAGTGAGAGAGTGGGTGAGAGAGAGTGAGTGCTGTGAGCACCATCTGTACAGTCAGTCACACAGCACCCTCTGCTCTCTCACAGAGGCTAGTCTCGCTGACATTTCCCCAGGTACCCTGAGCGCTTATAGCAGCTGATCATACCCCTGCTATTACTCAGAGTTGGGAGCAAACTTCATGACTGTGACCAGCTGGGTCAGAAGAAGAGACTGAGGGGAGGGTGGCCGTGGGTGAGCTCAGGAAGAAGTATGGAGAGTCCCTGAACAGTGAGGCAGCCCGCATTTGGGGACAGCACTATATCACCAGGGTTATCAGTCATCAGTACCTGGCCCCACTTCCACAGATAAGAAGAGAGAAGAAGGAAGGGCAGGGGAGGACCCCCTCTAGGACTCCCTGGAAGGGATAGCATCCTGGATGCCTCATTACATCCAACAGGGGAGATGGAGCCACCTCAGTGTGTGGAGGAGCTGGAGGATGATGTGTTTCAGCCAGAGGATGAGCTGGGGACCCAGCCTGGGAGCTTGCCCTCTGCTGACCTGTTTGCCCAGAGCCAGCTGGACTGCCCCCTCAGCCGTCTGCAGCTCTTCCCTCTCACCCACTGCTGTGGCCCTGGGCTTCGGCCCATCAGCCAGGAAGACAAGGCCACCCAGACCCTCAGTCCAGCCTCCCCGAGCCAGGGTGTCATGCTGCCTTGTGGGGTGACCGAGGAACCCCAGCGACTCTTTTATGGTGAGTGCTCTTAGCCTCAGGACTCCTCCCATAGAGACGTGGGGAAAAGAGGGGACTTTCCCTCCCCAACCTGCCTGTTGCTATTTCCTTCCCCAAACTGAACAGCAGGGGCTATTGATTTCCTCAGCTCTCACCTGTTGCCTTTCTGCTTGTCATTGCTCCTTACCTGCGCTCCTTGAGCGCCAGGAAGGACAGAGCGCCCTGCCATCATTTCTGTTCTTTTGTCCCTTTCTGGAGGGATCTTTGGGTCCACGGTGTCTCCTTGGGTTGGAGAGGGTACCTGAGCCTCAGCTGTTACATCCTGTGGCAAGTAAAGCGGTGCAGCCTTATGTGTCCTTCCGTAAAGCGGCTGACACTGCTCTGGAGAAGGTTCGCGGGTCTGTGACTCGCTGTTGACACGGAAGGGAAAAACCCAGCTGGTTCTGGGACAGAAGGTTCCTGAAGGCAGAAGGTGGCCCCCACTTGTCACTTGGGACTTTCTGTGCTTGGAAGGGGAACTGGAAAAAGAGGTTGAGACTGCCTAGGCTCAATGCCAGCAGAGGGGCTTTTTCCAAGGTTCAATAGGACAAGACCCCTTCATTTGTGGACTTAAATGGTTTGTTTTATGAGCTGTATGCCCTCCTCTGGTAAAAAGGCAGGGTTAGACACACAGTCTGTTTTCTACTTTTAGCACAATAGTGCATGGAGAGAGGGGAAAGGTTCAGAGGCTATCTTGCTGAGTCTGATGTACAGACTGGGGAGATGCTGCACTTATTCCCAGAGGGAGCCCACCCATAGGGAATTCTTGCACCGAAGTTCTGGCGGGAAGAGGGAAAGGAGGGAGGAGGCAGGCGGGTGCCCCTAGTGGCAGCTCAATTGCCAGCACTTGGTAAGTATGGAGCACTGATCTTGAGGTCTTGCTTCCAGAGAGGAACTTAGCTATTCTGTGGGTCTGAGTGTTCTCTCCCTAGTTTTTATACCACTGCCCAGAGCGTTAGGACCTGAAACCAACCTTCCTGTGCTGCACTAATAAGTGAAGACACATTTTGGTTTTCTCTTTCTCTGTCCCTTGCTTTGCTCAACCCAGGAACTCTGGAGAGCTGCCTCCAGTGCCTTTCCAGAGAAGAGCTTCAACCTGCTACTACATGAATAATAAATTATGGTCAAGCATAGCTTGGTAAATAAGGACAGAAAGTTGGCACGTTCACCCATACATATTACTTTTGCCATGGCACTGCCGGCGAACGTAAACCTGAAGGGAGGGCTGGGACCATTCCCTTCTGTTCTCCCAGCACCAACTTTTATATACTTGCGAGTGAGTCAGGTTGTCCAAATTTGGCAGACTGCCCTGATAAGGCCTCAACCCCAGGTCTCTGCCAGGAGTTTTCGGCACGGGGAGGAAGGGGCGGTTGACGAGAATACTGAGATGTGGGCCCTCTGTCCTTGCAGGCAGTGCTGGCTACCGGCTCCCTCTCCCTGCCAGTTTCCCTGCAGGCTTGCCCCTTGGTGAGCAGCCCCCTGAAGGACAGTGGCAACATCATCGAGCAGAGATCCAGATCGCCAGAAAGCTTCAGAGTATTGCCGACCAATTTCATCAGCTTCAAATGCAGCAAGTAGGCACGGGTCCTTGGGGTGGGTGGGGGGTGAGGTTTGCG
>NW_006383006.1:5847323-5849135 GCF_000327345.1 Myotis davidii
GGTGGCTGGGGCCTGCCTCTGCACCCTGTCTGGCTCGATCTCAAGAATATGGTCCCAGAGTTTTGGCCTTGCCTCCTGTGATTCCTGAGGACTGGATGGGCCCAGGATGAGCATGCCTGCCCTCCTCTCTGCGCTCCAAGTTGGTTATCTGCCCACTTTCAGCTCAGGCTCCATAAGATGGTTTGTTGGGAGATGCCACGATCCCTCCTTCCTGGAAAATGGGATGACTTTTTGCAGCCTTGCTTGACAAACTGTGTCTTCTTGAGGCCTGGGTTGAGACATTGTCCCTTATGGACCTAAGGGGAAGATTTCCAGGGTGCTGCGGTGAAACTGGACAGTTGGGGGTGTCTGGCTGAGGTGCAATGGGAACCTAATAAGCAAGGCTGAGGGATGGGCTGAGTGGGGGAAAGTGGTGGAACCGGTTGTAACCTGACACTTTCCAGCTGGGGAGGCTGCTCCTCATTGTCTCTGTCTGGGAACTGGGGCCTGGGACTCTGGAGAGTGTACCTCGGGGAGTCTCTCCAGACCGGCGGCCGGGCGCTCGGCCGGGTGCTTGGCCGGCAGCCTGGCACCAGCACCGCCAGGGCGGGGCATCCCGTGTCAGTGGAGCATGTGGCAGAGTCCATCAACAAAGGCGGCGGCTGGCAGGCTCGTGCTGCAGGAGCCCTTGTGCCACGGGCTGTAGGCTGCCCTGCTCTGCAGCCCTGTCTGGGCAGCCCCCAGGCACTTAACCCTTCCTCTCTGGGCTGACTGTCTGGAGGGCTGCCAAGGCAGGGAGAAGGCTGGGGCTGGTCTGTGCTAGTATACCCATCGCTGAAGCGGAGGCACGCCACCTGGAAGTGAGCACGTTCCCTCCTTCTGGGATAGTGTCCCTGGCCCGTAGGATAAATGTGTGTGTGTGTGTGTGTGTGTGTGTGTGTGTATCTGTCTGTCTGTCTGTCTGGAAATCAGGAAAATAAATAACATCTTGATTGGGCAAGGCCCTGAGTTTAGATGGGTCACTTCAGGTGGCCTGAGGAGAGCTATTGATAGTTTGACTCAAGGACCAAACCATTGCTAGCACCAGGGGGAGGAGAAATTGACTTTGGGTCTCCTGAGAACAGGCCATCAAGAGTTAAATATGGTCAGTGCCTTCTGCCAAGGGGTTCTGAGGGAAATTTGGGTCTAGAACTGGTCCTGGTGGGCTCTCCTAGTCCCTCAGAGGTCAGGAAGGTCGGGTGGCCCTGTGCTTAGATAATAAGGCAGCTTGGCCCCCTCTTCTGGCCCCAAACTCGTTTCTAGTCTGTCCTTTGATTTTTCTGTGGAAACTTGGCTTAGCGTTTCCCCTTCAGTCCATGTGTGGACTCACTCTGATTCTCGATTTCTTTCTCTTGGCCTCCTTCCTGCCCATTCACTCTAGCCTGGTTGAACGGCCTGTGGCTGAGTCCAGCTCACAGCTTCCAGTCCTGGTGCTGGAGCTGATGGATGACACAGTGGCTCTGGGTCTCCTAGACGCATCTCAAGTATTGTTTGGAAGGCAGCTTTTTTCATTTTCAACAGACCTGGTCTCTTTCAACAGGTGTTTCCCAGAAAATGCCCTCCTCTGGGGAGCTCCTGTAGGCTTGGGAGCAGGCTGGGAGGATAGGACTAGACCACAGCCTAGCGCCCTTTCTTCCTGCCTCAGTCCTGAACAGGAGGAGGCGGCCCTTATCTCAAGGTCTGACCCTGCTTCTTGCTGCTTGGCATCTTTTCCCCCAGCCCAGGGCTGCCTCTTTGAGGGCATGGTTCAGACCTAGACAGGATGCCGTCCTCTCAGCAGAGCCACCCCAGCTG
>NW_006383006.1:5849171-5854991 GCF_000327345.1 Myotis davidii
CTCATCCTGGGGAAGGGCTAGGATAATTGCACACATAGGATCTTTTAGCAGCTAGTTTTAAGGAGTTAGTCATCTTCTGAACTTCATTATTACATAACTACAGTCTAATATTTCATATCTAAAAAGTACTTTTGACACTCCTACATTCTTATTCTTTAGGAGACTGAGGCCCTGGAAGGTTTAGGATTAAGTCTTTAGGCTTTGAGGATAAAGTACCAGTTTTGCCACCTACTAGCCATTGGGAAGTCTCTTGACCTTGCCAAACCTCTTTTTTCTCCTGTAAATTTGAGCTAATACCATGGAATTTTACTTGAAAGGTTGAGTTAATACCTGTGAAAACTCCAGGCACATCGGTAGGTATTCTCTAATGCCTGTTTACTTCTGTCTCTCTGTAACCCTGATCAGCCCTCAACATTTCCCACCCCACCCATCACGCTGCTCCCTGAGCTCCGCTCTGCGTGCCTTGTCCAGAGAAATCGGTGTCCCAACTGTTCAGCTTCGGGCTTTGGCCTTGAACATTCTCCTCTGAGAGTGATGGTCATTCCCCGTCATTGTAGGCTGAGCTTAGAGAGCCACGAAAGACAGCCCAAGAGGTCAGAAGAAGTGGAAGGGGCCTCGCCATCTTCTTTCTCCTCGGATCTGGGATGGTATCACAGAGCCAGACAGTGGCCACCAATCCCTGAGTCCCGAAGGCAGTGTGAGCTCTGATTTTTGTCCCTGGTTTGAACCTCAGTTACTCTTTTTCTGTATCAGGGGAGATCTTCTCCCTAGGAGATGTGGAGCCAAGGGCGGGGGTATGATGATGGGGAGTGCATTATAGCACTCTGGCAATATGGCAAATTGAGTGCATCAACGTGACCCTGGATTGAAGAGGTTGCAGATTCTCCTGGGTCAGTGTATGCTGGCCATATTTCCCAAAGAGCGTGCAGGTCTAGCCTGGTCACTTAAGTGATCAGCTCCACTGGCTCCTCTGGACCAACCAGCAGGGAATTGGAGGCAGATCAGTGTCAGCGAGGGTCTTCAAAGCTACAAGAGATTTGGAGACAGAATGAATGGAGGTAAAAGCCTTTCCAAACCTGGTCACACACTCTACCTTCCTCTTTGCTCTTCTGTGCTCTGACGGGCTGCAGACTGTTGACGGTGGCCTACCTGACTCAGGCTCTGTGAGCGTGCCCCGGTACTTCCATGTCCGTACAGCTCCTGCAGGGAAGAGGAGGTGCGGGTTTGCTTCCTCACCGAGCTCATGGCCGCTCTGTCACGGTGTCCTCCTGCGTGGGCCTACGAATGGACAGTGGTAGCTAGTGTCCCCTCCCCTTGAGAAAGTCTCCTGTCCCAGTGGCGCCATCTTTAAATTTGTGGTGGTATTTTGGGGCAAAGTTAAGAAGCCAAGAATTCTCCAAAAAAGTAGCTACTGTAGACTGTTGAGTAAAGCTAAAGGAGGGTTGGAATTTTTCATGTTGGAAATGACTTTTTCACTTGGACAAGGAGTAGCTCCATTCAGAACAGTCAGATTTGGAAATTCCCTGACTAGTAATTAGACTTTCTGAAAAATGAAATCTGAGAAACAATTCAGCCACTCAGTTGAAATCATCTTTAATTGCAATATCACAGAAAGGACCCTGGACTTAAGAGGCAGGTCCTGGTTGTAAGATATATCACTAGTAAGCAATGGACAGTTTAACACTTTTGGAAATGTGTGAAAAGATGATTTTAGCATTTCACTTGGACCTGCCCTTATAGTTCTTGGGGAGCCCTTTGGGCAGTTGTACCCAGGGTGGTGTTTGCACGGTGTGTTAACTAGCAGCTTCTCTGCCAGCAGCCTGGATCCTTTGTTCAGGGAGCCCCTGACTGCTTCCTGACCCTTTGGGATGCTCTCCTTGTTAGCGAGTGGTTTTCTGGAACTCAGACTGTGGCTAGTGAGGTTGTTCAGACTTTAGATGGGACAGCCCTGGGCAGGAAACCCAGAGATTTGCCCTAAAGTGAGAAGGGCCCCCACAGAGTCAGCTTCTGCCCCAGGAGTGGGAGGTCCACCCAGGACAGTGCCTGGGAAGAGTGCGGCTGAGGGAGGGGCTGTGGAAAGCTGCCGTGCGTGAGAGCCAGGGCAAGGGCTTGGGGGCCCTGTGTTTGCTCTGTGGCTGGCTCTGTTTATATCGCTCGCTATATTTAGCTTATGAGTCATCAGCGTGGCTGACTAGAGGCCGAGTTCCCCACACAACTCTGCACCTGACTACTCTCTTTTCTAGGAGAAGGGCCTTGTAGTTACGGACAGTTCACCCCCTCCCCACCAAGGCTCGCCATGGAGATGGGAGTTGGCTTTTGTTGTGTGTGTTTTTTTCTTGGAGGAGGGGGGTGATGAGGGAAGGGGTAGCGGGAGGCACTAAAAAAGAAACAGAAAAATGTCTAGTTTGCCTTTTGATCCACATCTGGCTACCAAGAGGGCATGTTCCATGACCAGAAGGAGAACAGTCACTGATATGGTGGAGGGGAGGGCCCAGATAAGAACAACCAGTTGCAAAGGCCCCAAGTCAGAACCTTGGGGTTCCTTCTCCACAGCCTTGTAGACCCACAACAAGCCTGCCCCCTCCTCGATCCCCTCTCTCCCTTGCCTTTGACCAGAGCACACACACCACTGTTCCTTTTGAGCTCTTGAGAGGTTGCCTGATAGTTGGATTGAGCTGTTCTCAGATTAAGGGAAACTGAAGCACAGAGCCCTCCCAGAGGGGAGCGAGGTATGGGCCTCAGCAGTTCACCCTGGGGACCTGAGCGGCACCCAGCCTGTCCCTCACCCCTAGCCCCCAGTGGCTGAAGGTAGTGTCCTCCAGTTGCATTAGAGGGAGTCCTCCTGTCTTTGCCTGAGAACCTGCTGGCCCCAGGCTGCCCTTTTGCCATGGTGGTGGCCTGTGGCTTCAGCGTCCTGTTAGCACTGCTGGTTGAGCCGAGGAAGCTCTAGGCAGAGAGAATTATTTTTTTAAAAAAATTTAAAAATTGATTTTCAGAGAGAGAGGAAGGGAGAGGGGAAAAGAGAGAGAGAGAAAAAAAAACATGCGAGAGCGAAACAAATTCGCTACCTCCTTCACTCCCCCTACCAGGGATCAAGCCTGCAACCCAGGCAAGTGCCCTGACTGGGAATCAAACCGGCAACCTTTCTGTGCACGGGACGATGCCCAACAACTGAGCAACACCGGCCATGGCGGCAGGAGAATTGTTACCTTTCCCATTTTGCCGTTCCACGGCTCTTTCCTTGAGTATCTGGGTCAGAAGCATTTTGGGACAGTGGTCCCACTGGGGGTTCAGAACCCCTGGCTCCGCATGGCAGCCTGGAGTTCTGCGCCCAGCTGTCCCTGGCCGCCACGGCCTGTCTCAGAGTGAGAAGTCACGGCTTTCCCCAGGACTTGATCAGTCTGTTCGGAAGATAATGCTCCCAGACGGGCACGCTGAGCAGAGCGTGTTGAGGGAAGAGCCCAGCAAAGTGAAGTGGCCCAGGTTCCCCTCGTGCTCACCAGGAGAGGTGAGCTTGCTTGGTGCAGCCACCAGGCCCGCTGCTTTATGTATGTAGCCTTTTCTCTTTCGACCACCATAGCCACCTTATACATATAGACCCCATTATGCCTGTCCTCTAGGAAAGGGAGACCCAGAGACACGAGATAATGTGCCCAGGTTCCACTGTAAGTGTCTGGGCTGGAAGCCTTGGGTTTTCCCGAACCCACCCCTGCTCCGCGGCAGCACACGCTAGAAAGTGAGAGTGCGATGGTGTGCCGCCCTCTGCCTCGACCCTGCTCTGCCTCCTCTCACCTTAGTATGGGTTCTTGCTTTTCTCCACTTCAGGTTGTAAAATAATTGACAGGATTTGCATTGCTCATCTTTGTATCCTTCGTAAACCTTAGCCGAGTTGGGTGCTTGATAAAAGCTTGCTGGGTTGAATAAAAGTATCTTCCCTACTTCTTGCAAGTGGAATTTTCCTGAAGTCTCCCTCACCTCCATTCCTGGTTCTCAGCGGCAAGCCTCTTTCCTACGGCCTGGTCGGGGTAGGTTTAGATGGGGAAAGGGGAAAGGTAGGCGAATGCCACTTTATAGAGGGTGTCTCCCCAGAAAGTAGAGTATGTAGAGTTCTGCATTTTAAAGAAACGGAGCATGGTTTCAGAACAGGATCTGAAGTTAAAATTTCAGACCAGTTTTACCTTTATTTCTGTTTGATCTTCAGTTAGCTCTGCCTCTGAAAGGTTTATTTTTTTTTGGTCCACAGCATCCTTACTAAATCGTTAATGATCTGGAAACAATGTCTTTAAACATACTAGGGGAGCAGTCTAGTTGTGATTCGCTTTGAAGGTTAATACTATTTCCATCATGTGAATAAACACACTGAAATATTTTAGTGCAAGGACCTAACTCTGGAGTCAGAAGTCAGGGGTTTGAACAACCCACTATCTCAACTAATTTGCTTGGGGTAACTTTTCTAAGCCTTTGCTTCCCTGTCTGTGATAACATCTGCCCTTCCCACATCCCAGATCTTTGTGAGGAGCAAACGGGAAGATCAAGTACTCTGTTCTAAGTATGAGATGTAATAATTGCTATCAGTGTTCTTTTAAAGCAGGGCCACAGCGTAGGCTTGCTCTTTCCTCTAGTCCTTTCTAGTCCTGTGGAGGTGAGTTAGCTCTTGCTGGAGCACCTGGAACACTGGTGACAGCCCCCTGCCCCCCTCCCACGGGTGTGAATTGGATCCGAAGGGGAGAGGCAGAGGGAGATTTTTATCTGGGGAGGGCAGGGAACACTCTTTGTGCTTAGGGCAGAGGCCATGTGGGATGAAACAGAGTTTGATTTGTGTAATCCAACCATGTCAGACACCACAGCTAGCTCTTAAAAAAAAAAAAAAGCCTTTTACTGGCTGGGCCTCTCCCCAGGCAAGAGGCTGATACTATCACATCTAGTACATCTTTAGACCTGGCCAGACATCAGTTGTTCCCGGCCTCAGACAAGTGGGTTATCTTGCAAGGCTGACTTTTCTGTAGTCAGTCCAGTGTATACTTGCTGAATACCTACTGTGGGTCCCGGCATGTTCCCCGTTATAGAGGATAAATGCCCATTTAGCCACAGGGCCTGGTACATAAGTCCCCACTGACTGGCACACTTGTCAAAAAACTGCCTTCATCCCCGGACCGGAGCAAGAAAGTGGGACTGAGTTAAAGACAAACCTTAGGCCTCTAATGCCTGGTTGTACTCTCTCACCTGAAGACAGTATTATTACCCACCATGTTTGAACCCCTTCCCTTGGGCACTCACCTCTATTCTTTCCCTCCCATGCCTTGGTCCCACCCTCTAGACTGAATTTGAATACTTCCAGTGTAAGCTTAAATTGCCACCAGCTTCCCATGCCTTGTAGCCCAACCCCTTAGCCCTGAGGGCACCTGCCTATGCATTCTGGGAACTCCATTCTTTGCAAGTTCCCATACTTTTGTTGTTGTTGTTAATCCTCACCTGAGGATATTTTTCCCATTGATTTTTGGAGAGAGTGGAGCTGGGAGAGGCAGAGAGAGAAACATCGATGTGAGAGAGACACATTGATTGGTTGCCTCCTGCTCAGGGATTAAGCCTGCAACCGAGGTACGGTGCCCTTCACTGGAACCGAAACCGGGACCCTTCAGTCCATGGGCCAATGCTCTATCCTCTAAGCCAAATGGACTAGGGCAAGCTCCCATATTTTGAGAGGTGCTCAGGCTGAGTCTGAGAGAGCTGGGCCTTGCTCTGGGGTTTGCACTCATTAATCTGAGTTTATGTGCCTGCTGCTGTGCCAAGAGCCCGGGAGCCCGAGGCCCAGCACACTCT
>NW_006383006.1:5855024-5866850 GCF_000327345.1 Myotis davidii
CCCTCTTCCCTCTCCCCTTCTCCTCCACACCCTCTCCTGGAGGGATCCAGGTTCTCTGGCGTTCTGGTGTCTTTGTGTACTTCATCCTGTTGGGCAAAATGTTCATTTCCTTCCTCCTCACTGTTTCTCTCACTGGCCTCCCTTCAAGTCCTTTTTCTTTCCTTTCTCGTCAGGCCCTTTTGTTTAATTTTTTAAAAAAATATTTATTGTTGCTCCTCAAAATCAGAGCATTCTTTGATTCTCTTGGTGTGAGGCAGCTTGGTTTCCTTTCAGAAAAGGGCCTTGTGAGGCTGCAACTGTGGCAGGAGAAAGCTAAGTGGCGTATGTGTGGCATCTGCTTATGCCCTGAGAAAGGGCTGCCGGGGCCTAAGCAGGTTCCCAGGCTGCCCTTGTTGGCCTCGCGGCTGCTGCCGCCACTGACTTAACACCATCCGGGGCAGCCTGTTCTCCAGGCCCACCCAGGCCCTCCACCAGGCTAACTGGATTCAGTTGTTGGAGCTCTGAGTTGTAATCTTGAAGATAATTGTGGATGACAAGCTCCGAATCACCAAACCTGAGGGCTGGAAAGCACCTCAGTGGTTTCCAAATGCCTGTCTGTGGCCTGGCTGCTGTAGAACCACCTGGGCAGGATTTACCCCTGAGTTGGCCAAGGCATTACTCTGGTGGGAAGAGGTTGAAAGAGCATGAAGAAAACACCAGGTCACGAAGTGTTTTCTTCTAGGCTATAGAATCATGGGTGATTTTATTTTCTCCTGTTTTTTTTCTTGTGTTTTCCAATGTTCTACAGTTAACATGCAATTACGTTTATGACTAAAATATACAATAAATGTAACTTCTGATTTTTAAACTATCACTCGGAGCTTGTTTAGTATACAAATTCCTGGGCCCCTTCCCTGGAGATTCTGGCCCAGTCGGTCTGGGTGAGGCCCGGGGATTCTGTATTTACAGCAGCACCTCCGTGGATTCTGTGGTGCAGTCAGGTTTGGGAGCCTGCATTTCACTTATAAGGAGAGTGAGGACTCACACACAGGCTGGTGGGAGACCCCAGCTACAGCCAGGTCCTCTGATTCCTGGACCAAAGCCTTCCTTGCCAATTCATGAGCCCTGAGATCTGTCACAGGCCGAGGCACAGAACCTTGATCCTTCCTGAGGGTGGGCCTGCATGCCCACCTGTCCTGGGCCGGCCTGTGTTTCCTAGAAGACCCCAGCCTTCCCATCTGACAGCACTCTCTGGCCCACAGCTGTTTCTGGGTCCTCCAATACCCCCGGTGATGGGAGTGAGGCTGCTTGCCTTGCCTTATTCCCAGAGACACAAGGCAGTGGGTAGCCTCTATTAGAGGCATTGAGGGAGAAACTGAGGCATACAGAAATGGTATTGGGCCAGGTCCCAAATCATGGAATAGTGATCTCCAATCCCTGGCTGAATTGCTGTTTGGAGACGATTTAGAGAAGGGAGAATAAAGGGTTAGATTTGGTATAAAGAAAGGTAGATATAGTGGTACTCGGAACATAGTGACAGTGGGTAAGGACACAGCTCTAGGGTCAAATAGTCTGGACTCAGTCCAATCCCTGACACTTACCAGCTATGCGGCCAAGTTACCTAACTCTTTCAATGATCTCATCTGTGAAATGGGGATGATAATACACACCTATCTTATTGGGTTGTTGAGAGGACCAAAGGAGTTTAATGTATGTGTAACTTGTCTCAGAGTCACCCGGGGATCTCGTTATAGGTTCATGCTCTGATTTAGTAGATGTACGTTTCTAATAAGCCCCCAGATGATGCTGAAGCCGCTGGTCCATGGACCACACTCTGAGAGGAAGACGTAAAACACTCAAAACAGAGCCTCGCCCACTCAGTGTTACTATTATTGTTATTATCACGGCTGTTATTGTTACTTGGCCTTTTTCAAACAGGCACCTGAGGAGACTGGGGATTCCAGCAGACTGGCCTCCCCAGGGACCGGGCTTTTCCTGGAATCTCCTCCTGTTCCTGCACATGACCTTTGCACCTGTCCTGGCAGCAGCTGGGGGGGTGGGGGTGGGTGCTCTGCCCAGCTGCTGCAGGCCTGCGTCTTCAGGTTTGCAGCTGAGTCCATTTTCACGCTGTTTTACTATAACCAGATTTTGTTAAGCCGGGTGTGTTTCCTCTTTTTACTCATCTTTGTTTACAAAACGCGAGGAAGCTATCAGTCTCCCCAGCCGCTGCCAGGCCTCCTCAGGGGCACGGCCCGGTTTTCCTGCCCCTCCCTGCAGTGGTTATGCCTCCACTTTGTTTTCCATCCTCCTTCTGCAGGGGAAAAAGTACGCTTGACACAGGCATGGGGCATTCTGTTCTCCCTGGTTGGCAGGGCTCTGAGGTCAGCCTGAGCTGACACCTCACCTCTCTTCTCTTAGTGGCCTAAGGCAGAGTGAAAGGGAACCCAGCAGCCTGCGTGCTTGTCCCAGGCCAGATGTACCTGCGAAGCTCTGGGAGTGCAGGAGACCTGGACTCACTTTCCAGTTCTGCTACTGACTTACCCTGTCCTCTTCCTATCTGTGTAGTAGTCTCCTGGTGGCGGCCAGAGCTGTGTGGTTAAAGACAGCCCAAGAGCCCTAGCTGGTTTGGCTCCTTGGATAAAGCGTCGGCCTGAGGACTGAAGGGTCCAGGGTTCGATTCCAGTCAAGGGCATATGCCTGGGTTGCTAGCTCAGTCCCCGGTGGGGGGCATTCAGGAGGCAGCCAATCAATGATTGTCTCTCATTGATGTTTCTATCTCTCCCTCTCCCTTTCTCTCTGCAATAAATAAAAATATATTAAAAAAAAAAAAAAGCCCAAGAGAGGGCTCCAGCTCCCCTGGCCCTTGCTGCCTGGGCCCCTGCAGCAATAAAGTCCAGCCTGTGCTGGCTTCTTCCTGCACACTAGGTTTTTATTCCCCTGTCCACTGAGAACCCTGTGGAGAGGGCCCCAGCCCAGTCCTGCCCTGGCAGACAAAGAGAGAACAAAGACCGCCTCTTCCAGCACCCCTCAGGCCCCTCCTGGCCTCCTCTGGCCCCAGGGAAATGTACCTGTGTGGGTGGGGCACCAGCCCCCATCCCGTGAGCCACTGACCCCTGACCTTTGCCCCCAGCTTCCCTGCCTGACAGTAGGACCTGGGATGACCTCCAGAGAGTAGTGTGCATTCTTTGTTTTTGTTTTGTTTTCAAGTATGTTCTTGCTTAACGTTTAATTGGCTCCAGTCAGTAGGAAAGCGCTCCAAGAGGGGTTATTTATGGCTTACTGTCAAGAGCAGCTATAAAAAGGGCAGGCAGTGCTGAGCTGGAGATGCTGGGAAGGGAGAGAGGGCAGGCGCTCAAGTGTGTGTGTGTGTGTGTCTGTCTGTGTGCGTGTTTGCACTGGATGAAATCAGATTTTTGCTGCCTCAGCAGTGTGGTTTAAATTGAAGATTAACCCTTTGACCTTCACAGTGTCAAATCACTTGCAGATGGAGGCTCCCCCCTTTTCCCCCTTGTTCTCTGTGTTACTTTGGAGTGGGGGGAGGGAGGGGGGCACTTCTCTTTCTTTCTGAAGAAAGTTTGTTGTTCATGCAGCTGAGGTTTGAGGGGCTCAGGAGCCAATCTGATTAAAAGCAGCACTTGGCTAAACTCTGGAAAATCCTGCAAGCAGGGGAAAAAGTTTAATCCTCTTGTGCACAGTGCAGAATGAGCCTGGTCTTTTCTTTTTAATGTTAAAAACTGCAATTGTTTTTGGAGGACTCGGCTATCTCCCCCTCATCGCCACTTAGGATTAAAGTGCCGCCCCAGACATGTTGATCTAAACTTTTATTGGAAATGATAAGAAGTCATCTAAGGCTGCGTTGAAGAGTCACGTTGATTTTTTCCCCCCTTTCAGCACCAGCAGAACCGAAATCGCATGTGGTGGCAGTTCCTCCTCTTCCTACATAACCTCGCCTTGAATGGAGATGAGAACAGGAACGGGGCGGGTCCCAGGTGAGGCTGGGTTGCCTCTTCGAATGGGGCACCACAGGAAGGACTTCGGCGAGGACTGACACTGCGTCATGTGAAGTTGTTTTTTGTTGTTCTTACCTTAAAATTTTATCTCTATGTGTAAATAAGACAGGCCCAAGTGGGACCTTTTCCCCTGTTCAGGACCTTGACCAGGAATGGGGGCCTTTGTCAAACACTGTTGAAGTGGAGGCTGATGAGTCTCTGATGGTGGGTCCTCCCAAGGGCTCTGACAAGCCGATCCTTCAGCCCGCGGTTGTTGAAGATGGCCAGGTAGTGATGTTCTCTGGCCAGAGGACTGTAGTTTAGCCACAGGAACTCAGTTAAACCATAGGAAGCTGGATTACACTCCTGCTCCCACCAAACCTGTCAGCCTTCCGCCACGGATGGAGCCGAGATCCGGACGGTCACACTGCTTCAATGCACCAGGGCCTCGGTTGGGGGCTTTCCAGCTGAGCACGGCCACTCCGCTCGGCCACTCAGTCTCTATCTGGTTCTCCTTCGGCCCAGCCGGTGCCCGCTCCAAGGGCTCAGGGATTCTTGCCCAGCCCCTGTCATCTCCAGCAGACCTCAGGGAGGGTTGGGTTTCTCCAAGGACCCCGCAAACATGCCTCAAAATGAACCAAACTTCTGTGTCGGCCTCAAATCTGACTTGGTCTCACTTGGAGGCCCCAGGATTGATCCTGAGGTACAGAACCACTGCCACCTCTGGCTTCCTAGAACTGGCTGCCTGTCAGCCATGGATGAGCCAAATAGCCAATCAACGTGCTGTCCTCAGCAGCTTGTGCCTTTGTGGGCTCTTCTTTCCAAAGAACCAGCAACAGACTGCACTCTGGCCCCCGATCAGCACTGTAGGGCATGAAGGGGCAGCACTGCAGTGGGACTGGGACAGTGGCCATCCCTCCTGGAAGAGTCAGCCCGAGAGGAACCCAGACCACTTGGTTTCCTTGGAAACAACATACCTCCTCCTCCTCATTCCCATTCCTTTTTCACACCTACTATGAAAGGTAGAAGGAAGAAGCCAGCACAGTGACTTTGTCAGCTGACATGTGTCTTTTCGAGCAACAGACAACGATGAGAGTGCAGAACCGTCAGAGCTGGGTGCACGTCTCCTGTCTTCCTTCAGCTCCCAGCTAGGCCAGCAGGGCATGCGCTGGCTCTCAGCGGGATCGCAGCTGCCTCGGAACTTCCCTTCTCTCCCTGCTGTGGCGCTAATGGTGAGAATTTAAAGCAGCCAGTCTGCCAGCTCTGACCAGACAGAGAATTTGATTAACAGAACCTGTTAACAGATACCTAGAAATGAAATGATAATTTTTGCATATGTAGGAAAAGATAACATTGGTGCTAAACAGAGAAGCAAGGCCCAAAGAAAAGACTGCTTTCCTGGGCAGCGAAGACCCCGGGGCTACCCAAGGAAATCGGAGAAGTCCAGAGGAGGCTCTCACATCTGAACCAGCCAAGGCTCCTCCAATTCTGCCAAGAGGAGGTCTCAGTACTGTTGAAGGAAGCCTTGGTCCCTGTATGTACAGTTGGGAAGGTTGTTCCCTGCACCAGGGCACCTGCAGAGGGAAGGTAATAGGGACTAAGGTCGAGCTCCTGCTCTGCTCACCAAGTGGTATGCCCCAGTGCAGGGCTAGTCTTCCCAGGAGAACTGGTGCCTTTGTAGGAAGGTGCCGTATGGGCTCATAGTGACCCTGAGGAGAAGGACCTCAAACTGTGCAAATGCCTTTGTTTTGTTCTACTTAGATGTTCTGGAGGTATTACCTTTTCTTGGCCAGAATTATATTCTCAGGGTGTGTACCATGGTTTGTCTGCTAAGGAGATGGGTTCTCACTTACAAGAAGGAACCCAGAGAACAGGCATGAGGACTGGCTCCGGAACACGCTGACCGTCGTGAAGTTCAGCCTTCCCTGCGTGTCATGTCATTCATGAGGTGCTGAGGGCCTGGTGTCCTCCCCTCCCCTGGACCAAGGCTACGACAGGCAGCGGCTGGTATATGTGCTGGAGTGGAACACACAAGAAAACCACGATTATTTCTACCAACCATTTTTTAACCTCTCTTGGCAGACTTTCCACCTGAGCTGAGTGAGAGAGCAAATAAATGGTCTAGACTTTGGTGCTGAGGCAAAGCCATCCACTTCAGGGACCCTGCCAGGCCCAGAAGGGCTTGTGCTAAGAACTGAGCCCAGAGTTTGACAAGCCCATCTGAACATTGAGCCTGGGGCCTGGGGCAAGATGGTCCAACCGCACTATCTCCATCTTCGGTGAAGCCAGGAACTAAACTCACTACGTTAAGCGAGCCAGGGCAACATTTAAAACCTCCTTCCTTTCCCATCCCCCAGAAAACCAAGGCGGTAACTCCCAGAATAGCCCTAGGAGAGAGGTGCCTCCTGGCTGGCTGTTTTCAATTGGCCTAGCGATCTAGGTCCCGCCCCTTCCCTCTGCCTGGTGCGTTGGTCTGAACATTCCTCGTCCAGCCTCAGGAGACATGTCCCTCCCCCTGGGCCCCTCTTCCCACCCCCACCCCCAGAGGCTTGGCTGTCTCCTGTGAGGGGGTGGAGAATCCGATTGAGAGGGAGGGAGAGTCTGACCTGGGTCCTGACCTGTAACCAGCTGAAGACTAGTGGAGCTTTTGTGGTTTGCTGATGGATGGGGGTGGGAGAGGGACTGGAAACCTCCCCGTTGTAGAAATGCCCTGGAGGAGGGGAAGCCTGCTTATTCAGGGTCTAAATAGCCCTTCCAACTCAGAACCCCAGAGGAGGGGTTTCTGGACACCTATGGACAGAAGTGGGGAGGCAATCCCCCCAGGCCAGACATCTGACTTCTCCAGCCAGTTGCAAAGTCTGGGCTGCTGACGAGCTCTCCCGTGGCCTTCCCCTGCTCAATCCGAGGCACGAACAGATCACCTCCCAGTGACCTCCCCAAACCCCTAGGTCTGTTTTCAGAGCTTGTGTGGCAGGCACATTCAAAGTGCTCAGAGGGGCCCACCTGACTTGTCTCACTGACTCCTGTGGCCAGGCCCTGTCCAAGGGTGGGTCCTGACTGGTCATGGCAGGGAGGGGTTGATTGGGATGGCCCATCTAGGTCCTCCATCTGCCTGAAGTCTTCTGGGAAGGAAGCTGGGGAGCCACTTGACTGTCCTAGGCAGCAAGGAGTACACTGCCCATGAAAGCTTGCCTGCGGGGGTCTTGATGAGAGGGAGTAGGGAGAGTAGAGAGCAGCAGAAGCAGGCAGGCTTAAATTGCCACTGCCCTCAGGGCTTCGGGGAATCAGCGCTGCAGCCCAGGCTGGAGGAAGCTGAGGGCCCCTCTGTGTGTAGGCGGGGACCCTTGGTGACAGGCCACCCTGGCCAGACTTGCCCTAGGAAGGGGTTAACCTATCAGCCCGTGATGCCTCCTGGGGACACTGGGCAGTGGGCAGGCATGTCAGGGCTAGTGAGGACTTAGAGCCTGGAGGGAATGGCAGAGAAAGCCCAGCCCTTCCAGAGATGCACCAGCCTCCATGCTGAAGCTGGCGGTGCTCACAGCCTGTGAAGGTCCCAGGTCCACACTGCTCTTCTCTGCACAGTTGGCCAGAGCCTCTCCCTGCTGGGTGAGTATTGCCCCACAGCCACCCTGAGTCCACAGGGCTGTCAGGGGAGACCCAGTGAGAATGTAGCATTTTGTTCATCCCAGATTAGTTGCCCTGGGTTCTAGGCACTCTGCCTCTGGGAGAGAGACGTTCATTTGGGGCAATTGCCAGGAAGCAGATTCTCAACATATTGGGATAACACTCCGTAGAATGGAGGGTGGGTGTGTGTGTGTGTGTGTGTGTGTGTGTGTGTGTGTGTGTGTCTTCTCTCCATCAATTGGTACAGTTTTTAATAAAACCATTTAAAGCAAAACTGGTCTGTCTCAAGGTGTGGTAAAAGTGCACCGGGACCCATTAGGGAATTTGAGATTCCTAACTTGTGTCTCAGCTGCACTCCCGAGTTATCCCTGAGGCGCCTGGCTTGTCAGGAGTTCCCTTCCCCTCTGGGATTGGAGAAGAGCCTTCTGACCACACAGTAAGCAGCACAGCAGAGGCCCCATGAGGTGGAAGACATGGGCTTTGGATTCAGATTTGAATCCAGTTCCAGCCTCCATCAGCTGAATGATCTGAGGCAAGTTATGTAATGTCTCTGAGCTGTTGGTTCTTCCTGTGTAAAATACAGCTGTGCCTGCCTTGCAGGGTCAAAGGGAATGTGTGCAAAGGACCTGCCCACACCTCCATTCCCCCACCCCTGTCAAGCTGGGCTTCAGTTTTCTTTTATCAAGGTAGCATCTCAGGAGGTAGGCTCCTTGTAGGGGGACTTCCTGGCTTGCATTTCTTTGTGGATTAACAATGTGTCTGATTCAAGAGGGTAATTTAAAGCTCTTGACAGAGTTCTGAAAATCCTCAGGGAAAACCACCCCTGGTCCTGTCAGCAGTAAGCCCAGAGCCAAAGGGCCAATGCGCCTTGCCAGCGCCGGGCCCCATGATTTAGGAAGCTGTCGGCTCTCTGAGGACCAGCCTTGGACTCCGGTTCCTCCCTCCATAGACAGTGGGAGTTTGAAGTGACATTGAACTGTCTTGTCTAACCTCTTCCTTTTATGGTTGAGTAAACTGAGGCCCAGAAAGGGGATGCAATTTTCGGTTGGGCTTTTTAAATAGCTGAGTCAGTCTGAGGGGGGCCTACCCTATCCATCTGGGTTTCCACTTGGAAATTGCAGTGCTCTTGCCCAGATCTGCAGGGAAGCCAAAACTTGTCTATTTTTAATGCCAAATAACTGCCTCTTCTCCTGTAAAACATGGCACTTCTAACTACTCTATATTTGGACGGAGAGGTTTATTTTTACTGGAGTGTGGTAGAAGTGCGGCCTGGTGCCACGTCCGGATGTTATTCTACATTTCACGTGCAGGGTTGTAGTTGAGCCCATTAGCAGCTCCTATGAGCTACACAGGGAATTAGTAGGTGATTGGTGATGTACTGTCTTTCTTTCAAGTCATCTGCTCCTACTTTGGGTCCGGCTGCATTCAATTGCCTAGGCTAGAAACCTGAGAGCTCACCCTGTCCCCCCTGTCCCTCCCTTTCTCTTTCTCTCTGAACCCTTCCCAGGAAGTCCAGGGAGAAGTTAAAGGCGCAGCTGCCCAGGTTTGAACCCAGGCTCTGCTGCTCACCAGCTGAATGGCACTGGGCAGGTCACATAGCCTTACTGTGCCTCAGTTTCCTTATCTGTAAAATGAGATGACAATAGTATCTATTGAAGGTTGTTGTGAGCATTAAATATGTGAATATGTGTCAGGTGCTTAGAATAATGCTTGGTACATATTAAGTTGCCAATAAATGTTAGCTGGGCCCTGACCAGGTAGCTTGGTTGGTTAGAGCATTGTCCCGATATGCCGAGGTTGCAGGTTGGATCCTCAGGGCACTTGTAAGAACCAAGTAATAAATGCTTGAATAAAATGCTTAAGTGGGACAACAAATTAATGTTTCTCTTTCGCACTCTCCCTAATTCTCTCTAAAAAATCAATAATAAATAAAAGGCCCCTGCCTCCACTCCCACTCTGCCTCCTCTTAAATAAATAAATAAATGTTAGCTGATAACAGTATTACTTTTGTTATTGTTATTTGTGGGCAGCCGATCAATAAGTTCTGACCAGTATTGATTTCAGAGAAGAAAGGAGAGGAAGAGATAGAAACATCAATGATGAGTGAGAATCATTGATTGGCTGCCTTCTGCACACCCCAACTGGGGATTGAGCCCGCAACCTGGGCATGTGCCCTTGACCGGAATCAAACCCGGGACCCTTCAGTCTGCAGTCCGACACTCTTATCTACTGAACCAAATCAGCTAGAGCAAGGTCTGACCATTCTTACTAGGAATTGTCTCTTGCACATGTCTTCTATCTCTGCTGTGTTGTTCTAATATGATTTTTTCCCCCCCTAAACAATTGACGAGCCTCCTGACTGGTCTCTGCCAGCCTTCCTCCTTCCACAGTGACCTCTCTGCGCCAGAGGCATTTCTAAAGGACAGGCCAGATCCCATTGCTCTCCCCTGGAAAGCTCGCCCTCCTGAATCAAGCTCACATTCCGTAGCCCACCTCTCGAGCTATCCCCTATATCAGAATTCTGCATTTGTATTCTGTATAATGGAATATTCCCAAGCCTAGCAGCTTCCAACCACAAACATTTATTATCTCAGTTTCTGTGGGTCAGGAACTCAGAAGTGTCAGCCCCAGGTGGCAGCATGCTGAGAGATTGGTGTTAAGATGGAGATCTCCTGGAGCGCCCATTTAATGGACACAAAGTCAATGGTACACGCTCAGTGTGGGGGTGTGCACAGGGGAGAGAGAGAGAAATGTGTACGGTGACATAGTGTAACAGATGGGTCTCCTGCCCTCCACTCTGTGAACATGTGGTGCCTGTAGAGAGTGTGACATGGAAACATGCATGACAGCCCTTTCCTGGCCTCATATCACAGCAGCAGCATATCACCCTCAAAGATAATGGTTTCTGGTCCAGTGTGCCCTGGCTGCCAGGGGCTTCCTCTGCTGCTCCACGGAGGCCACAGAGCCCCCTTCCAAGCTGAAGGAAAAGCAAACTGGCGGGGTTTCCTCAGAAGTGATATGTTTGCTTGTTGTACTTCCTGGGTGTCTGACAGGGTTTTTAAGGGCAGTTTTCACATCATGTGAGTTTTGCCTGACAAGGGGTCTTGGAACCAGTTCTTGTGGAAAACGAGACTCCATTGGACCACTAACCCCAGCCACCCTCCCTTAATCCCCTGCTTCCCAGAAGTGTTTGTCCTCCTAAAAAGGGAAGGCTCAGAATGGAATTGGAATTGGAATTGCCCTGAAGGGAGGTGAGAGTAAGTGATGTCCTCTCTGGCTGGTACTTTTGCTGCCATTCAAAGGTCCCCTGGCTCCATGCCACCTTACAGGTGAATCTGGCTCTAGCATTTGCATTACGCCATGCCCTGCCTGTGAGGGGAGACAAGGTCCACTGAGTGAGTCAACAGCACTGGCTGAGCCCCTTACCATGAGCAAGACACCACCCTACACCATGCAGAGATTTTAAAGGGACAAGCCAGCCCTGGCCGGTGTGGCTCGGTTAGAGCATCATCCTGTACACCAAAAGGTTGCCGGTTTGATTCCCAGTCAGAGCACATGCCCAGGTTGCTCTATCGCAAGAGACAGCCAATAAATGTCTTGCTCTCACATCGATGTTTCTCCCTCTCTAAAAATCAATAAAAAGTCTTATAAAATAAAGAACAGGCCACAGGATGCCCGCCCTCAAAATTATGTCCTAAAAGAAATCCAGTTGGGATGAAGCAGTGGAAACCCCACCTGACTAGGATTGAGGAGACTGGGGTTGTAGGCTGACTCTGCCACTAACTGGCTGAAGGACTCTGGGCAAAGAAGTGGCTTCACTTCTCTGGTCCTTGGTGTCCTTACCTACGCAATGGGATAGGACCAGACGGCATATCTATGAAGAACAAGTAGTACACAAACTTAGAGACCTACCTGGCCAGGGAGCTTAGTTGGTTAGAATGTCGTCCTGATATGCCAAGGTTGTAGGTTGGATACCCAGTCAGGGCACATACAAGAACCAACCAATCCTATATAATAAAAGCATAATACGCAAATCGACCAAACAGCAGAACAACTGGTTGGCGGGGGACAGAGGTAAGCAAGCGGTGCCAGGCCAGCCAAGGTGTGTGTCAGCAGGCAGAGGGAGGGGACAGCGATGGGGGGGTGGGGGGTAAGTGGTGCGGCGTGGCGATGGGGGTGGGGCCGACCACTTGCTGGCCAGCGCCTTCCCCCCCATCAGCCTGGTGGTTGCCAG
>NW_006383006.1:5866990-5877495 GCF_000327345.1 Myotis davidii
GCTCGCTGGCCTGTGCTGTCCCCTGATCAGCCAGCCTGGTCGCCTCCCACCTAGGGAGGCCAGACTGTGTCAGTCAGACATCCCCTGAGGGCTCCTGGACTGCGGGAGAGTGCAGGCTGAGCTGAGGGACCTCCCTGAGTACACGAATTTTTGTGCACCGGGCCTCTAGTGAATGCATAAATGAGTGGAACAACAAATCAATGTTTCTCTCCCTCCTTTCCTTCCTCCCTCCTTCTTTCTCTAAAATAAAACAAATTGTGCACACAAAACTTAGAAGCCAAAGCCCATTCTTTCCTCTCTCTGTGCCTGACTTTGCTTATATCACACGAAGTTACCTCTGCCTCCTAGACATTTCGACCTCTGTATACACCATAAAGGAGGACAGTGCAATCTCTGAATGCACTTCATTCATTATTCTGCCTTCTGGATTTCAGAGAAGGCACTTCTTCAGCACACTCAGAGACTGGAGCTGTGACAGTGGTCTGGTTCTTCTGGAGACCCCCACATCCACACGCAGACAGGGTATTTGTGGCCACAGTTGCCTTGCAGCCCTGCTATCTTATCCAGCTGAAAGTGGGCAATAAGCCACATGCCATTCCATAAACCCAGGGAGGAAAGGGGCTCTTGCTGAAAGTGTCTCAGGATTCGTGCTGAATGAGCAGGTGGGGTGCAATCAGTCACTGAAGGTGGAGGAGAATGTGGCCTGTGGCCCTGGGAGACCCAGGAGCTGTCAAGGGTAAAAATCAGGGCGCTCTGGGCAACCCTGATAAAAGGTTCTTGTTTTTCACCTGAGTGAGTCCAGGGTTCTGCCGGGTGAATTTATCTTTGAAGTGGAGAGGGTTCAGTGCCTGGTGGCAACCTCATTTCTAACACATCATTACATTTGCCAAGTGCCCGTGAGCACTGGGCAGCAGTTTCATAGGTACTGTGCACGCGCGCACACGCACGCACACTCAAGTGAACTGGGTACTGGTTGCTGTTTTTTAATTATGTGACATAATTTTTGATTTAATGTTATTTTTCTTTTTTCATTAACTTTAGAGAGAGGAAAGGGAGAGAGAGAGAGAGAGAGAGAGCGAGAGAGAGAGAGAAACATCGATGTAAAAGAGAATCACCAATTGGTTGCCTCCTGCCTGTGCCCCAACTGGGGATTGAACCCAAAACCTGGGTATGTGCCCTGACTAGGAATTAAACCAGCCACCTTTCGGTAAACGTGATGATGCTCCAACCAACTGAGCCCAAACTGGCCAGGGTGAACTGGGTACAGTTTTGTTTTGTTTTAATTAATTGATTAATTAGTTAATTAACTGCCTTTGCTTCTTTATTTTTATTAAATGTATTGGGGTGACATTGGTTAACAGGATCATATAGGTTTCAGGTGTAGATTCCTATGGTATAAGATCTGTATACTGCACTGTTTTAAATAGCAACCTCGGAAAAACTCATCAGCTCCAAGTCTGGTAGATCAAGCCTGAGGCCAGTGAGGCCCCGGACGTGGCACCAGGACATGGCACTGCATCCGCGTGCTGCTGCTGATGGTCCTTCCAGCAGTGGTCCCTCCCCGAAATGCGGAGAAGAGCTGGAGACATGTCAGCAACTGGGGAAATGGAACCCCCCATAAGACTAGATTTCAGCCCTAACTGGTTTGGCTCAGTGGATAGAGCGTCGGCCTGCGGACTGAAAGGTCCCAGGTTCGATTCCGGCCAAGGGCATGCACCTTGGTTGCGGGCACATCCCCAGTCGGGAGTGTGCAGGAGGCAGCTGATCGATGTTTTTCTCTCATCGATATTTCTAACTCTCTATCCCTCTCCTTTCCTCTCTGTGAAAAATCAATAAAATATATTTAAAAAAAAAAAAGACTAGATTTCAACCCATCAGGACCACCTCTCACACGGGCAGTCCCCACTTACCCAGTACAATTATCACCACTTTATTGACCAGTGCGCGCTAGTGTGTGAATGGCTCTGTGAATGTCTGATAGACTAAAGGCTCCTGGTGGCAGGACCTGGTCTGTCTCATTCACTCTGTATCCTCACCATCCAGCAAAGAACTTGACACTGGCACAATGCTAAGAAACCTTTGCAGAAGGAAGGAGCGGTGAGCTACAGTTGGAGGAACAGGGTGAGTACTGATGTGATGTTCAGCAAGGCGTGCCACCACTGCCATGTTCATTTCTGAACTCCTCAGGAGTCTCCTGGATCCAGGCTTTGAGTGACTTGTTTCCTTTTCCTCACCCGACCAAAGTCTGACAGTCAGAATCTATAGACTTTCAGGAAACCTGACCTGCTCATTTCAAATACATTCAATGCAGGAATATCTGGGCAGAGGTGGGATTGGGGAATGGGCACATTGGCACCGGGGCAGGAGGGCTCTGAGCAGTGTAGGAGAGGGGGCCAGCCAGAGGACCACCTGCCTCACTCAGTATTGACCGTGAGCAGAGCCCAAGCTCACCAAGTGCCTGTGGGTCCCCAGCACCTTGGTGAGTGATGCTGCCAGTGGGCTGCTGCCGCCTGTGGGAATAGCCAGGGCGGGCTGAGCCAGCAGCCTGCCAGCTTCCCTCTTGCAGTGCTCTGCCAACCACCAGCCTCCCCCCCGCTGAGGAGGGCCGATGAGGAGGAGATGTGGTCCAGGCTGCCCTGCTCTCTTCTCTGGCTCATCCCCGCCATCCAGGGCGAGAAGGAGGGGGCCTGGGGGGAGATTTGGCCCAGGAACAGCCTGCAGTGTTTAGATGTTAGGACTCCAAGGAAGTTCTATTGGATTATCAACCCCACCCCCTCCCGGGCATTGCTTTTGCTTCCAGTTGCTTCAGCCTGCCTTCATCTCAACACTGGCTACGGGAGGACACGTATTTCTTTGCAAGCCAAGGGAGCTCTACTTATTTTTTCTAAGGCCTTAGCTCTACAATGAGCCACAAACAGAAGCTCTCCCCATGGGAGCCGCCGAGCCTGACACAAAGAGTTAACTCCCGCCAGTGGTGTCCTATCAGACCCTTGAAACCTGTGTCAGCAGCTCTTTCTCTCTCCCCCTGTGTTTAGCCTCGGGACTGCCAATCGCTTGCTCCCTGCACACAAAGGCTCCTCTGTTTCTGGCCGGGCTGGAGTCACATGTTTTCACTCTTAACCCCAGAGCTTTAAAACTAAACACCCACCCTCTTTGGCCCCAGATGACCCTGTTTACGTCTGCTGAGCCAATTCCAAACAGCAACAGTAGTGAAACCCTCTGTAGGGAGAGACTTCTTGACTGTGGTAGTAAGAGATCAGATCTTCAACGTTGTATAACCGGAGGACTTTAAGACATTTTGGGAAACGACTTAGAGAAAAAAATACCAGGAAGCCAGCAGCCTGCCCCAACTTCTCTATTTTCTGAAGTGTCTCTTACCAAGAGAGCCCAGGGACTCAGGTTAAAGCTCTCAAGAAACAGAAATGGTGAGCAGAGTGTTAAGGGCTGAGAGGAAAGAACATTCTGGATTTTCTTATTATTAAGATCCTACTTTGTTTAACTCTTAAGAAAAGGGGTATTTTCTTTCCTTTTTAATGTATGTTTACTTTTTATGAAGGATATTCTCTTTGCTACACATCACTGAGGGTAGGAACAAAAGATTCCCTTCTTGGGTTTAGGGGACTGAACTGTGAAACTATAGGGACTTCTGGGGAGGAGATCTGGACTGTTCTATTCCACAGATCTGGGCGGAAGGATTTGTGTTTCTGTTTTTCCCCTAAAGATTCCTTTTCTTGTGTTAGCCCATGCTAGCTATGAAGGAAGTCAAGTTTCCTTTGATTGTTCTTATCCTGATCAAAGTGGTAGAAGTTGAAGGGAAAATACCAGAGTCCAAAAGTGCTGGTAACATTGGAGGCCCCAGATTAGGTGTTTGTAAACAGTACAGATAACAGAAATGATCAATTGCCTGCCGGTTTCATGTTCACCCCCAAAGAAAGAAGTGGAGCCAAGCAAGCCAGTTCCATGTCCGAGGCGTCAGTGAAATCCTTAGGCAAGGAATGGCAAATAAGTTTCCTCTCTAGTGATGACACGGAGAAACTGGCGGCCACCTGTGTTGGGGAGTTCCGATGCTGCCTCCTGGCTTAACAGAAGAGAGTCCTGTGATCAAAGAGCAATGTCTGCTGGGCATGGGAGGAAGAAAAGCTAGCACGTACTTGCCACCCCTGTCCTAGTACAATGTCAGAAGGTTAGATTACTGTACATATGCTCACATAAGTAGAAAACGGGCAGTTCCAGAGAGGAAATGGTAGACAAGATGAGAGAAGATGTAGTAATTATGGTAGAGACAGTGGTGCTCGCTAAACACTGTATTTAGTCCTTCATGTTAGGTGGGCCATGTGACAAGTTGTGAGCAATAAAACATAAGCAGAAATGGTGTGTGTCACTTCCAGGCTGGGGCAGAAAATACCCACATACCGTTCCTCACTCTCTCATCCCTTGTTCCGTGATTGAGGGGGCCTCTTGTTCCAGATAGTGCAGCTACAACATGGTGTAACCTCTGTCACCCTGGGGTCCCTGAGGACTGTGTGGAGCCAACCTGGGATGCACACATAGCCTAAGAGAGAAAAAAACCTCTCTTGTGTCCACTGGAATTTCAGAGTTACTTTATTACTGCAGCATACCCTGGTCTATCCTGACTAATAGTAACGAAAGGGGAACTTATTTTTTTTTTCATTTTCTGCCCATATTTGAGATCACTATTTCAGAAATATAAAATAATAGAACTTTGAAAGTTATTTCTGGTGCATGTGGGAGTTGCCAGTCTGAAAATTGACATTTGAAGTAATAATTACAATCCTGCAAAATAGTGAAAATGTATTTGAAAGTATAAGCAATATATAAATATAGAATATTTTAAACATTAGTACTAGTAGTTACTTTACCAATACTACCATCACTGCCTGGGGCCAGAGAAGATGGTGAGAAGCATCACTGACAAAAGAGAACAAAGAGCTTTGGATTTATGAAAACACAAATGTAAAGGGTTTTGAGCTAGAGAAATCCAGATATAAAAGGTAAAAGTGCCCTGGCAGGTGTGGCTCAATTGGTTGAGCATCATTCCATGCACCAAGAGGTTGTAGGTTCTATTCCCAGTCAGGGCACATGCCCGGGGTTGTAGGAATCAATAATAAAAAAATAATTAAAAATTTAAAAATAGGTAAAAGAGACCTTGACAATTTAATCAGATGTCAAAGGATTTCTTAGGGGAAGGAGGGAAATGCTGATGACTCCTGATTGCAATTAACAAAGTATTTCCCTGCAAGGATCTATTCACCAACCTCTTCCAAAATGTTTGTACAGATGGTTCAGTTTACACACTTGTTAAACACAGGGATTGTTGATCAGTTTTCTTATTTTCTTCTCAACTGCTGTTCTTCCTTATTTCCCACAACTATTAGTATTTGTAGCACTGCGCAATTGCCCAATCTATTTTCTCTCCTCTGCTGGCCACTTCCCATTCCCCTATTTCAGAGCTCTGTGCAGTGTTCACTGTGATTATAACCATTTAAGGTTTTGCTCCTTGTTCTTAGGCTCTATAAATCTTCGTTTCTCTGGTCATTTCTTTAGGAAACATTCCTAGAAGTGCAATTTCTGGGTCAGGGATGTAAGGAACGCTAGCTGCTCTAGTACATACACCCCAAACATCTTAAAAGCTTAACACAAAACAAGTTTATTTCTCACTCACACTGTTGTCTACTGAGGGTGTTTGGTGGGTGGCCTTTGATGTGGTGAGTCAAGGATCCAGGCTCCTTCTAGCTTGTCACTTGGTCAACTTCACAAGTACCTTCAAAAGCCACTACAGATGGGGAAAGAGGGGGTGGAAAAGGCACATCTGCTTCTTAGCCACATCAGTTTGGAAATGACACACACCATCGCCATTCATTTTCTGTTCGTGAGCACTAGTCACGTGGTACCACACTTACTGCAAGAGGAACGGGAATATAGTCCCTGACTGGGTGGACACTTCCCAGCATCACCTGCACACCATGGAAGGGTGCATAATGGTGCACAGATACCATTTCTGGCCACAGAGGGTATTCTAAGCCCCTGTGCATTAATGCTGCTAGGAAAGTCCCAGGCACTGTTGGTCACAAGATTGACTAAGACAGCTAAAACTTCCTTCTCTTACTGCTAGACTCAGTGGATCCCTTTGATTCCAATGGTGTGATTTTCAGGCTCTGTGTACTTCCTTTTTCTTCTACTTTTACCCCATTTCTTGGCAGTCTTGCTGAAGGGGGTAATTTCCACCCTTACTCCTCTTTCCTTTTGGGAAGTTAGAATTTTTTTTAAAATATATTTTTATTGATTTTTTTACAGAGAGGAAAGGAAAGGGATAGAGAGTTAGAAACATCGATGAGAGAGAAACATTGATCAGCTGCCTCCTGCACACCCCCTACTGGGGATGTGCCCGCAACCAAGGTACATGCCCTTGACCGGAATCAAACCTGGGACCCTTCAGTCCACAGGCCAATGCTCTCTCCACTGAGCCAAACCAGCTAGGGCGGGAAGTTAGAATTTTTGCCGACTGCCCTCACGTCTCCCTTTCCCCGGAGCATGAACAGATATTCCTCTGCCAGTTGAGTCTGCTCCACAAGGGGCCTTTCTGGAAACCAGCCCCCTCTATTCTTTTGGGATTTAAATTTTCAGGGCATGTTCTTGCTGCCTTTTGGTCTACTGCCCACCTTGTCTCCTGGCCTGCTCACAGTCCTACCTATTTCGTCTGGTCCGCAGGCTGGGGATGCCCAGTGCTGACCTGGAAGGGAAGGCTCGGAGCCCAGGGCTTGTCCTTGGCCTGGCAGGCTCCTCTGCGGTGAGTGGTTAAGCCTGGCATGGGAACAACGGGCAAGGCACCTCTACACCCAGGTCCTGTTGACTCGTTTTAATCGTTAGAGGAGGAAAGAGGGAGACCTGGGACGGAGGAGTGATGTCAGCTGTGTTTACACACTCTTCTGAGCATGAGACTAGTTTTCTGGGGCAGTTAGAAAGGACCGAGTAGAGTGCTGAGCAACCCTAATGCCCTGGGAGAACCAGAAAACTCCCAGTTTGGGGCGGGAATGACTGCTACACATTCTGGAATCAGAGGCCCATTCTTAGCCCACTGAGATTCAAGGTTCTTCCCAGTGCGTGGCCTCAGCCACTAAGGCAGCAGGTGGGGCAAATTCCCCTTTGTCAGAGGCCAGAGGCAGCGTGACCAGGAGAAGCCGATTATAAAGAGTCCATCACCTTCTTTCAGAATTGGTGACTCAAGTGCTCTAATGAGAGCTGCTCGTGTTTTTCTAGCCCCAGGGGCTCTCTCTCCCGCGGCTCCCTCTCCAATCCTCTGAGAGTCTAACTCCACAGCGGGGCGTTGGCAAAGAGACCCCAAAGTCAGGGAGTTGCTGACGTCTGACCTGCCTTGTGCTTCAAAGGACCCCTTGTCCCCCAAACATACACACACCTGCTTTCAGGATAACGCTCATAAATGGACCATTTTTGATGGGGGAGGGAGGAAGACACTGATTTCCTGGAGAGAGGTGGGGGCGGGGAGCAGCCGAGAGAAAGCTGCTGCGTCTGGAAAGGAAGCCAGAGAGGAAGACAGAGTCTCTTTGAACTTTTCCCACCGAGCTGATAGGAAAATGGCAAAAACACCTTCCGACTGGATCAGGATGCAGAGGGAGCAGCCAGGAAGGCCTGGCTCCTTTGAAGGTTCCCCGCCCCGGGTGAAGTGCGGCCTCTGGAGGGGACACCAGCTGCAGCGAGGAGCGAGCCTGGCTGCCCAAAGCCACTTCACACGGGACACGGGCTCTGCAGTGCGGCTGTGTTCCAGGTGGTCACCAGAGTCAGACAAAGGGGGGATGTGAGAAGTAGATGCTGACGCGCTGGCCGGGGACAGGAGGGTATCTGGAGGAATGCAGGGCCTGCAGGGGAGAAGGAGAGTTGAGGAAGGACAAGGCCATCTGGGATCCCAGGGACACTGCTGGTGAGGACCAGCGAGGGACCGGGGCCAGGAAGGTCAGTGCTGGCCTCAGGCAGAGGGACTGGTAGTGTGCAAGTAGAATCCACTATGTAATTCGTGGGACTCAGTGCCAAGTGAAAATGTGGGCCCCTTGTTAAAAAATTTTTGAAGAATTTTAAGATGGCAACAGCAGGGTAGTAAACCAAGTGCAGGCCTTACTGAGCCCAGGGCCCTCCGTGGCTACGGCTGCCCAGGTCAGAGCCGGACCTGGGTGTGAGGGTCAGTGTGAGAGGACTTTGAGCTCCTGGGTAAATGATGCCAAAAGGATGAGTCTGGGCTGTAGATGTGAAGGCCAGGAGTGAAAAATCCAAACTCCTTGAGTCTTTTGGTTTTAAAAAATATTGTGAAAAAATAAAGACTCTCCATTAACAACGCGTTTATAACTTTATAACAGGCCTTCACATCTCCAAAACCATATAACAAAGGTGACAATTTTATGAGCCAAGTTATGCATAGCACGTTTTATGTTCCTAAACGACCTAAGTGGTTTTTGTAGGTCCTTAAAGGACTCTAAAAAATAAGTGTGGAGGGGGAAAAATAATTGTCTGTATTTCTCTTTAGATTTTTAAAATATGTTTTTATTGATTTTAGAGAGAAAGAAAGGGAGAGAGATAGAAAAACATCCATGTGAGAGAGAAACATCAGTTGCCTCCTGTACATGCCCCGACAAAGGCTGGAACGCTCAGCCTAGATACGTGCCCTGACCAGGAATCGAACCTGTGACCTTTCAGTGCATGGGACAATGCTCCAACCAACTGAATCACACCAGCCAGAGCCATACTTCTTTTAGAAAAGTCATCCCCCCACCATTCCTTTTAGTACAAAATGTCTGGGCATTTCTCATCCCTAGTCCAGGCCAGTTTTGTTTCTTGTCACTGTGTCTATTCCATTTGAAGGCCACAATTCCCCAGTGTTGCTAGAGCTGATGTCACTTAGTGGGCCATACATCCCCCCCCCCCAAGTCCCACTCACCCTCAGCTAGTCAATCATTGCACACACCAAACGCCCCCTGAGAACAGAGTTCATGGGGAAGGATAAGATCTGGTCTTAGAGCTTGAGGAGGGAAGCAGGGGAACTAAGAGTTGAAGGAAGAACGGGAAGTGGCATGAGCTCTAACTGCGTTACCTGGGCCCTGGGGTGGTCCATTTCCAATGCCTCTCACTCCTTGGTTCAACTTCCCTCCCTGGGTATTGGGGTGGAGGAGTCCATACCTGCCTCCTGGGATGGGATACACCACCACCCGCAGCTCCAAAGATGTGGTATGATCCGGCTCTAGCAGGACCTGACCTCCCTGCTCTCCACCCGTGGCCTCAGGGAGCAGGGACTGTCACTCTGGGATGTGACCAGGTGTTTTCTCTCCTCAGTGGGGTTCCCTAGGCCGCTCAGGGACCATCCCCTCAAATTTGGAGACTCTTCCCAGTGGAATGACTTGTGTCCCTGATGTCAGGCCAAACCTGCACAACCTTGGCTCAGTCTGAGACAGAGAGGGGGCGGGGACGGGGTGGGGGGGGTGATGAAGAGTCGTATTATACTTACCCAGGGGAGGGTGTCCGAGGAGAGTCGTGGAACTGGAAGCGAACTTTAAAAAGCAAAGCATTTCCTTTCCACCCAGGCAAGCCTGGCTTGTAAACTGCAACACGAACACCTTTTAAGCAGAGAAGTGAAGGGAACCAAAATTTTGCCACCTTGAAGCTGCCTCTTGGGATATTGATTTTTAAGCTGTTTACTAAGAAACAAGACTCAGAAAGAACCTTTGACCCTCCCCCTTTTCCTGCCCAAGAGATTCAGACCAGAAACCTGCTTTCGGGAGGGAGTCCGGGCTTGATCACCTTAGGAATCTTCACCCCAGCGTTACTCCCAGCCTGCTAGCTGGACACCCTGTGTCCCACTGTCAGCAGCCCAGCAAGCATTTCCCTGCTGCGTCCTTCCTCAACCACCTGTAAATCGCCCATTCCCACTTTTGAAATCGAATACCCTGGCCTCTCACCCTTTTCTCCTTTGTCCAAAAATGTCACAATAAACCCAATATTGCCTCTGTCTTTGGAATTTTCATGCTTATTGGAATCCCCATGCACATGTATTACAATTTGATTTTCTCCTGTGAATCGGTCTCAGTGGGTTGATGATGATTAGCCCAGCCAGAGGATTTGGAAGGCGGGAGGGAAGCACTGACTTTCTGTTGCCCCCACAGAAGCTGAGAAGAGCCCTTCAGGTGGGCTCCCCTGCGGCCGGCCCACTGGCTCTCCAGGGCGGGGGTGCTGCGTTGGAGCTCAGCCAAGGGGCCCCGCAGGGCTTTGGGGGCAGGAAAAGAAAGACCTCACGGGGCCCCCATCTGGAGACGAATTCGGGCCGCGTTACCTGCTCTTCCCGCCTAGCCTAGCGGCCCCCACAGGTTCTCTCCTGGCCACGGCCCCTCCCCCGCCCCCCATCCCGTCCGTGGGCCCAGAGCTGCCTCCCCCGCGGCCGAGGACAGGAAGAGGCCGGATCTGGGGCAGCCCCCTGGGGAGGACCA
>NW_006383006.1:5877972-5880044 GCF_000327345.1 Myotis davidii
GGCGGGTCACGACCTCCCAGACAGTGGCCTTCAAATCCTCTAAACATTTTTTTTGCATTACATCCCCTCCTGTATTTTTTTAAATTGGCATTTAAAAATTTTCATCAGAAGCTTAAATAGTTCCAAAGACTATCCTTTCTAGCACTCGATGAAAATGGATTTTTTCCACTTCTGTCTGCTTTTATTTGATTATATATTACAGTCATTACGAAAACTCCAAGAAAAAGGAATATTGATATTTTAAAATAAAAATAATGTTAATGTCCAAGGGACTATAAACATCATAGCAATTTGACATCCTTCATTATCCATTTTAAAAAGCTGAGAAACGCACTGATTCTTTAGCAGCTGGAAGTTTACATTGGTCCTTTCCTCCCAGGAGCTTGTATTTTCATCCCACCTCATTATAGAATTTATCCGACTGTAATACAGTTTATGACTGAAAAGTCTTTTATTGAGTAACACATCAATACAATTTTTAGTTAAAACTCTTTGTTCATAAAACTCTGTTAACAATTTTTTTATGATTTTAGTTGTGTTGTAGTGATTAATGCTTGGTTGATCAGAACAATATAAATAACTAAAATTTGATAAACAACTATTAACAAAAAAAGTAAAATTTTATTGGAAATACATCTTTTAATGAGGTGGCAGGGACAGGTTTTTTTCCCAATTAGCCGAAGCATATTTGGATGACTATTACTTATTGCTAGACTAAAGGCTTAGCATCTATGTTATTGCCATGTTTTATTTTTATAGATTGAAACATTCAGAAACATTGTTTAGATAGATGATAGAAAATTAAATGGAAACCAATGAGCTTTGTAATAGAAACGTCATTCAATTCTTTGAACTTCTTCCAAATTACATGGCTAATATTGTTAACAGAGAAGAGGGGGCCTTGTCTCCTCCAGTTGCTAGTAGGGGTGGGATTCTTGCCATATCTGAGAAAAGGAATTTTCTGAGACTCACAAGAGAGGATGACATATAGTAGTGTTGTAGAAGACCAAAGAAACTGCAGCGACGTTTAGAGAAATGGAGTTACACAGCCTTATTACGCCAGCGGTCTCAGAGGAGTTGCCTCTCAAAGTCTGAGCAAACCAATATGGTGGAAGCTCTTCTTTATATCCCGTTGGTGTCCTTGTCCCCCAAATATGTAATGGGACTTCCGGACCTTTTGCGGGCTTTGCAAAAAGCCCCATGTGCTGGAATGGGGACAGTGAAACCACACCTATGGGCCTGGCCTGGCATCAGCATTGATAACCCCCTCCAGGGGTTGTATTGTTCAGCTTATGGCCTCAGGTATTGCAAGACCAGATTCTGGGAAAGGGACAGTGACTTCATTATAGGCTATCAAGAATGTACATTAGGTTACTGGCACAAATTCAGATTGCTAGGGCCCCCCCCCCCCAATGTCTTATTTTCCCCATCAGTAGAAAGCTTTATATCTGTGGAATTACACTCCTGGGTTTCCAAAGTCCCATTTCCCTTAGTTTAGTCATCATAGAGGAAGTGTAGCTGGGGCTTCAGTAGAGTTACGACCAGAGTCAGTGTCCAGAGTTTCCTTTCCATGTTGGAGCCGGGTCCAGTCCAGCACCAGGCTAGCTTAGCTTGTGTTTCTCCCCTGCAGTCCATCAGTCCATTGCATGTGGGGTCCATGTGGCTAAAGACAAATGTAAGAGAACCAAGAGTCACAAGCCAACTATGCCAAGAGTAACAAGAGAGAGAACTCCTTTCTTTAGGAGATTATGTATTCCCAACGGCTTGCAGTGGCCACGCCAATTCTGGGCATTCATCTCTGTCCCCAGGTTTGATTGACAGGCAAGAACCTTCCCTATGCCCCGCCAACTTTGCTGGGCATGTGTCTACCTTTCCTTTGTTGGATTCTTCCCCCCAGTGTTTTGCAGGGAATAGGCTGTTGGTTCAGTTACCTGGGGAGTACAAAGTTGCAGCTTCCTGGTGAAGCTGCCCAAATGACATGCCTATAATGTCTGTGGCCTTCCCCTTGCTTCTTTCCTATTATTAATAACTAATTGCAATGGTATCAATATTACCAAATTGTTTTTAATGAT
>NW_006383006.1:5884559-5898613 GCF_000327345.1 Myotis davidii
GTCATCATAGAGGAAGTGTAGCTGGGGCTTCAGTAGAGTTACGACCAGAGTCAGTGTCCAGAGTTTCCTTTCCATGTTGGAGCCGGGTCCAGTCCAGCACCAGGCTAGCTTAGCTTGTGTTTCTCCCCTGCAGTCCATCAGTCCATTGCATGTGGGGTCCATGTGGCTAAAGACAAATGTAAGAGAACCAAGAGTCACAAGCCAACTATGCCAAGAGTAACAAGAGAGAGAACTCCTTTCTTTAGGAGATTATGTATTCCCAACGGCTTGCAGTGGCCACGCCAATTCTGGGCATTCATCTCTGTCCCCAGGTTTGATTGACAGGCAAGAACCTTCCCTATGCCCCGCCAACTTTGCTGGGCATGTGTCTACCTTTCCTTTGTTGGATTCTTCCCCCCAGTGTTTTGCAGGGAATAGGCTGTTGGTTCAGTTACCTGGGGAGTACAAAGTTGCAGCTTCCTGGTGAAGCTGCCCAAATGACATGCCTATAATGTCTGTGGCCTTCCCCTTGCTTCTTTCCTATTATTAATAACTAATTGCAATGGTATCAATATTACCAAATTGTTTTTAATGATCCACTGACAATTTTATTAGTGTCTCCTTCAATCTTTTTTTTTAAATTAAATCTTTATTGTTCAGATTATTACATTTGTTCCTCTTTTTTTCCCCCATAACTCCCCTCCTCCCAGTTCCCACCCCACCCTCCGCCCTTACTCTCCACCCACTGTCCTCATCCATAGGTGCACGATTTTTGTCCATCCTTCAATCTTTTTTATATGTTTTTATTGATTTCAGAGGGAGGGAGGGAGATGGAAAGAGGGATAGAAACATTAATGGCAAGAGAGAATCATTGATTGGCTGCCTCCTGCTTAGCCTCTTACTGGGGATCAAGCCCACAACCTGGGCATGTGCCCTGACCAGGAATTGAACTTCAACTTCCGGGTTCATGGGCCAACACTCAATCACTGAGCCACATTGGCTGGGTGCGTCTCCTTCAATTTTGTTGAAAACAAAGAATTGGAAACCACCTAAGTTGTAAAAAGACTTGTTTAGAGTCACTCAGAGTTCTTGTTCACAGTGGGAGTCAGAATAGAGGTGCCCCTTTCTCTTGTAAAACCCTCCATTCCATCAGGTGTGGAAGGGAATGCCTTGTCAGACATCCCCTTGGAAAGGTCACTTTAACGAAAGAGCATAACAAATTGAGGATCAGAAAATGGATTTTCTTCAAGCTCTCTTGATTTACAATACCTATTGAGCATTCCTGGGGCACAAGACCCCAATTTTGTGACTTAAGACTGAAAATTACTTGAGAGCCAGAACTTAAATTTTGACTCCTCTGCTAGGAGTGAGCTCAAAAATATATATGACTTAAATACACAGTTGCCTGTGGCATCCAACCAATCAGCAAAAAATTGAGAGGCAGCAGTCCCAGATATTTGTACATTTATAACTTACTAGAGGCCCAGTGCACAAAATTTATGCACAGTGGGGAGGGGAGGTTTCCTCAGTCCAGCCTGCACCCTCTCCAATCCAGGATCCCTCTCATAATCCTGGACTGCTGGCTCCTAATTGCTCCCCTGCCTGTCTGCCTGGTTGCCGCTAACTGCCCCTGCCCCTGCCCCTGCCCCTGCCAGCCTGATTGCTCCTCACTGCCTCTGTGTGCTGGCCTGATCACCCCTAACTGTCCCCCCTGTCAGCCAGGTCACCCCCAAACGCCCCCCCTGCTGGCCTGGTCACCCCTTACTGCCCCCCTGCTGGCATGGTTTGCCTGGTTGCCCCACGCAGCCTGCTTATTCAGTCATTTGGTCGTCCCTCACTAACCCCCCTGCCGGCCTGGTTGTAGGCAGCCATCTTGTGAGGGCATCAGGGTTAATTTGCATATTACCTCTTTATTATATCGGATACGCATGTACTACTACTGTCAACCCATATGTTAAGTGGATTCAACTTTATTTTAGATTTTAAAACATAAAGTATATTTTATTCCCTACCCCCAGTGGATTGTATTGTGAACTTCTTTACAACCCTGTGCTCTAGAGTTTTACTCAAAGTTGTTCTCAAAGTGCAAGGGCATGTGTGGAGGAGGGGTAGAAAGTGGCATGAGAACCTTTAAAAGCCTGGAGCTCCCCAATCTGTCAGTCAATATTTATTAAAATTATGTACCAGGCACTGTGCTGGGTTCTGAGAATACAAAATAATAAATTATTGTTGCACAACAGTGTGAATGTAAGTTAACACTACTGAACTGTGTACTTAATAATGGTTAAGATGGAAAATTTTATGTTACGTGATTTTTTTCCCCTCCACACACAAAACGACACAGTCTCTGCTCTTAAAGTGATTATAGAGTTTCATGAAAGAAACACAGAATTCGCTCATTTGTTTATCTGGCAACTTTTAATTAATAGGATGCCAATCATGTGCAGACTCTGTGTAGGTCCTGGGGAGAAACCTGTAAGCAAAACCAGGCATAGTTAGTCTCAACTAGAGCTGACGGCCCATGACCAGGCAGGAATGTGCACCTGCCCTGCCCACCTGCCACACGTGGCTGTTTCACTAAAATGAAATAAAAGGTAAAATTCATCCTCCAGTCTCACTAGCCCCATTTCGAATTCTCGGTAGCCACAGGTGGCTAATGCTACCATATTGGACAGCAGAGATAGAGAGCTTTTCCATCATTGAGAACAGCTAGCTCTTAAGCACCGAGTGTGGTCACCATGATGAATGGAATGTGCCAGGTCACCAAATGGGTCCCTTGTCAGCCTATCCAGTGCATTGGTGGCAATTTGTAAAAGGTTTTCCCTCTGGGTGGGTGCAGCTCCATGCCAGGGATAAGGCTTGGGGAACAGAATGTGGTTCTGGGCCTATGAGAAGTCAACATTTCTCAAACAGGATGTGTTGATCACCATGCCATAACCAGGCCCCTGGAATCAAAAGACTCGAGAACTCTGAATTCTGTCCAATCTCATCTCACACTATAGTCCCCCACCAATGTGGCATGTGGCCTTGCTCATCTCCCCCTTCTCTGCACCAACTCACTTCTCTTCAAGGCGCCGGTGAAACATCACCTTCTTTCTCCCCAAAGCCTTTTGTGAGCCCTTTATGAGGCTAATGAACATTCAATGAGCACAAATTATATTTGTTATGGGTGGGTCTGCGCAGCAGAGTGTGACGGTGCGAGCACAAGATGAAAATGGAGCCTTGCCATGTGAGTGGTTTTAAGTCCCCAACCACATGGCCAACGTGGTAGCTTCACCATCCACAGGGCACATTCATCAGGCAATGGGACGCTCTAGGAATCTGCACATCCCTGCTCCTGACCTGAGCAGTAACTGTGCCTGAAATACCTTGGCCCCACCTTCTGCTTCCTGTTGCACAGAAAAGACACCAGGAAAGGATTCATTGAAGGAGTCTGCCCTTCATGACTCAATTATCCAATCTGAGAAATGGTGAGGCTAACACCGGCTGACAATGACTTAAAGGTCTCCAGAGATTCTCTAAAGAAGCTGGAATATTGCCCCAACCGGCGTGGCTCAGTGGTTAGGGGTTCACCTATGAACCAGGAGGATCATAGTAGAAGCTAATTTAGAGGGTCTCTGCGAGGATGACTTCGTGCCAGACACATGGTGAGCACTCAGTGAACTTACCTCTCAACAAGGGAGGAACAAGGTCCTTATGACTATCCCTGCCCGCAGACCGGGAAGGATCACACACTTGCTGTTGGTGAAGGCTGCATCCTAGACCAGCACTTCAAGCCCCTGGCCAAAGCCTTGTTCTGATTGGTTCCCTGGCTCGTTCCCTGGCCCGCCCCAGGCCTATGGAGCTGTTGGGTAATGAACAACCCATCCCTGAGCCGTGCCTGCTGCCTTTGTTCCCTTCCAGAGGGCCTGGGAGCCTCTGCATGTCAGTCTGTTTCTTTGTCACTGGTCCCTGCTCGTCTTCCCCACTGCCTGCGGGGCGGTTCCTCTTCTTACTCGTGCCCGAGGTTCTGCCTTCCAGCTACCCTTCCAGATAACCAGCAGGAGCGTGGTTGATATATCAGGGCCGCAGGACGACTAAGGCCTTGGCTAAGTGGTGGGGAAGATGAGGAGAAAGGAGGTCATGGACAAAAGGGGAGAGGTCAAGGTTTACAGAGCCGGAAGGGACCCCCTCTCCTCTCCATTTTATAGCTGAGGAAAATGATGCCCATTTTGCTCAAAGTGACATCACTGTTTGTAGGAAAGGGTGGGACAATCATCTAGTGCCCACTCAGTTTTCCTTCTGGTACTAGATACTGCCCTTGCCTCCCACTCTGCACAATTGTTGTCTGGCAATGTTGCTGCCTCACTGCCACACACCATCCAATGGCCCAGACTGGAGGAGGGGGCTGGGATGAGACCTGTCACCCACCTTGCCT
This sequence comes from Myotis davidii, assembly GCF_000327345.1. Classification (NCBI taxonomy): domain Eukaryota; kingdom Metazoa; phylum Chordata; class Mammalia; order Chiroptera; family Vespertilionidae; genus Myotis; species Myotis davidii. The sequence goes on from NW_006383006.1 coordinate 5,888,956, forward strand.
TGATAGACCATCAGGATAACCCCATCACACCCTGAGGCCTCATGTCCCCAGTCACCACCAGATGCCTGAGAATTTTAGCCATCCTCATCCCCATGACTTTCACTCCCATATAGCTATGAAATGCCCTAATCTGACCCAATCCCCAAATCCTCTCACTTCGCTTTCTGGAACTCATTGTTTATCATCAGTCAAATCTCCCCATATGCCCAGCTGGTTGTGGCTCAAGAGTTGAGCATCAACCTATGAACCAAGAGGTCACAGTTTGATTCCCGGTCAGGGCACATGCCCAGGTTTTGGACTCGGCCCCTAGTGGGGGGAGTGCAGGGGGTCGCTAATCAATGATTCTCTCTCATCACTGATGTTTCTGTCTCTCTCCCTCTCCCTTCCTCTCTGAAACCTTCACACACACACACACACACACACACACTTCTCTTTGAGCATTCCTTCACCTTCCTGCTCTAAATAAAACCTCTCTGATCCCCCAAACATAACTTTCTTGCAGCCACCTCCTATGGTGGCCACTTCTTTCTCCTACATCCCTCATACCAATGTGTCTGGAGGTGGGGAGTTATCCTCCTTGTTCCTAATGGCTAGTTCTAGGCTGTTCTCCTTCCGCACACTAAAACTCCGTATCATCTGAAGCCCATGCCATCAGACCAAAGCAGCCACAGTCCCTCCTAGACGTACCATACTTGAGGCCAGTCCCACTCATTCACAGAATAGTCTAGTTCCTGGCTCATGATCTTCCTCTTTTCCACCGCTTCTTCATTATTTTTTAAGACCTTAATGTTCAGTCTTTCGTTCAACAGGTATTTTTGAGCACTTACTGAGCGCCGGAACTATTCTTAGAATTGAGGGTATGGGAGTAAATCAAAGAGAAAATGTGCCAGCCCTCAAGGTGCTTACATTCTTATGGGGATAAGAATGATTAACAAATAAATAAGCACTGCATAACGTGATGTCAGGTAGAGATGCTGCACAAGGGAAAGCAGGCAGGTGAAGGAGTAGTGTGGCAGGGGATCAAAGAGCTATTTTAGAGGCAGTGGGCAGGGACGGCCAGCTATGGGGATGACCCTCCCAACACCTCCCACTCACGGTCTTTGACCTCCTCTCTCCGCCAGTCTTCTTCCCACCTCACGCCCACTCCCATGGCCATAACCTATAACGTAGCTCTTCTAAACCCTCCACTCTCTGACCACCACTTCCTGTGTTTAGATCATTTACTCTGTTACCTTCACTCTATTCTGTCTCCTTTGGGACCTCCATGCCACTGAGCTCACCCCTTTCACTGTCCATCAGTCCCCTCATCTCCTCATTAGCCTCCCTCTCCCTCTTGATTCTGTGGCCTGTGACAATTACCACTCTTTTGCACAAGCCCTCCACTCCCTAGGCCCTTTCCCTTTGGTTGGGCTCTTCTGACACCTCAACCCTGCTTAGTCCCTATGCCCTACCTTCTCTGCACCTGCACTGAGGAGCTGAACATCACTGGGGAAAACTCACAACCATGCTGACTAGCCGCACTTTACATTTCTGACCACAAACCTCAGGTGGGCACACAACTTGCCCAGTGATCCTACTGTGTTTCTCTACTAAATTCACTGCCCCACTTTCCAGGTGACTGTTTCACATCTTCTCCTCTCTTCTCCAACTCTCAGCACCTCCTCTTTGTTTCCCCACTGTTAGCAAAGGACCTTGCATCTTATTTCTGTGAGGACATAGATGCAATCATATGAAAAGTACCTGTCTTCTCACCATCAGGTCTCCCCTGGTGCCGGCATCTGTGTCCTACTCTCTGCCCTCCTTTCCTACAACCCATGGCCTCCTCTCGGGATCCGGGCCAGCCAGCCCCACCTCCACTTGCACACCAGATCCCAATCCCTTCACTTACTCGAGGACTGACCAAGATCACCCTTCTCTTTCCACACTATCCAACTGCCCCTCTCTATCAGATCATCTCCTTCAGCATATAAACATGCTGTAATCTCTCTCATCTTTAAAACAAACTCTCCCTTGACTCTGTAGCCTCTTCAGCTGCTGCCCTGTTTCCTTCCTCCCACGTGCTCACCCCCGTTCCCTCAGCCGCTCTAGCCAAGCTTTTGTCTCTGTCACTTCATTGAAGCTGCACTTGTCCAAGTCGTCAATGACCTCCTGTTGGCACATCCAAAAGTCAGTTTCCTCTCATCCCATTCAGCTTCTCGGTAGCATTTGCACAGTAGAGAAATCGCTCCTCCTCGAAATACCGTCTCCGTTTGGACTCCAGGACTCCTTCACTGGCTCCTCCTGTGCTTCGTCTCTAAATGTCCGCACGGTGTGGGGACTTGCTTCCTATTTACAGCCTTTCCCTGGTCAGATCCCACCCAGGCCTGTGACTTTAAATGCCGTCCAGGGGCTGGACTCCTTGAGGCAATGGGGAACAGAGTAGAGAAGGAAACAGCACCTCCAGAACCCCTGCCTGGAGAGGAATCCTTGCTTCGCCCCCGCTGAGCTGTGACATTGTTCTTAAGGAACCACCGGTGGCATCTCACATGGGATCTCCCAAAGGCAGAGTCTGAGACAACGTTTACGAGTCAGTTGTCTACCTGGGAACGTGACCCAGGGAGCAGGAGTGAGAGAAAGCAAGAGTGAAACAGGGACAGCGGGTTGTGTTAACGAACTGGCCTTCTTTATGGGTGACTGTTGCTCGATCCTGCAGGAGCTCTCCTCATAGCAGTGCTGGGCCTCAGCCTATATGACCATTTACACGGTGGTGACCCTGACCTTGATATCTTCCCGGCCTGCTGGGCATCTCAGAAGCCTATCGTGTTCAATACAGAGTTCTGATTTCCTGTTCCTCCCCCAGTCTGACTCTTCCTCCAGTCTTCTTCATTGCCATCATGTGGCCTAGATCATCACTCTCCTCTACCCCTCACATCCAACCCATCATCAAACTCAAAATATACCCAGTCTGACCTCCTCGTGAATTCCCATCACAAAGCAACCAGCCCCTGCCTGGCCCACTGCAGTAGCCTCTCAGCATCTCTGGCCTCTGCTCTTGCCTCCCTGCAGCTGACTCTCCGACAGCAGCCTGAGTAATAATGTTACTCCCCTGATTAAAACAGCTGCACAACAGCTTCCTGTTGTCATTTCTTTAAGAACAGCTTTATTGAAATGTAATTCACATGCTTTGTAACTCACCCATTCGAAGTGTACAGTTCAACAGTTGTTTGGTATATTCACGGGATTGTTTGACTATTGCCGTGATCCATTTGGGAACATTCTCATCACCCCTATTAATAGTCACTGCCCACTTCCTCCCAACCCTGCCAGCCCCGGGCTCATCTCCTCCAGAAATGAATCTACTTTCTGTGTCTATGGATTTGCCTGTTTTGGACATTTCACATAAATAGAATCATGTAATACGTGTCTTTGTGACCAGTTTCCTTTTCCTGTTATTCTTTTTTCGTTGCTTCGCTGTTAATCCTCACCTGAGAATATTTTTCTCCATTGATTTTTTTTTTTCAGAGAGACTGGAAGTGAGAAGGGGTGGAGGGGAGGTAAGGAAGAGCAGAGAGAGAGAGAAAAACATCCATGTGAGAGATCGGTTGCCTCCTTCACATGCCCCAACCTACTTGGACTTGGAATGAAGCTGCAAGGCAGGTATGTGCCCTTGACCGGGAATTGAACCCCATGATCCTTCTGTGCACAGGCCGATGCTCTAACCACTGAGCCACCGTCCTGGGCTTTCCTGATATTCTTAAAATAAGAACCAAACTTCTTGTGTGGTTTGGAGCCCATGTGAGGCTCCCCAGCCCCTCCCAGTCCGTCTCCTCCAGCCTCAATGTCAGTGCTGGGAGCAGGGCCCACTCCTTAGCCTCAGGCAACCCTTGCTTGTCCTTCTCTCTCCTTCAGATCAGTGTACAGGCCACTCCTTTTCATGACTCAGGTGCCTTGTCTGCCCAAATGTCACCTCCTCAGAGAGAAATTTCCTCTTTTCCGTAATCTCTCCCCACTGCCAATCCCTACCCCTTCTCCTTACTATAAAAAAAAATCTGTGTTTGTTTACTTATTTGCTTACTGGCTCAGATCCCCTCGCCCCCTCCTTTAGACCTCCACTGAGTGAGGATTTTATCCTGTCCACACTTGTATTCTCAGCACTTAGATCAGAGCTGGGCGCATGGTTGATGTTTGGCATTTGCTGCACGAATGTTTGGGCAATGCTCCTAGAAAGCCCATTGCGGAGTTCCCACAGGGCCTTCCACCCCCTGAAACAGTGTGAGACACCTTCAAAGCTACAAGTTCTTCCCTAGGTTTAATGAAGCCCACCCTGTCACGTCCAATTTCTTTTTCTGCTGGGTATTGTGGTCCTCATGCATACCTATCCCCCCACACCCTCCACACACCAGCTGGCCCTTCCCCCAGCCTTTCCTCAGAGACTCTCTTCCTGGAGTCCCTCTACTCCCCCAGGGAAGCACACCCCACTTACCACCTGTGAGGGTTGCTGCTCCAACACAAATAAAACACCATGGCCTGAAGACACCAGGCCTCAGCTCTCCGTAAACCATCATCAGCCACGCTCTGGGCTTCTGCTCTGGACTTGGTCTTCTTTTACCTTGCTTCTTTGGAGCCCTGATATTGCCTCTTCCTTTCTCTTTAAAAATCTCAGCCTGGCCCTAGTCAGTTTGGCTCAGTGGATAGAGCATCAGCCTACAGACTGAAGGGTCCCAGGTTCGATTCCAGTCAAGGGCACATGCCTGGGTTGCACACTCAGTTCCCAGTAGGGGGCATGCAGGAGGCAGCCAATCAATGATTCTCTCTTATCATTGATGTTTCTGTCTTTCTCTCTCCCTTCCTCTCTGAAATTAATAAAAATATATATTTTTTAAAAATCTCAGCCTGGTGGCGAAATAGGCCTTTTCATACATTGCTGATGGGAATGGAATGGCACAGCCTCTATGGAGGACCATGTGGAATATCTCTCACAAACCATGGGCCTGGGTATCTGTTCACACCTGAAAGTGCACACCTGGTCCTTCTGACAAAGGGTTGGGGACTGACCACCTGGTGCCGTCAGGAGAGGACTGGTTTAGAACAAGGAACACTTTGCAGCTGTAAGAAGAAATAGGAAACCCTCTCTGTGCAGATATAGAACAACCCCCAGGACATATTGTCAAGAAAATCCAAGATGCCTTAGCCGGTTTGGCTCTACGGATAAAGTGTCGGCCTATAGACTGAAGGGTCCCGGGTTCAATTCCTGTCAAAGGCACGTACCTTGGTTGCTGGATCCCCGGCCCTAGTCGGGGTTCGTGCAGGAGGCAACCAATCGATGTGTTTCTCTCACATTGATGTTTCTCTCTGTCCCTCCCTCTCCCTTTCACTCTCTGTAAAAAAAAAAGGAAAAAATATCCTTGGGTGAGGATTAACAAAAAAACAAAAACACATCTGACTCAGGGGTTTCAGCTCTGTTTCCTTTCAATGATTGTAGTACACTACCTTTTAAATAATAAAGAGGAAAGTTAAGAAAATATTTACATTTAAAAATACTAGAAAGATGGAATCTTAGGGAAAAGTTAGTAGGAAACTTGATTGAGATTTCATGTCGTGTCTGTATGTGACTGTTTTACATATTTAAAAATAAAATAAGTAAGTAAAAATATATTATTTTTAAATCACAGTCCTATTTGTGGGGATGCTCCTCTTCTAAGGACTCTAAGATCTTTCTTTCAAGAAATTGAAAGTGCTCAGTAGTCATGGTTGGGTGCAGATAGTAACTTCTGTGTTGCTGGCTGTGACGTCTGGGGGGTGGCCTATCATCCGACCTAGGATGGGCCTTGTTTTATCCCCGACACCAGCACAGTGGATGGCACACAGCAGGCACTCACTAAATATTCGTTGAATGAAAAATGAAATAAATGTAAGAACAGAAAGAGTCCTAACTCAGTATTGGAGCAGCTCAGTCTTGGCAAAAAGTCCAAACTGATATAAAATTGTCAAAATGGATGAATGTGAGCCAGAAGGAGAGTGCCGATGCTGTGTACGTCACAAATCAGAAGGCGGTGCTCCGGATCTGTGGCATCCCAACAGATTTCCGGGAATTTTCTTGACACCTGGGGTCTGGACAATCATAACAAATGCTGAATTAGAGTGTAACAGCAATAAAGCAAAAGCAAAAACAGAACCCCAGCGAAGGCAGGATCCCCTTGGGCCGTCTCCTCAGCCCCCCTCTCAGGAGCTTGGTGGTCTTTCGAAGGGCTTTGGCTGCATGTACCTGAGGGCAAACCAACTCCCAGGCACACTCTGTGCTCATGGCCACGTGGGGCTGCTGAGAACGGGCCAAGCACAAGTCTGGAGTACACAGTGGACTCCTGGCACTGGCAAGGGTTGTTGGCATCAGTTATGCCCCTCTCAGAGTGTCAGGTTACACGAGAGCCAAAACTGAAGCTTGCTCAGTGCCCGCCCAGCACGCACCCTTACCTCCTCCCGGCCTGGCTGTCACCTTGCAGCTGGTCTCTTCCCGAGGCAAGGGAACGAGGACCGAATTGCAGCTTCTGCTGGAGCCCTCCCTTCCTCCTCCCCACATCTGACTCAGGGGTTTCTGCAGATGGGTAGCTCTGTTTCCTTTCAAGCCTCTTTGCCAAATTGCCCTCCCTCTTCCTATCCTGGTGGGGGAGTTATCTCCAAGGGGAGCTGGGCTTTTTCTGCAGACTGGAGGCCCGAAGCCCTGAGCAGGAGGCCGGCCACAGGGCCTCACAGGGAAAGTGTTGAATTGAAGCAATTTGCCTGGAGCTGGATGTGAGATTAGCCAGAGCCCCGGGCCCTGTCACCACCGGGTGCCTGTCAGATTCCTGCCTGCCCATCCCTCCATCTCTCAAGCCTTGGCTCTGGACCCAAGTGATCATCTCTTGGCTGTGACCTGGGGTGGAGCCCCCCATGTAGCATCAACCACATGTTCCCCGGGGATTTCAGGGCGTGCCCCGGGGCAAAGGTGGGGCAATGGGCAAGCTGTTATCAAGGGGCTGAGTCTGGGGGCCCTGCTAATCCTCCCCGGGCCATGTCCCACAGGGAAGATCCCACACTTTTTCTTCATTGCCTCATAATGAGCAGTGTTCAGAGGTGTCTCTTGAGCACATACGCCTAGCCCAGAGGGCAACTGGGAATCTGCCCAGACTTAGGCACAACCTACCCTTTTCTAGGACAGACAGAACAGAGCCTACCAGAGTCCCAGCATCGTGGGTTCAAGGTTGTCTTGACCTACAGAGGCCTGGCCCGCCAAATCTCACTTCCTCCTGTTCCTTCCTGCCTTCCCACTCACTTCTCACACTCAGCTCACCCTCTCCTTCAGGAGCTCCGCTCCCTCCCCTCCCCCCGGGGCCATGGCAAGCCCACACTTAGGAGGCCATCCTTCTTCCAGAAGCCAGTTGAAGTTGGAGCAAGGGAGGGGCTGAGAGGCCCTGTGGAGGGGGTCTCTGGCCACCTCCCAAACTGGAATCTCTGCCTTCAGCTTTAGCAAGAAGCCCACAGACCCCTCCCAGGACTGGTCACTCAACCGGAGCACTCCTTGAGGCAGGTCCAGGTCAGAGGGCAGCAAGACCCTCTCATGCCACCCCCCAGCAGCTGGACCCAGGGTGAGGAGCCCCTCCCAGGGGCCTCAGGCCACGGGGCCTCTCAGGTTCCCTCCAAGGGAGGGGGCTGCTGCAGAGCCAGCTGCAGCTGTGGGAAACCACACACCGCAGCCTGCAGGTGCAAGAGGCCTGGGGGAAGGGGAGAGGATTAACTATTTCTTAGGAGCAGGTCTCCATTTCTTCCTTTCCCAAACGGTGGCTTCCCCATGAGGCTGGCACCACTCTGGGGAGTATGGGGTGGGTACCCGGCCACAGAAAAGTCAAAGAACTTGTGCCCCAGGGAGCGACAAACCCCTGCCCGAGTGGCCTGACGCCTGCAGAAAGAGACCAAGGCACCGTTGTTGACTCTGGGCCAGCTTCGAGGCCACTGAGAAGCCTTGGGCATCATGTCCCTTTCCATGTCTGGCTTCCGTTCCCCTGGGCGAGTCCATGTCAGGGGACCCTGCCTGGAGGGCGGTGGAGGGGAGCCTCAATCTCAGCTGTGGCATTCCCTCCACCCCTGGGGGACTGCCTCAGGCAGCATTAGGTCCGGGCTCAGGGGAGGAGTGGTTGGCTGAGCAGACCTGTTCCCACTCAGCCCAGGGCCTCCAAGTGGTAACCATTAGTGGCAAGTAAACTATGGTTTGGACATTGCTCTGGGGTTGTCAAAGGGGCTGGAAGCCATTCAAGGGGAAAGCTTTCACACGAAAGGCTCCTTTCAGCGATGCCTGTCCCCAGGGCGTATTGTGGTGCTAACGCTGCCCATCTGCTGGCCAGTCTGCCTGGGCCGGTCTGGCTTCTCACCCTGCTGTCCACCTGCCTGCTGGGGTGGAGTGTCCACCAAGAGCAGTCTTCTGGCAAGAGGGCCAGGAGGCCCAGGATCCTGTGGGAAAGGCCTGCGTTGCCCTTGTTTGAGCCGCCCCCTCCCTCCCAATATAACTCATCCTCTCCTCTCTTGATCTCTCCTAAATGTGAGAGAGGTAACATTCTCTAGGAGGAACTGAGTTCATTCTGCACACATGTCCGAGCCCCACCACCTGTCGGGCTGTGCGCAGGCTCGGAATGTAGACATGTCCTTGCCCTGGAGGATCAGTCTGGCGGAGTAGACATTCACACTATTCACAAAGATAGACGGTCACGCTCTTCAAAGAGAGAGACATTCACACTCTATTCAGAGAGACAGGGAGAGGCGCGCTCTGCTGAGGGAAGGCAGGCGCCAAGTTCTCAGGGACAGAGAAGAGGCCAATGATAGTAATGGATGTCTGCAGAGAGCTCACAGATGTTCTACAAAACACACAGTGCTGGTTGTTCTGAGCGAAGCAGGGTGAGGAAAGGCAAGGTGCTTAGGATCCAATTGGGAATATAAGAATATGAGTCACAGCATAGGGCAGTAAGAGACTGACTGACCCAAAGGCTTTGGAATTTAGGGCAGGCTCACTCCTCACTGGAGTAATCAGGGGAGGCTTCTGGAAGGAGATGGCGTTTGAACTGGGGGGGTGTCAATAGGCTGAGCTGGGGGAAGGTGGACCTAAGTCCTGGGGGCCTTGGAGCCAAAGCAGAGACTAGGGGATGACTCCTCCTTCTGGATGAAACACCTGGGAGGAACTTAAACATTAAAAAGGGTGAGAGATTCTACCGAGACACTAAAGTGAGGGCATTGTCTCTACTGCTTTCCCTCTGCCTCCACCTCCGTAGGAGGGAGCCAGTGATTCCTTCTCCCCTTACCCATCCATTTCTGACTTCATACATTTGTCCTATCCTACCTTTCCATCCTCAGTTCCCCCTTCTTTACCACAGTATCTTTGTTCCCCTTTCCTGGCACAGAGCTGCCCTGAGTGATAGCAGTGTCTTTTGTTATCCATAGAGCCCTTTATTTATTACTAGAGGCCCAGTGCACAAAATTCATGCATGGGGGCAGAGGGGTCCCTCAGTCCAGCCTGCACCCTCTTGCAATCTGGGACCCCTCAGGGTTTGTCCAACTGCCAGTTTAGGCCTGATTCCTCAGTCGGACATCCCTCTCGCAATCCGGGACCACTGGCTCCTAACCATTTGCCTGGCCTGCCTGATCACCCCTAACCACC
>NW_006383006.1:5898934-5908889 GCF_000327345.1 Myotis davidii
CAGTACTCCTCTCCCTCCTGACCCCCCCGCCACTGGTGATTGAGCCCAAAACCAAAACCTGGGCATGTGCCCTTCATTGGAATGGTACCCGGAACCCTTCAGTTCACAGGCTGACACTCTATCCACTGACCCAAACCAGCTATGATGGCCATAGAGCCCTGTTAAACCATACCTGAGTTTATGCTAATGAGATGACTCAGGTGGACCCTTAAAATAGTTTCAAGCATGGGGCTGGCCACCCAGAAGGACAGTGGGAAGGTGTGATTAAAGGGTTGGGAATTTCATCCCCACCCTACTTCCAACCTCTGAGGGGAGGAGGAGCCTGGAGACTGAGTTCAGTCACATGGTCAACGATGGAATCAATCACGCCCATGGAATGAAACCCCCTTATAACAATTGCCAGCACTGAAACTCAGAGAGCTTCCTGGTTGGTGAACACGTGATGTGCTGGGAGGGTGACACACCTGATGCCTTGAGGAGAAGGCAGGGAAGCTCCGCAGCCCCTGCCCCCAGCCCTTTCTTGTATGCCTCTTCCCCTGGGCCATTGCAGAGCTGTGTGTGACAGTAACACTCTAGTTGTAAGCACAGCACTTCTAGTGAGTTCTGAGAGTCATTCTAGCAAATTACGGAACCTGAAGGGGGGTAGTGGGAGCCAAGTCAGACAGAAGTGTGGGGGCCTGGGGACCCCATTTGCATCTGGCGTTGGAAGTAAGGGCAGTTTTCTTGAGGACTTTGTCCTTTAATTTGTGGGACCTGATGGTAACTCGGGGTGCTCACTGCAGGACGATTCGATCGGTCTGACTCAGTTGGTGTCAGAGATGTGTCAGTAAAACCAGAAAGCGTTCCTTATAATCTTTTCTATAAATGACAAGCTTAACCCCTTCTTTGTGCCTGAACTGTCTCCTCCCCTTCCATGACCGCTGGTCCTCTGGTCCCAGTTTTTCCAAATCCTTTCTCTCCTTCAAACCCACCTCTTTCACAAGTTGAAACTAGAGGTGCTGCTTTTTTTTGTTGTGGTTGTTAATCCTCACCCGAGGGTATTTTCCCATTGATTTATAGACAGAATAGAAGGGAGGGAGGGGGAGGAGAGAGAGAAAAAGAAACATTGGTTGGTTGCTCCGACTGAGGCTGAGGATTGAACCGGAAACTCAGGTATGTATCCTTGACCAGGAATCGAACTTGAGACCCTTCAGTCCGAGAGCTAACGCTCTAACCATTGAGCCGCCAGGAAGGGGTAGGAGTGCTGCTCTGGAGCTCCTCCTTGTCTGCATGAATCTTCCCCTCCTGCCAGGTCGCCTCTGTTTTGAGGGAAGGAACGAGGTGCTGGAGAGGGCCCTGTGCAAAGGAGCTGCTTACTCGGTGCGCCTTGACTAGCAGAAGGCTGCATGGGATTGAGGAAGGCCGCGGGCCCGGCAGAGCACGCCTTGAAGTTGACGCTCCAACCACAGACATCTCCCCGTCTCTTCTTCCTGTGCGCTGTGAGAAGCAGTGTCTTGGGATGGGCAGGGGTGGGAGGTGGGCTCTGGCTATGCATCTCCCGGCACCGTTGACCTTGATGGTAAATACAGAGTTTTGGCATCTTCTCTACTGTGATTGCCAGTGCTCACTCAGGCCAACGCACACACTCTCCCGCTTGCTGTGCATGTTTGCCTACACACACACACACACACACACACACACACACACGGGAGCATGCCAAGCCTGTGTCTGTATGCTCTGGGCTGCAGTTGAGAAGCAGCACACATAGGCTTGGTCTGGCCAGTTCCTCCTCTCCCTTAGCTTTTTTTTGCCAACAATGGTCTTGGCAGCATGCAGCCCTGTAGACTGAAAGCCAATGGAGACTGGCTTGTTCCCTCTCCTTCTTATTCTCACCCTCCCTTCCACCCCACACACTCCACCGGGGACTACAGCTGCCTCCGAGGGCCTAGGGTTGTGGCTCCTTTCAGACAGAGTCTATTTCACCTAAACCACGTGGGTAACCTGGCAGGAGGCTAGGCCGCTCCCCCACCCCACTGGAAGGTGAGTGGGTAGTAGACCCAGAGGAGTTCAACTGGGCTCCTCTGCTCGAGGGCTGCCGGCCTGGGAGACAAATGTAGGGTGTTTCAGAAAGTGAACCAGAGGCATTTATGATGCCCACGGCCGTCTGCCATATCACCGCCCACAGGGAACGGGTCTGAGCTGCCTGGCCTAGATCTGACCTCAGAAAAAGCCTGGCTCCTGTGATATTTGGAACCCCACCTTCCCTGCCTCTTCCAGCCCCGCCCCTCTTCCAGCCTCTCCCAGCACATCCTGGGTCCTAGAAAGATAGAATTTAAATGGTTGTGTCCAGTTTTAGCTATGACTGTGGCATGAAAGGCTTGGTCCCCACCTGAGGGAATTTTAAGGAGCAGCTTAAGTGAGGAAGAACGTTGCGAAGGATGGGATCTTTCCTTCCTGGCATTATGACACCCGGCTCTTGACTCTCAAGCAAGTCCCTTCTCCCAATTCACTCCAACTTGTGGGGAGTGGGGCGGTGACTGAGGAATGACCTTAAAGTATCTGGGAGGATTCTAGCTCTTCAACAATTCTTGGGGAATCTCCTTCCATAAAATTATCTCTTCCTTGAGGTATTCTCAGTTCAACAGACCGGTATCTCTTTATCATGGGGCTCTGGGGAAACAAAACCCATCTCAGGTTCTAAATGGAATCTCATTCCATTTCATCTAGACCAGTGGTTCTCAACCTTCTGGCCCTTTAAATACAGTTCCTCATGTTGTGACCCAACCATAAAATTATTATCGCTGCTACTTCATAACTGTAATGTTGCTACTGTTATGAATCATAATGTAAATATCTGATATGCAGGATGGTCTTCGGCAACCCCTGTGAAAGGGTCGTTCGACCGCCAAAGGGGTTGTGACCCACAGGTTGAGAACCGCTGATCTAGACCTGATCAGATTCTCATCCAAATTTCTCTCCCAGCTCCCCCAGCCCCTGAGAGGCACTTTAGCACCCTCAAAGCCACCCCACGGCATTAGACTCACATTTTTAACTGGAAGGCACCTTGGAGCTTATCAATTCTAACTCCCCAGGGAGGAGACTGAAGCCCACCAATGGGAAATGACTTGTTCAAGGTCACACAACATTTTAGTGGCAGAATTAAGATGAGAGCTCAGGGCTTTGACTTCTGATCCAGTGCCGTTTCTGCAAAGCCACACCACTTGAGCATCGCCACTCAGTTCAGAGCTTGGGACCAGGGATGAGGTCTTTAGGAAGGATCAGTCCCTGTTGTACCCCCCACCCTCCAAGAAAGCTCCTGTTTTGTGTTTCATTGACGCAGTAAACTGCAGCAGGCTCAGGGTTAGGAGGAGGCCGGGGCTTCGGGAAGCTGCTGGGCTCCCCGCCTGTGCTGACGGGGGCTTGTCCAAACCGACCTGGGGAGCAGGTGTGGGCCCTTTGTCCCAGAGCTTCTCGAAGAACAGTTTGTTCTGCAGGGGCTGCAGCCAGGGTGGAGAGTGACAGACACCATCACCGCCCTGGAGCCTGCTGCAGCTGCTTCCTGTTGTCAGAGGGCTCCTCCACCCAGGCGCTGAGCTCCCTGGCACCCCCTTGCCCTTGCCTAGCTCTCCGCATGGTCACCTACCTCACTGGGCCAGTGGCTTCCCATGGACAGAGGAAGACCGAGTTAAGGAGTGAGAGCGGAGGAAGGACCAGGCACATTCCCAGCCTCATTGCTGTGCAAACAGGGTCTCGTCCCCTGCAAGCGCATGTGCATTGCTGCCCATCTTCCCTTCCCTGCCTGGAAGACCTTTCCTACCAGCTCTGCAGAGCGGAAGGCTCCCATGCTTGGGGCCCCCTCAGCCTTGCCTGCAGCGACTTGCCCCTGCCCCGAGGATTGTCCAGCCTGAGAACGGGGCTGGTCTCACGCTGCCTTGTGTTGTGGTTTGACATTTCGCCGGGGTTTGCGTTGTCTCCTCTTGAAGACTTTATGACAGGAAAATTTGGGTCCCTAACCACTACCTCCTACTTCAAAGAAGATCCCGTACAGAGTTGAGCTTAGAGCTGACCCTATTGTGGGGGAAAATAAAACCTCACCGAATGTCCCAATGCCTCTGTCTTAGTTCCTGCCTGAATGTCAGTCAGGCCAGGCTGGGAGGGGGAGGACGACGACAGGGGCTTCCCTCCCCAGAATATTCTGCCTGCAGTCACGTTGCCTCATTCCAGGAAGCTGACCAAGGCCTGCCCCTCTCCAAGCCTGCTCCCCGGCCCCCTCTGACTAACAGTGAGTGTTATGGGGCTGACCTGAGCGGACCAGCCCTTGTCTGACAAAGGACTCCTACGTGTGAATGCTGGCAGGTGGGTGGCAAGGGAAAGGGAAGGGTGGTGGGCACTTGCCAGGCTTCCCCCAGGTCCACTCCAGGGCACCACTCACAGAGCACGCTCAATGGGGCCTCTCCAGCCTTGCTCTCTCCTCTACCCCCAATCTCAGGTAGGGCCTAGCTAACTCTACCCGGGGGATCTGAGAGGGGCTGGGTGGGGGTGGAGTGAGCAGTAACCCTGGACTCTCAGCCCAGGCTCTTCCCCCTATTGTGAAATGGCCTTGGATGAGGGCCAAGCAGGAAGCTGCCTCCTATATCTTCTACTGTGAGTCCTGGTGCCTGGGGCGTGAGGATGGACTCCAGGCTCTCTCCTTCCCAAGGGAGGACAGAGGCTAGCACAGAGCCGACCTGCTAGGAGAGCCCGAGCTGCCCCGGGCTGATCATGAGGGGCCTGTGCTTTTCCTTCCACCCTCTGTCCCAGGCCCCGGGGCTCTCAGAGGGTTGTGAAGGGCAGTGGAAAGTACATGGGCCTGAGGCTCAGGCTTCCAGCCTTTACCCTGCCACCACCAAGCTCCGTGACCCGGGGCTAGTCACGTTCCCTCTTGGGTCTCACTCGCTTTTCTTACTTGCCAGGAACCAGACGGTAAAGGCTTCTTGCAGCTTGATGTTGTGACTCACTGAAGTCCGTGATTCATGGATGTTATTACCAGGACTTGGCTCCGACCTGACGGGAATCTGCCCATTATGTCTGTCTAGGTTCCCCGCGTAACTCGACATCTGCTGGTCTCTCAGAGCCATTTGTGGAGTGGCTTCCTTGGACAATGAAGAATGAATGATGACAGAGGCTAGGAGATGAACAGCACCTGTGACTTTGGGGAGTTAGGGCACCTGGGTAATTTGTACAGAAACTCTGGCTTTATAATTTCCTGTCCTTGACTTCCAGGCAGGAAATTTAAAATGTTGGGACCCCTAGTCATCATGAATAAAGGGTCCCCTCCTCCCACTCGCTGCCCATGGAAGCGGGAGAAGGCAGCCAGGAAGAGGACAGAGTTCTTTTTTTTTTTTTTTTTTTAAATTTTTTTTTGAGAAACATCAATCAGCTGCCTCCTGCACAACCCCCACTGGGGATGTGCCCGAAACCTAGGTACATGCCCTTGACCGGAATGGAACCTGGGACCCCTCAGTCTGCAGGCCGACGCTCTATCCACTGAGCCAAACCAGTTAGGGCAGAGTTCTTTTTGTTGTTGTTGTTGTTGGGGGCAGAGTCCTTCATGCCCCAGGCCTCCAGCCTCAGCGGGGCAGTTTGAACGACAACCACACTTGCTTGTTGTGGCCTCAGTTTCCCTCATACAATACGGGGTGTGGTGACCCTCCTCCTCCTCAGGTTCGGCGAGGAAGACACTCACCGCAGGGGAAGGCCTGTTAAAGACCACGGGTGTTTCCTGAGTGCCACAGCCCGGTTCTGTGCACGCTGACTTGTGTATATACTGTGGGGTGCAGTCTGCGGGGTACTGAGAACTCCTTTTAATCTCCCCGAAGCCCACCTTCAGAGTCCTTTCTTCGTTTAAAATTGCCTAAGTT
Source organism: Myotis davidii (assembly GCF_000327345.1). Taxonomy (NCBI): domain Eukaryota; kingdom Metazoa; phylum Chordata; class Mammalia; order Chiroptera; family Vespertilionidae; genus Myotis; species Myotis davidii. Next base: position 5,904,814 of record NW_006383006.1, read on the forward strand.
GCCTCCAAAAATGGAGTGTGTGTGTGACATATGTAACCATTTGTCATGAGCATGTTAGCACGGTTGGGCTCCCGGATGGGTTGCTCTGCTCAGAGAGCTGAGGTTAGTGAGCTGGGGTTTGGTGGGGGTGGAGAGGAGGGGGTTTGGAGGATGGAATATTTGTACTTGAGTGGGAGGGGAAAATAACAATGAAACCGGGCCTTGCACCATGCCTTCTCACTTATGACAACCCACAGCAGTGTGAGGCAGACACACCCATTTTACAGTTGAGGAAATGGAGGCTCATCGGGGTTGAAGAAGTGACTTTCCTCCAGAGACGCAGCCAGCAGGTGGGGGGCCTAGAATCCGAGAGATGAGGACCCGGGAGGCAGGAAAGGCCTGTGCGGGGTGGGTGTGTGCGGGTGTGGCTGGGACGGTGGGGCGCAGGGCCTTGGATGTGGCTCCATACCAAGAGGGCGGGAGAGAAAGACGAGAGGTGGACTCCCCAGCTTTTCTGCTCTGCCCAGGCCTCGTTCCCAACCTCCCACCTTCTCCTACACGTCCCACCCCGTCCCTGGACACCCGACAGGCCCTGGGCTCCCAGGCTGTGCTGTTTGCTGCTCTTCTCCGGGCGCAGAAGCAGCGCGGCATGGGGCTGGCTCTAAAGTGGGTGAACCCGGGTTCCGATCTCTACTCCACCCCGTACTGGTTGTGTGGCCAGAGGCACCTTGTTGTGTCACCTCTGGTGCCTCAGGGTCTCTGTCCAGAAAACGGACATAAACAACATTCCCCGCACATGACTCTTACGAGGGTTCAAGAAAGAAGGTACTTAAAGCACTAGAAGTGAGCCTGGCACTTAGTAAATTCTAAAAAAATATAAGCGACCTATTATTATCTGAGGGAAAAAAAAATCAGTTCCTCCTCTAATGCAGATGTCGGCCAGCTTCCTGTGACCCCTCACCTAGCGCAGTGCGCCTGGCACGAGTGGGTGCTTGTCTAGTCCTCGCTCAATGATGGAATGAATGACAATATCCGTCACCCAGAAACTTCTAGCCACAGCAGAAATGACTGAGAAATAATGACCAGAATCTTGGATACTGGTATGGTCCCAGGTAATGGGACAAAAGATCTGGGAAGACGGGCGGCCCGCGGCTGCGCTTGTCCGGCGAGGTCAGGCCGCCCCCTGCCGGCCGCAGGGAGCGCTGCAGGCGGGGCTCGGCCGGCGCGCCCGCCTCTGAGGTGCCCGCCTGGAGGGGGGACATGGTGGTATTGCCTACTTCCTTATTTCTCTGTGAGCAAAGGGAAGGCCAGTGCCAACCACTGACACTCGTGAGCTCCAGTAACTTCCCCAGCGGGGCCGGGGGCTGAGAAACAGTAGCTCTCAGAAGTTTGCACGTGGAAGTAATTTTAGCAATCTGGCCTAAGTCTATAACATAATGGTGACACATGAAAGAAATACATCTATTTGGTGCTTACCGTGGGCCCTTTACATAGATCATCTCACTGAAACCTGACAACAACCCTTTGGGGTAGGTACGAGGCGGAGGAAACTGCAGGTAAGTACCTAGCTCAAAGTGAGGGACAAGAGGCAAACCCGGGCCCCCCTGACTCCCAGTCCAGTGCTCTCACCAGGCCGCTCCAGGGCGCTAGGGCTGTGATCTAAACCTGGGAGTTCATCCTGGGGGCATGGGAAGCAGAAGTCCCCGGGGCCCTGCAGCTCCCAAGAAGACACACAGTGAGCGCTTGTGGATTGACTGACTGATACGAAGAATAAAGGAATTGCTAGTTGGGAGTGTCTGGGTGGATTCAGTTTAAGGCATGTGTTGCCATGGCTACGGGGAGGCTATTCTCTCATTCTGAGCACCCAGATGTCTAGGACACACCCTCAATTCCCTCTGGCCTCCCTGTGGCCTTCTCTAGGATGCTGCCACCAGAGCTAACCACGTCCCACAGACCCAGGGGGTCTGCCATGTCATTCCCTTCTATGTTTCAATGACACCCTCCCTCCCTTCCTTCACCCTGAGCTGACCCTGACGGCAGCACACTGGGCCTACAGGGAGGCAGTTCAGGACCTGCGGTGCCCCTCAGGGTGACACTGGAAACCAGCACAGCATCTGGCAAGGTGGGCACTCATCCAAGCAGGTATCACCGTGACCTGCTTCTGTAGAATGAATCCCTCTTGACAAAGAGAAAAGGGAACTGCCAACTCCAATCTAAGGGACTAGGGTGCCTACCTTAGCTCACTTACCTCTCCCCAATTCACAGGGTAGGCACTTGAATTACGTCCCCACTTTATAGACGAGGGAACTAAAAGACCAAAGGATTTAAGTAAATTTGGAATAAAAAAAAATTAGCAGGTGTTTGCAGTGAAAAACCATGTACTGAGCACACCCTCTGGTGCCATCTGATTATAGCTTTTCTTGGCCTTTAAACTAGTTTGCAACCCGCAGGTTGGAGAGACTGATGGCGGTGCTGAGGTTCAGTCTATGCATATGCAAATGAATTCTGTTCAACCTTCCTCTCTTGTGAGAAATTCAATTTTGCTTCCATTTATACATTCATTTCAATACTCCAGATCTATAAATGGTCTGTTCTTTGGATTCACCTTGAATGAGTTGTAGCATCTCTCTGGTTCCCTGATTAATAATAAAGTAAATAGATCTTAAATATGTGCGTGAGAGTCATTTCACCTTTTTTAAAAAAGTGACCTTTCAATAGAGGCCATGTCATTTGCCTCCAGTCACTTAGGCAAGGAGAGGTAGAGCTGTTATTCAAACCCAGGCAGCTAGGCGGCATCTGTGTTTATAACAGGGGTGGGCAAACTTTTTGACTCGAGGGCCACAATGGGTTTTAAACTGGACCGGAGGGCCGGAACAAAAGCATGGATGGAGTGTTTGTGTGAACTAATATAAATTCAAAGTAAACATCATTACATAAAAGGGTATGGTCTTTTTATTTTCAATAGTTTTATTCATTTCAAATGGGCCGGATCCGGCCCATGGGCCGTGGTTTGCCCACGGCTGGTTTATAACCACCACTGTAGTCCAGACACTGCAAAGCTTAATTGCATTCGAGTAACCACAGCTGTAAGTTAATCAACCCGCATCTAAATAAGACCTTTGAACCTAATTCAAACCCTAGCCCTAATTAAAACCTAATAAATTCAATCGTACTCTGCCCAAGGAAAGGACATGTATGGCCACAGCATTCTGGAGAGATGACCTTAGGTGATACAAGAGGACACTTCTCCAGGCCCTGAGGCCCCAGGCCTCTGAGGAGTACAGGGTGTTCTCTCCTCCCAGGTCAGCCTGCAGCAGGCCCACACTTGGGCCTAAGGCTGGGCAAGTACACGCAGGTGTTCTATGCTGGGGGGGTCGGTGCTGCACTCAGTGCTGCCTAGGCCTTTGCCGAAGGCCCCAGGAGGTGGGAGGGGATTTGCGAGGTATTTTCATTTCCCAGTTCTCTTAGGGCGAGTGCAGGAGAAGAGGCCAAAAGATGTCTGGTCCATGTAACTTGGAGACTGGGACCCAGCTTCCTGCCTCACATACTCCTCTGCTCCAAGGGCCAAAAGCCACCAACCTAACTGCAAGGCAGAATATCGTGTTTTTGACAAAATTTAACCATCTTTTTAACATAGACTCTCAGTTTCATTGTTCACTGAGCTGTCTTATTCCGGACTGATCATTAACAATCCATTGTTTTCCTCATTGGGGAATTTATTTTTGGATCTCTATTTTTAAAAATTGACTTGCTTCATTATTGCTTTATTCATTCATGCCACATTATTTTGTTTCATAGTACTGATTTTTATGATTCCTTTTTTATGGCAAATGATGCTGTTTTTTCATTTATGATAACGATATTAAATAAACTTTTTAAAATATATTTTTTATTGATTAAGATATTACATATGTGTCCTTGTCCCCACGTTACCCTCGAACTCCCCCGCCCCCACGTTGTCCGTGTCCATTGGTTAGGCCTATATGCCTGCATATAAGTCTTTTGGTTGATCTTTCCCCCTTACCGCCACCCTCCCTTACCCTCCCTCCAAAGCCCGACAGTCCAATCAATGCCTCTCCGTCTCTGGATCAGTCCTT
>NW_006383006.1:5910506-5917081 GCF_000327345.1 Myotis davidii
TTTGTCTCAGTGTCCTGGTAACTGCTGCAAGCACCTCTGAGGGAAAGCCGCCCTCAAGATCGCCCGCTGCCAGACAGTCTAGTTTCTCCCCGTATCAGTCCTGGGTCCCCAGAGACTTCCCGGAACCAGAGTTCAGAGCCGTCGGGAGCTTGTGACTCCCTCCGGATTCAAAAAGACAGCCGCGTCCTCAGGTGCCAGACCCTTTCCGCGCGCGCAAGCCTCCTACCTCTGCACTTTACTTCCACAGCTCCTCTGGCTCTCAGTGTGCTTTTCTTTCCTTCTACTTGTAGAATTTACACTCAGCCAGCCTTCCTGTAGTTCTGGATGATGTCCGTTTTGTGTTTTTGATGTATTATTCAATTGTTGTGGGAGGCAGCAATTTCCCGGTATTTATCTATGCCGCCATCTTAGTTTCTCCTAAATAAACTTCTTTAAATGTAAAATGAGTCAACTTGAAGAAAAATATTAACTAATAATACAGGTGGTATTAGATAAGTAAAAATCAAGAAGACAGTATCTTTGCCCGATCAGTGTGGCCCAGTGGTTGAGCAACGACCTATGAACTAGGAGGTCACAGTTCTGATTCCCCATCAGGGCATGTTCGGGAGTTGCAGGTTCAATTCCCAGTAAGGGGTATGCAGGAGGCAGTCAATTGATGTTTCTATCTCTCTATCTCTCTCCTTTTCTCTCATTAAAATCAAGAAAAATATATTTTAAAAAGGAAAAAAGAAGGTGGTATCCAAATGACAGGAGGGGACTGGTCTATAAATAATAACACTGTTTATTGGGAATTCATTATGTGCCAGCCCCAGTGCTATGGTGTCCACAGTAGCATTGTTCAGTAGAATCTGTGATGACAGAAATACTCTATTTCTGTATTAGCCAAGATACATGTGGTTATTGAATCTCTGAAATGTGGCTAGTGGGACTAAAGAATTGAATTTTTTCTTTTATTTAATTTTAATTATTTAAACGTAAGTATCCATATTTACTATGTTAGAGCATGCCTAAGAGTCTCAATTATAGCATTTTGTAAAATCTTTATAACATCTGTGAAGTATTATCGCCATTTTGCTGATAAAGAGATTTAAACCTTCAGAAATTGTCTAAGCAGTGGTTCTCAACCTTCTGGCCCTTTAAATACAGTTCCTCATGTTGTGACCCAACCATAAAATTATTTTCATTGCTACTTCATAACTGTAATGTTGCTACTGTTATGAATCATAATGTAAATATATGATATGCAGGATGGTCTTAGGCGACCCTGTGAAAGGGTCGTTTGACCACCAAAGGGGTCGTGACCCACAGGTTGAGAACCGCTGATTTAGGCCAACCCTTAGATCCCACAAGCACTGCAACTGGTTCCACTTAAATTCATGACCATGAATATCAAGCTGGCTCTGATGTTCTCTGGCAATCTGATACCACATCTCGAATATGTTTGTTCTCTGAGGGTTTCATGGTTTCTTTCAAATGTTCAACACCCTCTGCCCACTTCTCATTCTAAGCTGATGACCTTTTGTAGCAGACCTCTGCTGGGTTTTGGTTTTCCAGGATCTGAAGCTATTTGTAATCTCCCATTGTGTGATTTTTGATGAAAGGCAAAGAAAATAAAAGGGTCAGAGGGGTTACCCTCTATCTGCCCTCAGGACTTAGATGTTGGCCAATCTGGGACTCCCAACAAGGACTCTGACTTCTAGAAATTCCAAAGCCTACGGCTCGTTAGAGATTATTCCTAGTGGTGGTCATGGCAGAGTGGTCCTGTGCTGGTAGCCCCATAGGAGGGGTTTTCACCAGACTGTTCCAGTCTTTGCCAGTCCCGTGGCATATGAAAATGACTCTCCAAATTTTTTTATAGTGTTTACCGCACCACCGAGCTCCAAACTTGTATATTCAGCTGCTTGCTTGATAGTTCCACTTACACATGTCATAAGCATCTCAGATATTACTTCACTAAAACAAAAACTCTTCATCTTTTTTACAAAACTTTTTACTTCCTGGGAGAGCCAAGGTTGGGAGAAGAATGGAGCATCTGAGCAGCACCTCCAGCCTCCTCTCTTCTCCCCGCACCGCACTCTCATGACCTACCTGCCTGCCGCCTACTTGTCCCCCAAAACATCTTCCACCTCAGGGAGTTCCCACTTGAACAAAGGCATCTAGGAGGTGTACACGTCCCTGCCTCAGGGTGATGTGTATGTCCGGACTGATGATACTGGAGAAGGCCTGCGATGCGAGACCCTGACCTTGGACAGTGAGCCCAAGTGCACAGAAGAGTTGCCTGCGTAGAATTTTTTTAAAAGTATATTTTACTGATTTTTTACAGAGAGGAAGAGAGAGGGATAGAGAGTTAGAAACATCGATCAGCTGCCTCCTGCACACCCCCTACTGGGGATGTGCCTGCAACCAAGGTACATGCCCTTGACCAGAATCGAACCTTGGACCCTTCAGTCTGCAGGCTGACGCTCTATCCACTGAGCCGAACTGGTCAGGGCGCCCGAGTAGAATTTTGATGGCTCTAGTACTTTACAGTCTGAAGACTCCAACAGTGATATGTATCTTGTCCCTGCTGCCATGTTTCAGGACCCTTTCCACAAGGATCCCAACAAGCTGTGTTCTGTGAAGTCTTCAAGTACAAATGAAAGCCTGCAGAGACCAATTTAGGCATAACTGTAAAGGGATAATTGACATAGTGAGTAATCAGCACTCCTGGTTTGGAATGAAGCAGGAATATACCCCTTTGGTTGACTTTCCAATGGCTTCCTTGGGCCCCAGGGACCATACTACTGTGGCGTGGGAGCAGACAGAGCCTATGGCAGGGATATTGTGGAGGTTCACTACCCAGCCTGCTCATACACTGGCATCAAGACCAAGGGGCCAAAGGTTGAGGTCATGCCCACCCAGTGGGAATCCCAGGTAGGACTCTGTGATGGAATCTTGCACTAAGAGTGTGAAGATTTGCAGTGATAGCAACCTTTGATCCTAAGCCCATTCCTGGGAACTGGAATGGTGTGGACAGCCAGGCCAACTTCAGCACCAAGGTCATGAGAGAGGAAAACGGTCTGAAGTACATTGAGGAGTCCTTCCAGAGGCTGAGCAAGCAACACCAGGACCTCATCGGAGCCTATGATCCCAAGCGGGGCGAGACAATGCCTGGAACCTAAAAGGATTCAAAGAAACCTCCAACATCAACTGATTTTTTGCTGGTGTGGCCCACTGTAGCACTAGCATCTGCATTCCCGGGCTGTGGGCCAGGAGGAGAAGGGTTACTTTGAAGACAGGCACCCCTTTTCGGGGGTGACAGGAGCCCTCATCTGCATGGGTCTTCTCAACGAAACTGGCGATGAGCCCTTCCAGTACAAAGACCAAATGGGCTAGACTTGCAGCCATCAAACCCCTTCTAATTAATTCTTCATCCGGCTCCCACTCTTGCCTCCCTCTCAATTGTTATAATAGTTGTAACTCAAAGGGTGGAATATCAAAGCCTTTTTTTTAAAGGCCTTTTTTTTGTTCTTCATGAAAACAAAAGCATTGTGCACCTATGGATGAGGACAGTGGGTGGGGAGTGAGGGCGGAGGGTGGGGTGGGAACTGGAAGGAGGGGAGTTATGGGGGGGAAAAAGATGAACAAATGTAATAATCTGAACAATAAAGATTTAATTTAAAAAAATAAATAAATAGGAAAAGAAAAAGAAAGCAAAAGCAAAAGCTTTTTACTTCCTAAGTCTTTCTTATCTTAGCAAATGGCACCACCATCCATCCAGTTGTTCAAATAAAAAACCTATGAGACAGCCCTGATTTCTCTTTTCCTCTTAATGCTCATGTCCAATTGAATGACAGTCCTGTTGACTTTACAGTGTCTTCACTTAAGGTTGTCTGTAGGTTCTGCAACTTTAAGCAAAATGACCTGTAATGAAAACAATTTTACCATAGGCTAATTTATATAAACAAGAGTTAAGTTCCCAGGGCATGTCATCAACATAATGAAACGATGTTGAACAACATAAAGTTAATTGAGGACCTGCTGTATAATCTGATTCCAAGTGTACTAGCACCTGGACTTTTGCAATAACTTCTGTGGTAGCCTCCCCCTGCCCGATACCCAGAACTTGTGAATATGTTACCCTAACATGTTTAAAGGATTTTGCAGAAGTGATTAAATTAAGGATCTTGAGATAGGGCGGTTATTCTGGATCATCCAGGTGTGTCCAATGGAACCATAAGGTTCTCATAAGAGGGAGACAGGAGGATCAGAGTCAGTAAGCGGAGATGTAATAATCAAACCAAGAGGTTGAAATGATGTAAGGAAGAGGCCATGAGTCAAGGAATGCAGGTGACTTCTAGAAAGATAAGAAAACAGATTTCCCCTGAAGCTTCCAGATGGAATGCAGCCCTACAGACACATTGATGTGAGAAGCCTGACCTCCAGATCTGGAAAAGAATAAATTCACCCTGGCCAGCATTGCTCAGTGGTTGGAGCATCAGCCCAACCACCAAAGGGTCGAGGGTTCGATTCCCAGTTGAGGACACGTACCTGGGTTGCGGGAGGCAACCAGTTGATGTGTCTGTCTCACAGAGATGTTTTTCTCTCTTCCTCTCTTCCTCTCTCCCTCTTCCTATTTCGCTCCCTCTCCCCTTCCCTCCTTCCTTTCCATTCTCTCCAGGAGCAATGGAGAAAATAGCCTCTGGTGAGGATTAACAAAAAAAAAAGAAATTCCTGTTGTTTTAAGCATCTAAGTTTGTGGTAAAGGAAGCTAATACAGTCCTCTAGTGCAGTGGTTCTCAACCTTGGCTGCACATTAGAATCACCTGGGAATCTTTTTAAAATCCTGATTTCTGGGCCTCATCAACCGGAAATTCTGTTTGTTATGGGGTGGGGCCACAACATTAGTAACAAAGAAACAGAATTTCCGGAGGATGAGGCCCAGAAATCAGGATTTTTAAAAAGATTCCTAGGTGATTCTAATGTGCAGCCAAGGTCAAGAACCACTGCTCTAGTAAGACTCCCTGTTCCCTGCCTTGTCTCTCTGTTAACATTCTCCACGCCGCAGAAAGGGAGATCTTTTAAAAATGTAAGTTAGATGGTCACTATCCTGTTTAAAGCTTAACAAGAAACTTCTCTTTGTATCTGGAACAAAATCCAAACTTACCAGGGCCATAGGCCCTCCACGACTACCTCTCCAAGCTCTCCACCCTCCTTCACTCTCCTTCCGAATGCCCTCTCCATTCCCACCCCACCCCAGCCTTGTGGAAACAGGGCGACCTGCTTCGCTTTGGTGACTTTGTCCTACCCACTGCCCGTTGTCTGAGACGTTCTGTCCCCATTCCGCTCAGTTCCCGGGGATTTCCCTGACCCAACCTAAGGAGTGCCCTCTGATTCTCGGCTGTATCACCCTGTTGACTTGTGTCCGCAGCGCTTACCATTTTCTGAAGCTGTACCTCTTACTTGTTTTATTGTGTGTTTCTTCACTACTCTTTTAATCCAAGCTCCAGGAAGCTGGGAATTTAGCTCGTCTTGTTCTGTTGTATCCCCAACTCCTGCAGCAGGGCCGAGCCCAGGCCTACGAGGCTCAGCGAAAACCCACCGCACGTGGAGTGCTGACTTCAGGCCAAGGACCTAGGGCTCACGTTGGCTCCTGGCATCGCAGGGCCTCCGACGCGGGTCTCTTGATCGAATCCAGAGGTAAAACCAAGGCCGGGCTCCAGTCCTTCTTGCTAGAGGTCCTTTAAGGCCACCCGGCCTGGTCGGAGAAGAGGGGGTGTTCAGAGACTTGCCATGGCAATTTAGAATAATAATGATAATGAAAATAACAGTAACAGCCAACATTTATCCAGAACTTTCTCTGTGCCAGGCACTGTTCTAGGTGTTTAATAGAAATTCACTTATTCTTCACAACCAGTGAAGTGTACACTATTATTATCCTGATGGCAGCGGTTCTCAACCTGTGGGCCACGGAACGACCCTTTCACCGGGGTCGCCTAAGACCATCGGAAAACACATATATAATTACATATTGTTTTTGTGATTATTCACTATGCTTTATGTATGTTCAATCTGTAACAATGAAAATACATCCTGCATATCAGATATTTACATGACGATTCATAACAGTAGCAAAACTACAGTTATGAAGTAGCAACGAAAATAATGTTATGGTTGGGGGTCACCACAACATGAGGAACTGTATTAAAGGGTCGCGGCATTAGGAAGGTTGAGAACCACTGCCTTATGGTAAGGATGGGGAACCGAGGCACTGCCCTGTTAGGTAGAAACTGTAGGTTTCTATGAAGTCTTTCTTTCGCGCTCCCCCTCCCTCGGCTCTAACTGGGGAGAGCGGACTTCTCGCCAGTAAATCCCCGGCGGCCCAAAGGCGGGGGCCGGACGGGGGCGTCCCAGAGCGCAGGCGCGGGCAGCAGGGGCGGGAGAGGGCGGAGGCCGGGATTGGTGGGATAGAGTTGCCATCGAGAAGCGGAAGTCCCCACCCAGCCTGGCAGGAACTTCAACTTCCGATTGCTTGGGTCTTATGTGGCCTGAGTGGGGCCCGCAGAGCCGGGATGGTTCTCTTGGAGGAGGGGCAT
>NW_006383006.1:5917115-5971865 GCF_000327345.1 Myotis davidii
AGTAAATCCTCTCGCTCCTTGTGAACCAAACAAAAGACATGAGTTAATACTTTAAGCATGCTTTAATGATAAAGATGACAATATCACCCTTATTAAAAACATGTACTGTGCGTCACATCAATACTTTAAAATGCTTTTTCCAAATAAAAATGAATAGAGACCCTTCCCTTCCTCCCCTCCTCCGCGTACTGGGCACCTTCAGGGCCGAGGGACCGACGACTGTCAGGGGCTGTGGAGGGCACGCCCGCAGCGCTTAGCAGCTTAAGCCGGTCCCGGTTACAGCGAGGCCCGCCGCCATGGCTTCTCCTTGTCGGGGTCCCCAACCCCGCCGCGGAGAGTGGAGATAGCAAGTCGTTGTCCAGGTTTGGGCCAAACCTGAGCTGGTGGCGGATCCGGTGGTCAGCAGAGCTGGAGCAGTGCGGGTGGAGGAGGGGCCCTCGCTGTTCCTCCCCCGCCTGTTAGCTCTCTGCCGGCCTCCTAACCCTGTGGCTGTGGTCACCAGGTGCGTTTTCCTTGCAGACGATGGCCGAACTAAACCCATTCCGAGGAAGGGCTCGGTGGAGGGCTTCGAGCCCTCAGACAACAAGTGTCTGTTAAGAGCAACTGATGGGAAAAAGAAGATTAGCACAGTGGTGAGTCGGGTGCCCAACACTGCAGTTTTGGAGTTTAAAGACTTAAACTTAACTGAGCAGGTGGCATATCTGAACCAGGTTTTATTTTTGTTTATTTTACTTTCAAAGGAAACATTTATTTTTCATTGATTTCAGAGAGGAAGGGAGAGGGGGAGAGAGAGAGAAACATCACTGATGAGAGACTCATTGATCGTCTGCCTCCTATACGCCCCCTTCTGGGGATGGGACCGCAACCCGGGCATGTGCCCTTGACCGGAATCGAACCCAGGACCCTTCACTCCGCAGGCCGACGCTGTATCCACTGAGCCAAACCGGCTGGGGCTATTTTATTTTTTAAAGAATAGTTTATTGATTTTTACAGAGGAAGGGAGAAGAGAGAAACATTGGAGGGAGAACGCAACATCGAAAGTCTGCCTCTAGCACAACCCCTACTCGGGATGAGCCTGCGCACTAGACATTGCCCAACCGAGCTACCCCGTCCAGGGCTTGTTTTTGTTGTAAATGAAGGGTAGTTATTGTGTAGCTCCCCAGCTGTTTTGGGATCTGCATTTTTTTTTCTCTTTAAAAGTCCTCACCCGCCGGAACCGGTTTGGCTCGGTGGATAGAGCGTCAGCCTGCGGACTGAAGGGTCCCGGGTTCGATTCCGGTCAGGGGCATGTACCTGGGTTGCGGGCACAGCTCCAGTGGGAGATGTGCAGGAGGCAGCTGGTCGATGTTTCTCTCATCGATGTTTCTAGCTCTCTATCTCTCTCCCTTCCTCTCTGTAAAAAATCAATAAAATATATTTAAAAAAAAATAAAAGTCCTCACCCGACGATATGTTTTGATTGATTTGAGAGAGGGAAACAGAAACATCGATCAGTTACTTCCCATTCGTGCCCCGACTGGGGATCAAACCTGCAATCTAGGTGCGTGCCTTGACTGGGAATCAAACCCATAACCTTTTGGTGTATAAGATGACACTCCAACCAACTGAGCCACCTGGCCAGGGTGCGATCAGGGCTTTCTTTTATTACCTTTGTAATAGAAAACTCAAGAGCAAAATTAAAATGAAGGTGGAGTCAAACACTTGTTCTGCTGAAAGTTTTGTAGAAATAAAATTAGCATATTGGTCCTTACTCATAGTAGCATTGTAAGGAGCAGTGAATATATGATTACTTATGCCCTTAGCTTACTGTGCTGGGCTTTCCATGACCAACTTCTTCTCACCAGATGATGCTTTAAGCTAATTATTCCTTTTCTTTGTTCACATAGTAAGCATGTAGCTATATGCAGACCTGGTACTTGAGAGAGTATAAATTTAGTCCAGAGCACTAGTGTTCCCTTTCAAGGTGGAGGTTGAATATGGCTTGAAAGGGGACAGTAGCGCTGTGGACTAAATTTATACTCTCTCAAGTACCAAGGGACTCCCTGGGTTCTGAATGAATACAGACACACCGCTTTTATTACACATTGCTTTATGCTGCCAGTTGTCGCGTTTATTACAGTTTTAGGCAAGGCCCTCCACCAGCAAAAAGGCTGTGACTTGCTTTGTTGTGATAATCGCTTTGCTGTGGTGGTCTGGAACCATACTCGCAATGTTTGAGATATGCCTGTACTTTATTCTGCTGGGGCAGAACCAGACTGGCCTCCCTTTCCAGTCACATCAGTACAGGATATTTGTGAGCCTGAAGATCATCATTAGTTGGTACCTCCCATTACCAGCTATCTCGAGGACATTTACAGTAAAGCTATGGGGTTTTAAAAAATAAAATTGGGATCACGAAATAAGAAAACCCAAAGAATTTTTAGAGGTAGGATTTCTTGTGGTAGCTTGCATTTTGCTTAAATAGGCCTGAATTAAAGGAAGGTAGATTTAAAATAAGATGGGGAGTAGTTTAAATGTATCCTGCAGAAAAGAGTAGTACTTAGTCCTTTGACATCTCAGCACCCAGGGAGAAAAGTCGATGCCATGTGTGTAAGAGATTTCAATAGAGGTGAGAAGCACAGCTTCTTTAGGAACATAATTCTGCCTCTTTCCCATCTTGGCACAAGTCTCATGTGGAAAAAAGCCCAAACTTTGCTGCTTCCCAGGCAGAGGAGAGTGAATTAGGAAAATAGCCTTTAGTGTATCATGACCTCTGAGATTGATTGAGAAGGAATATTTTAGCAATTAGGATGCTGTCTTCATGAGGCTTTTGAGTTCTTATCTAGGGTGAGGCAGGGGATTACTGTATGGATCCTAGGGGTGACCATTTTCCCCTCCTCTTTTCCAGGTGAGCTCCAAAGAAGTGAATAAGTTTCAGATGGTGAGTTTCTGCTGTTATCTATGTCCCTTTCTCAGGGCAAGTCAGCATAACATTGAACACTGGGTGAGCATTGATATCTAGGTTCTCCGCTCTCCTATGATGTGTTACCAGTAGTTTATGATCAAGAGCTGCCAGGCTATGAATTTTACTTTCAACATTGATACTGTCTTCCTTTTAAGTTTTTATAAGCTAGATTTTGCCATCTTAGGCTTCAGATATGCTCTGCCTGTAGTAAAGTTGAACAAGAAGTTGCCTATATTTATCTGTTTTTGCTTAAAAAAAGTGCAACTCACAGTGGATGAGCATTGCAGAAGCTGCTACAGTGTGAGTGTTTTCCTCTTACACCACTTTCCTTCAGGTACAAGTGTCGCATGGTATTATTTGCTTTATCAGGTAGACTTTCTGACTTGGCCACACTAAAGCCATTATGGAAACAGGGCAGCTGCCCCACCAATTTGTAACTCTTCCCGGTAAGGTTGTGCTCCGTGTCTTTCAGGCTTATTCAAACCTACTGAGAGCAAACATGGATGGGCTGAAGAAGAGGGACAAAAAGAGCAAGAGTAAGAAGAGCAAAGCAGCACAGTGAAGGGCTCCAGACTCCCTGCTTTCACCAACTAACCACCAAATTGCTATTTTTCCTTCGGTTTTTACTTTTGGCCACAAAACTAGGTTTCTGGTTCCTCTACATTAACTGTTTTCACGTGAGATTATGTTCGTTTTGGATGGGAAGAAGAGCTGTAATGTTTACAGGGTAGTTATAAGAAGCAGTTTATTTTTACATCTGGCTAATTGGTCTATGTTGCCTACTTGTGTATTCCTGGATTTTAGTTATAGAATCTGCAGGCATCTGTGCGAAGAACAATGCATCATTAAACCTGTCTATTTATCAGCACTGACTATCTCTTATTTATTCTGTTTCTCTCCCCATATTAATAGTTCCTGGCAGTAAGTACTGATTCTGGGATGATGTGATTATGAATAGCCTTTAGCCCTATTTTCTAGGTTATTGGTATTGAAACCTGAAAATTTTATTAAAAGTTGTGTTAGCTCATGGGTATTCTTCCCAACTGGCTATATAAATTTTTTTTAATTAATTAATTTTTTTTATTATTGCTTAAAGTATTACAAAGAGTATTACATATGTGTCAATTTTTTCTCCCCGCCCTTGTATCCTTACACTTTATAATAAAAATGCTTTATAAAAATTTGATTTTTCAGAGAGAGGAAGGGAAAGGGAGAGAACCATCGAAGAGAGTGCAACATGGATTGACTGCCTCCTGCATGCCCCCTACCAGGGATGGAGCTCACAACCTGGGCATATGTTCTTGACTGGGTATGAAACCCAAGATCCTTTGGTGCATAGGTGGATGCTAACCATTATGCAACACCAGCCATGGCCAGGCTATATAATTTTATCATAGTTCCTTTAGCAAATTTGAATGAATTCTCATAGTCAAATTAGTTTGCTTAATCACCTTAGGATAAGCATATTACAAAATTAAGACTAAAGATTACAAGTTGATGATATTTGACTTCTTTATGCCCTTCAGTTTGGACATTTTCATGAGTTAGTCACTAAAGCTAAGGGAAGAACAAGGCTGTTTTCCTCTCTTCTAGCTCCACAAAACCTTTCATGTCAATAGATTTGCAATTAAAAAGGAAATATATGAAAACATTTATTATATTGCAAAAGATAAATTTATATATATATATATATTACAAATGAAAAACTTATAAAGCTCCATTTTGAGTGACAGCTTCTTAGAATGTAAAGTTAATTTAAAATTACAATGAATGTACAACATTTTACAGTTCCTGTCTGAACAGTGTAATGACTGTTCTCTAGGATTAAAATAAGATTCTGTAGTAGTCATCTCTGTAGCTATACAGGAATAGCACGGACACCCTGCAAAAGAAGGGAAAAAGTAGGATCAGTATAATGGATAGAGAACATGGTTAGTAAAAATTTATTTTTAGAGCACCTAACTGTAGGAGTTTTGTTTAATTAAAAACAAGATGGAAGGCTAGGCACTAAAACATTGCACAAGTTGTACAAAAGCTGTGACTGGTAAGGGTCTGCAGTATAAGGTCCTACACAAGGAGACCACCATTCGCTTCACAGGCTTTGTCATTGCCTTTTAAGCGGAAGAGAATGTGAACAGCTGGCTTCTGACATGAGGACATAAAGTGAAGTAGTCACAGCTGTTTTTCTATGATTTAAACACTAGAGGCCCTGTGCACAGATTTGTGCATGGGTGGGGTCCCTCAGCCTGGCCTGCACCCTCTCGAAATCTGGGACCCCTTGGGGGATGTAGCAGTGTTGAAGCAGCAGGCGGCTGGAGAGAAGCCCCAGCCGGGGTCGGGCGCAGCTCAGCTAGGCCCTGCTGCGCCAATTGCCACCATTACTGCTGCTGCTGCTACTGCTACTCCTCGGTATTGCCGCCGTGGAGCAGGAGATGCTACCACTGCTGCAGCTGCGCTCACCAGCTGTGAGCCCGGTTTCTGGCTGAACAGTGTTCCTGCTGTGGGAGTGCACTGACCACCAGGGAGCAGCTCCTGCGTTGAGCATCTGCCCCCTGGTGGTCAGTGCGCATCATAGTGACCCGTCAACCAGTCATTCTGGTCATTTTGTTGTAAAGGTTGTTTAGGCTTTTATATATACAGATAGTTCTAGGAGTTACCTGGGTGATTAAAATTTATAATTGGGATAGTTACTTCTGAGACCTCGGTTTTGTGGTTGACAAGATCATGACTGTGGTTCAGTCCTGAGTTGCAGTTCTAACATAACAGCTTATCAGCCATCAAACGTCTAGACAATAAACTATGTCACTTAAAAACCCCTCCTCAAGTTTTAACCCATTTTGAAATCTGCGGTGCCTAAGTGATAACTTACTTTTTTCCTACTTTGATGTTATAAATTTCATCACAGACTACTTTCAGGTATCTTTGCTTTGGCAGGCGTGACAGCAGCTGCTTCACAGTTGTGTTAAATGCCTGTTCATCAGCATCCCACTAGAAAAAATAAGTGAGACTTAACAACAGGTACTAGGGTTTATTAAGTGGCAATTTTCTGGGTCACTAATGAAAGTCCAATGCCATTCCCCCCTTTAGTTATACTGAAGAAATTATAGAGCGATACTAGAACTGCTGGGCAAACTGCTGGGGTTCCTCCTTGAAGCATCAGTCTTCTTTACAGCAGATCACCTTATTAGATCTGGTTAACAATACAGCAGCACCGTGTGTGCTGATCTGACTTTAGACCAGTTATTTCTGCCTACTGTCTATTTTTTGTAATATGGACATACCACCTCTGATGTGCATCCATCTGAATGGATAATACACTGCAAGTGTAGTGGTATATGCTTACTTAGAATACAACAACAGGAAATACAGTAGGAAGCATTAGTTTTGGGGCAAAGTTCATTTTTCATCTGATTTAATCTGGATAGACAAAGTATTCTTTCTTTATTTTTTTTTTAAAATATATTTTATTGATTTTTTACAGAGAGGAAGAAAGAGAGAGTTAGAAATATGGATCAGTTGCCTCCTGCACCATCCCTACTGGGTATGTGCCCGCAACATGCCCTTGGCCGGAATCGAACCTGGGACCCTTGAGTCCACAGGCCGACGCTCTATCTACTGAGCCAAACCGGTTAGGACTAGACCAGCCATGGGCAAACTACGGCCCGTTTGAAATGAATAAAACTAAAAAAAAAAAAAAAAAGACCGTACCCTTTTATGTAATGATGTTTACTTTGAATTTATATTAGTTCACACAAACACTCCATCCATGCTTTTGTTCCGGCCCTCCGGTCCAGTTTAAGAACCCATTGTGTCCCTCGAGTCAAAAAGTTTGCCCACCCCTGGGCTAGACAAAGTATTCTTTGATATGATGTTGCAAAAATCACCTATAGCTATGATTATAGTTAAGCATTGTTAATAGCAAAGGTTTAACTATTCAAAATTTAACAAGTTATTTGGTTATTTGATAATTAGGGTACGTACTTGTGTGTGTGTGGGGGAGACACATAAAAAAGTACCTAAATTAAATTTTTACAAAAGGATCTTCCATATACTTCTAGTTCTATAAATGAGCTTCCCTAGTTGGAATGAAGGTATGACATGTATACTAGCAATGGTTAAGAACATTGACTCCACTACTTTACCTAGGTTCAAATACTGGCTCTACTACTTACTAGTTGGGTGACCTTGAGTAAGATATTTAACCTCTCTACTTCTGTTCCCTATAAAATGGTGGTAACAATAGTACCTCTCTCTTGGGTTTGTTATGATTCAATGAGTTTAAGATTTGTAAAATGCTTAGGACAAGGTCTGCCAGAGCCTGACACTCAATAAAAGCACTAGTTATTTGTTAAATAATCTCTGAAATTTAAAAGAAAGTCACCAGAAAAGTATGATTCTTTTAAAATCTGATTTAGTAATATATATGTCACATAAAGGAACACGTTTCCAAATTCCTGGAACTGACAAAAAATACCTAATATCATTAAGAAAATACCATTTTCAGTGGTTTTGTTTTTGTTTTTGGCAAAGCTTTGGGATTTTAAAAACCACAATGCAGAAGAGTTCGTTTTGCTTACCTCTAATGATAAACACTGTAAGATTGTTTCTTTGGGTAGATCCACCTGTCAATACACAAAAATGTACATCATCTGTCAGAGACCCCTGGCAGCACATACTGACGTGTGGTGAGGGTGCCACTGTGGATGGAGCAACATGAAGTGACTGGCAGAGTCCGGGATGCTACTGTGCTATAGAGCAGACTGAATGAACCACGCACGGCAAGCCTCAGCCCCGGTGAACTGATACTCCTAGTCCACACACTGCACTCACTCCAGAGGTTTGACACTGCTACCTCCCTCAGTGAGGCAAAGGCCTGAAACATTTAGAAAATGATTTCCATTTTCACTTCAGAGGAAGGAAGTAGGAGAAACAAACACAAAACCTTCAATTGTTCTCCCCAGTTGTTTAGATTACACGAGATTCACATCAGTGATAACAGGCTTGTACCCCAATACTGCTGACACCGAGCAAAAAACCCCTGACCTCTGAGGAAACTACTTCGACAGTGTGGACAGACGCCATCCTCAAAAGGTTAAAGAAAGGAACTTACAGCCAAAATTTCAATTTCACTGCTTTTCTGATGTAAGTTGGCAAGGGAGGTCTGAAGTCGGGTTTGTACCTAAAAGAAAACATGTCAGAATTCAGAACCTGTCAAACCAAGCCATCTTTCTTGCCATTCTATGTCCTATTCCAGGAAACAATCACAGGTGACAAACCTAGGCCTAGAATTTGCACTTAATCCACCTCAGAAAGATGTATGTGTATCCCATTATGATTTTGGGAAATGAGATTTTATAGCCTATCTATAATTTGTTTAATAAACCCACCTAAGTTGCTTATTTCTTTAGAATTTTGAGATGACACCTAGTAAAAAGCTCAGTGTGGTGAAACTCATGTGGAAGCAGGGAGATTTCAGTATTAAGCTAAATTTGGAAAAAGGGGAAGGTGGTAGTAACGAGAACATGAAACTGAAATACGGTAGAAAGATGTGAAAAATTAGTTTCCACCCAACATCCTGAGAAATAGCCAGGAGAGCTTACAAAAATGAGGTAACCTGATCTTCTGTATTTCAATCTAATTACATTTCTAAAAAATGACTGCTTTCCAACACTCACTTCTTCCCAAGTGAGGCCGGCGTCCTGACCGTGCTCATTAGCACTGTCCATGCCGCCTTTCCTTCTGTCCCTCCCAATTGGAAAACCCTAATCCAGGGGTGGGCAAACTTTTTGACTCGAGGGCCACAATGGGTTCTTAAACTGGACCGGAGGGCCAGAACAAAAGCATGGATGGAGTGTTTGTGTGAACTAATATAAATTCAAAGTAAACATCATTACATAAAAGGGTACGGTCATTTTTTTCAATAGTTTTATTCATTTCAAACGGGTTTGCCCATGGCTGCCCTAACCTGTTCTCCCTGCCCCTTACAATCCCTCAGGGACCATCTCTGAAGCAAACACGGACCTCTGTCTCTCCCATGTGTCTGTAATACATTCTAACACATATTAAATACTAGAGGCCCGATGCACAACATTCGTGCAGGAGTGGGCCTTTGCAGCCGTGGCGGCTGCCTGGATTCCTCCCTCGTAGCCATGGCGGCTGCCTTGATCACAGGCTGCAGCCCCGACTTTGTCTGGAAAGACGTCCGGTCTAATTAGCATATTATGCTTTTATTATTATAGATATTTAATTCAGTATTCTGTTACTTATTCACATGTATTGTTCTCCAAGCATAAAATGCATATGCTTCTAAGGTTACAAACTCTTTGAGGAGTGGGGCCATGTCCTATGTCTTTTATTTTACATGGCACTTAGCACAGAATCAGGCAGATAATAGATACCAAAATATATGTAAAGATATTTTTGCCTCAAGTCTTGGGATAGATCTCTTCTGCTTTGTTATTTAAAGCAAAAACAAACTCCATTTAGGCAGCCAATCAATGATTATCTCTCATCATTGATGTTTCTATCTATCTCCTTTCCTCTCTGAAATAAAAATATATTTAGCCGAAACCGGTTTGGCTCAGTGGATAGAGCGGCGGCCTGCGGACTGAAAGGTCCCAGGTTCGATTCCGGTCAAGGGCATGTACCTTGGTTGCGGGCACATCCCCAGTAGGGGGTGTGCAGGAGGCAGCTGGTCGATGTTTCTCTCTCATCGATGTTTCTAACTCTCTATCTCTCTCATTTCCTCTCTGTAAAAACTCAATAAAATATGTTAAAAAAAAAATATATATATATTTAAAACAAGAACAACAACAAGAAACCCTCCACAAACTCCATCTGCCATTAGAGCCAGATGAGAAAGCTTTTGTCTAGATCCAATAATTCTGACAGCTGCTTCTAGGGGCCCACAGTCCACACTGACGCCTCTTTGGAGGACGGATGTGGCAAAATCTTGATGCCAGAGAGATGATTGTGTTAATGCAACTTTCAGAAGCCAACAAGTTAGGGAAGTGGGAAGGAAAATATTTCCAGAACACTCTCTTATTCTCCTTTCCTGTTTCCTTCCTTTGTAGCTACCTTAGACAGCCTTGGACACTAACGCACCTGAGTCTCATATCGCCGCTTAGTACTGGCTGACAGCTTCTCCGGGGCTATCACAGTCACAATGGGGACAACGGCTGCTCCATGGATTTCAAACAGACCTGAAACAGAGAGAGCTTCAGAATCAGGCCTTCTCTGGTCCTATGTTCTCTAACACCGAGAGGACGGAGAATATTAATAGAATCCCTCTGGGGTGACTCAATGGGGCTAGAAGATGTCTGGGCCTTGTTTTCTGTCTCTGCAACTGCCCGCAATTGCCCAGGGAGAACCCAGAACCTCAACACCCAGCAGTCTGGATGCTTCCGTCAAAACCAACAGCCTTCTCTCAGGTGGGCGTGGGAGTGCAAAAACAAAGGGAGGCGATATGAGTCACCCAAACCTCATGTACCCATGAAAAAAACAAAACATTATCTCTGAGACTAACAGTCCTTAAATCTCTCAAAGTATTTGAAATCTGATGGTGACAGAGAGTCAATGCTAACAGAAATGAACCAAAAAGATCCAATTCTGTTAAAAGCCAAATATGTCTTCTTGTGGACTTAATTAGGACACTTATTTTTCAGTAAGATAGATGTGATAAAACTAAAGGCATAACTATCACCACTGTTCCTGCTTGGCTTTCATGAAAAAAAAAATATATATATATATCATCTTTCTCTGAGGGATTTCAAAATACTGTTCTTTAATCCTGTGTATGGGGAAAATTTCCAGGAAAAGTATCCACATTTAATAAATCTATACTATAAACTAGGTTGAAGAAAGATTAAACCACTTGTAAAAATAAGATACTAAGACAAAGAATACCAGGATCAGAAGTCACCAAATGCCCAGTAATCACCAGTAATTATCTTGTTATTTTCTAAGATGTGAGTTTCAAAGCATAGGGATAAATTCTATTTGGTACAATTAATTATATATATGTTACTTAAAAATATATATATTTGATGCAACAAGGAGTTAGCCACATAGTGCTTACAGAAAACACGCACACACATAAAAGCATTATGTTTAGATTGTAATTAGTAATTATACCTGAAGCATTAGAAAATGACCCCTTCAGATTTTGTACTGCGAGATTATCAGAAGCTTCTCTAAAAACAACCAAAAAAAAAAAAGAAAGAAAACAGTCAATAAGCCAAAGGCAACACAGATTACTTACAGTGAGCTATACTTAGAGTGAATCATTTTTTTAATTCAATATAAAAATATTTCATAAGTATTGGTTATTAGTGAAGGAAAAACAAAAACAACTAATTTGCACTTAATTATGCTTTTAGTCAAGAGCAGGTAAAAATTATAAAGGCTGTCATTTCAAATTAACAAATGCCTAAAGACAACATTCTGATCTATTCAGCTGTTTGAAATCCTGGCTCAATATAAGAACTTAATTTCAATGAAATGTAATGGGTGTTCTTTCCGTTCCCCTCACAATACAAGGAAACATTAGCACAGGCAGGCCCCTCCTTCATTATGGCAGCAACCTTGGCTGTCATCCACAGAACATTTAGTAAATAAGGAGATTCTTTCAAAAGCTGTGAATGGATGTTCTTTCAAAGACTTTCTAACCTTTGAGAGACAATAGCATTCTATCTTGGGAAATAATCATTTGGGAGGAAAGATTTTAAACCTTTCCTGCTAAAACTAAATCCCATCTGGCCGATTAAGTGTCTTAATAGTATTTATGTACTCACTATTAATTAGTTGACTTTTTATTTTCTCTTCTAAATCTCTGTCTTTGATTTGGATCTGCAGCCCTTAATACCTGGTGACTTCAAAAACATATTCCCTCGGAAAAAGCCTGTTGATGAATTTATGGAAGCTAGGTGCAGATGGGAGGGGGCAAAGCCAGGGAGGGAGAAGAGAGCAAAACATTTATTTTTATTTTTTATATATTTTTATTGATTTCAGAGAGGAAGGGAGAGGGAGAGAGAAAAACATCAATGATGAGAGACTGATCGGCTGCCTCCTGCAAGCCCCCTATTGGGGATTGAGCCTGCAACACAGGCATGTGCCCTTGACCAGAATTGAACCTGGGACCCTTCAGTCTGCAGGCCGACACTCTATCCACTGAGCCAAACTGGCCAGGACAAAAACATTTATTTTATATTACCCAGGATTTCTCAGTCTTGACACTATTAACATTTTGAGCCACATAATTCTTTGTTGGGGGTGGGTGGTAGGTCCTGTGCACTGTAGAATGTTCAGTGGCGTCCCTGGTCTCTACTAGATGCCAGTAGCATTTAATTTTTAAATTAAATTTATTGGGGTGACATTGGTCAACATAAACTGTTACCCATCACTGTCACCCACAACATGAACTATCACCCATCACTCAGGTGTGGGTTTCTGTGTTACAACATCTCTATATTGCACCATGTGCCAACCACCCAAGTCACCTTATATTAGGACCCCTGCTCCCCCAACTCCCTTCCCTCTGGCAACCACCACATGCGGTTTGTGTTCATGAGTTTCAGTTCATATCCCATATATGAGTGAAATCATATGGTTCTTTTTTTTTTTAAAATATATTTTATTGATTTTTTTACAGAGAGGAAGGGAGAGAGAGATAGTCAGAAACATCGATGAGAGAGAAACATCGATCAGCTGCCTCTTGCACTTCTCCTACTGGGATGCGCCCGCAACCCAGGTACATGCCCTTGAAAGCAGGACACTTGGGTTGTTTCCATGTCTTGTGCACCATGAATAATGCCGTAGTGAACACAAGGGTGCATATATTTTTTCGAATACATGATTGTGAGTTTTTCGGGCATATACCCAGGAGTGAAATTGGTGGGTCATATGGTAGCTCTATTCTTAATTTTTTTGAGTAATCACCAGACTGCTTTCGATAGTGGTTGTACCAGTCTACAGTCCCACCAGCAGGGAATGAGGGCTCCCTTTTTTCACAACCTCTCCAACACCTGTTATTGCTTGTCTCGTTGATCATGGCCACTCTAACAGGGTGGTATCTCACTGTAGTTTTGATTTGCATTTCCCTAATTTCCAGTGAGGTTGAACATCTTTTCCATTGGCTGTTTGTATGACTTCTTGAGAGAGGTGTATTTTCAGGTTCTCTGCCCACTTTTTGATTGGATTGTTTGTTTTTTTGGTGCTGAGTTCTTTATATATATTTTTAAATTAAACCTCTGTTGGAGCTACAATTTGCAAATATCATCTCCCATCTGGTTGGCTGCCTATTTGTTTTGTTGCCAGTTTCTTTTGCAGTGCAGAAGCTTTTTAGTTTGATATAGTCCCATTCATTTATTTTTGTCTTTACTTCCCTTACATTTGGAGTCAAGTTCATAAAATGTTCTCTATGACCCAGGTCCATAAGTTTGGTACCTATATTTTTTTCTATGTAACTTATTGTTTCAGGTCTGATGTTTAGGTCTTTGATCCATTTTGAATTAATTTTTGCACATGGGGACAAACTGTAATCCAGTTTTATTCGTTTGCATGTGGCTTGCCATTTTTCCCAGCACCATTTATTGAAGAGACTATCTTTACTTGCTTTGGCTATTCAGGGTCTTTTGTGGTTTTATACAAATCTGATGATTTCTTATTTCTTTAAAAATTGGCACGGGGATTTTGATGGGGATTGCATTAAATTTGTATATTGCTTTGGGTAATATGGTCATTTTAATTATGTTGATTCTTCCAATCCATGAATATGGGATATTTTGAATATATCTGATCTTCATCTTCCTTTGCCAGTTCAGCCCTTTCCCCCTTCCTCTTGTATGTTTTTGTTGTCACAAGTTATCTCTGTTTATGCTGTAAGTTTTGGGGGATCTTACTCGTAGTGTTGTGATCTTATGCTCTTTGTTTCAGGTAGAATAACTCCCTTGAGTATTTCCTGCAATGGAGGTTTTTTTTGGTGATAAAATCTCTCAGCTTCTATATGTATGGAAATGTCTTTATTTTCCCTTCATATCTAAAGGATAATTTTGCTGGATATATTATTCATGGCTGGTAATTTCTCTTTCAGATGTTTGAATATTTAGCTCCACTCTCTTCTGGCTTGTAGAGTTTCTTCTGAGAAGTCAGATGAAATTCTAATGGGTTTTCCTCTGTAGGTCACTTCCTTTTTTTCCCTGGATGCTTTGAGAATTTTTTCTTTGTCATTAATTTTTGACAGCTTTATCACCGAGTGCCTTGGAGAGGGCCGCTTGGATTGGAGTAACTCGGTGTTCTGTTTGCTTCTTGGACTCAAGGATCTAGTTCTTCCCATAGACTTGAGAAGTTCTCATTCACTATTTGTTTTAATCGACTCTTGATTCCATGTTCCCCCTCTTCCTCCTCCACTATGCCTGATTCTGATATTACTTCTTCTGACTGAGCCAGGGAGTCTCGTAGCGCTCGTTCATTTTTCTTTATTCTCAGGTCTCTCTCTTCTTCCGTCGGCATCATTTTTTTAAAAAATTTCTTTTATTGTTTAAGGTATTTCTGCATCATTTCCTGATTCCTATCTTCAATATCACTAGTTCTTTACTCTGACTGGTTGGTTCTGTTTTCTATGCTCAACAGTTCACTCTTAATCTCCCTAAATTGCCTGCTTCATTTCCAGTATTTCTGATATATTCTTTTTTAAAGTTTCAATTTCCTTGGAGAAATACTCCTTTTGTTCATTGATTTGTTTTCTGAGTGCACTGAATTGCTTGTCAGTACTTTCTCTTGTTGAGTATTTTCAGAACTTTCTCTTGTTGAGTATTTTCAGAACTGTAGTCTTGAAGTCTCTGTCATTTATATCACCTAATTCCATGTGTTCCACCCTGCTTTCTGGGAATTTTTTATTTTTCTTTCTGGTCATCGTCATTACTGTGGTTCTTCATGGTATTTGCTGTTCTTTGTTTTCACATTTATCTCTGAAGCGGTCTTTCTACTATGTTACGGTAGATGGCGCTGAATCGAAAGATTTTTACCAGATTTGAGCCTCCTTGGCTTCCATAGGTCAGTACCTCCATGCTGCTTGGGGGTGGGGTTTGTTATGCCCTCACAGTAATGGTGACCCCTGACCTCTGCAGGGTCCCACCCCAAGCACCCTGCCGGGGGTTCAGCCACAGAGGGAAACAGCGAACCTACTGCAACAGCTCTTGGTTTACAGATAATATGCTCCTGGAGTCAATTTCAAGGGCAGCAGGAGGCGAGTTTTGGGAGTGGAAGCAGCAGCAAGGCTCTGTGGTTTCCTTTCTTTGTTTGAAACACCACCGCCCGGCCCAGCAGTGGGGAGCCGCATGGCAGAACCCCGTGTTCTCTTTGGGCGTCTGCTGACTCAGTCACTGTTCTTTCTCGTTGCTCATGCTTGTGACTCAAAGGCTGCTCGCTGCTCCTCCAATCCCCCCTCCGCCCCCCCAATCCCTCTGTTCCTCCAGGCCCAAGGAAGTGCCTACGACCACTGGCTTTCTCCCCTCTCCAGGCCAGGCTGTGCGCTCCCAGCTGAGCTGCAGGGCTGCATATGCGGGCTGTCTGCGCTTTCCTGCCTTCTCGCTGCCCTGTTTATCCCCGGATGCCCGTCTTTAGGTGTTTCAGTGTGCAGGTCTCTCAGGTGTGCATCTGTGTTGAGCAGGGACTTACTTGTTGAAATGTCAGGGGGAGAGGAAAAGAAGCAGCCTTATGCTGCCATTCCTCTGACGTCGCAGCCATCTTAAGGCTTTTAAAACTTACTTCATTACATTCCTATCCAGACAGTTGCACCAATTTAGATTCCCATCATGAGTATATGACATCTCTTCACAGAACATATTAGACAAAACACTATCAAAATTCACTGATTAACAGACCAAGTAGGATAATGGCAGACAGTTTGGCAGCTTAGCCTTTCAAAATGCTAAAATATTCTTGGACATGTTCCAGAGAAAAATGTTGAAAGTAAGAAACAGCTAGTCTTACACAGGGGGTCATATAATTAAACCGCTGAGTTATTCAGAAACAATAGAAAGATTCACTGAAAGTTATCCAGACCTATCTTTATTTCCCAAAAGGATCAAATTGATTTTTAAAGTAAAGTTGCCTATGTTCTATATATTTAGTCCCAGCTGATTTTCTGGGCTTTTGTTTATTACAGTTACCTGATAGTCCTTTCATCACTGACTTTAGTCCTCAGCTTCTGCATAACATGGTCCACAAGATCAGACTCCAGCACACGTTTCTCTGTTTGCCTTTCCTTCTCAAAAGACTTAACCTTAAAAAGAGTGAAACAGATCCATCATTTCAGAAGCCAAAAGGCTAACTCAGAATTCTATAGTAAGACAAGGCGACAGTTTAGGGGCAATTTTGCTCCCCACAGGACATTTGGTCATGTTCAGAGACACTTCTGGTTGTGACAACTGTGGGGGCATCGAGTGAGTAGAGGCTACGCATGCTGCTAAACAGCCTACAACGCACAAGACAGCAGCCTCACAAGGAATTATCTGGCCCAAGAAGTCAAAGCGTGGCTGTTGAGAAACCCAAGTCTAGACTAGAATAGTTTATCATAGATGATAGAATTTTTTTTTTTTAAAAAGGCCAAGACAAACCTGCTCATACTTAATTTCTTTCTTTCACATATTCTTCTTCTTAAACATCCTCTGGTCAGTCACCAAGGTTTCTACAACTCCTCCCTCTCCTTTTCAAACCCAAGTCCTGTCTTCCTACTTTTATGGCGCCTGCCCTTTCATCTCCACTTGTGTGGCCAGCACTCAGCCTTGGCTTGGGATAGCCCGATATTCTTCCCATTGCTATCCCTGTCTTCAACTTTCCCTTGCTCCTTTCCATACTACACATCCCTGCAGGGTAATTTTTTTCATATACAATTCTGTTGTCCCCTTCTGTTAAAAACATACACTGGCTCCCAATTAGTAGCTAAATACAGTCCAAATTTTTTTGGCTCTCCATGATCTGGCTAGAACCATTCTCTCCTGCTGGAGTCACCTTCTTCTTCTTCTTCTTTTTAAAAAATATATTCTTATTGATTTCAGAGAGGAAGGGAGACGGAGATAGAGATAGAAACATCAATGATGAGAGATATCATTTATCGGCTGCTTCTGCACGCCCCCTACTGGGGATTGAGCCTACAACACGAGCATGTGCCCTTGACTGGAATCATACCTGGGACCCTCCAGTCCACAGGCTGATGCTCTATCCACTGAGCCAAACCAGCTAGGGCTGAAGTCCCCTTCTTTATAATCCAAAACAGACTATTGAGGGTAATACCAGAATAGTTCTCTGCTGGCCTGACTCTATCTTTCGGACAGTCTACGGAAAGAACTACCATTACCTTTGCTATTCCTTCTGCTTAAAAGTCCCTTTCAGCACATACCTATATCCTGCCCATCCTTGAGGTTCCAGTATAAATGCCACCTCCACCCTGTAGACGTCCTTGCTACCTCTGAAATAATCTACTAGGCTGATGAACCCTCAGAGAACTTTCTCTGTAAGGCCTTCATGACATTGAGCATTTTCTAGGTCATAATCATGCACAAATGTCTTATGTTTCCTATTAGATTACAGGATCCTTGACAGCAGGGCTTGTAGCTTAATGTCCCTGTACTCTCCATGGGCCTCAATGTAACCCCTCCCACAATGAATGCTTAAAATGCATTTGCTGAATGAAGTGATGGCTTGGCCTTCATATATGAAGGTGATGCTATCGATCTATCATTAATAGAGGCAGAATCAAGACTGAAAAGAGCTGGAGATGCTGGAACAATGTTGAAATGAACAAAATCATATTTAATGGAGATAAATATGAAGTCCTAATATTAAAGCCTCATTGTGGAAGGCCAGCCAGACCTGGTAATAACTGTGAAAAGCCTAATGGGTTTAGTTGATGATAAACTCAGTATGAGCCAAAGGAACCATATGGTTGCTAAGAATTTACTTGTAGGCTGTATTAGGAGAAATATGGTATCTGGATGGAGGGAGGTCACAGACCCTTTCCTTTTAATCAGAACATGCTTAGAGCACTCTGTAAAATTTTAGTATCACATTTAAAGGCAGACAGTGACACAGTGAAGTATGTCTAGAGGAGGTTAAGAGGGTCAAGGATCTGGAAACCATGTGATGAGGAAAGGCTTCAGTAACTGGAATGTGTACACCAGAACAGAGGACAGTTAAAGTGGCATGGCAGCTGACTCCTAAAATTTATTTGAAGGTAGCTGAGAGAAGCAGGAAAAATTAGAATGGTTACCTTAACTACTCCAGAGGGTAGAACTAGGACCAGTGATTGTACCTATTGGGAAGCAGATTCTAAGTCAAGTTTCTAAAATGTGCTAACCATAACAGCAGTGTGTTATGACAGTGGAATTATCAGCAGAGGCTAGACCAGCCGTAGGCAAACTACGGCCCGCGGGCCGGATTTGAAATGAATAAAACTAAAAAAAAAAAAAAAAAAAAAGACCGTACCCTTTTATGTAATGATGTTTACTTTGAATTTATATTAGTTCACACAAACACTCCATCCATGCTTTTGTTCCAGCCCTCCGGTCCAGTTTAAGAACCCATTGTGGCCCTTGAGTCAAAAAGTTTGCCCACCCCTGGGCTAGACAGTCATCTCCTGGTAATACTGCAGGAGCAGTCACTGCTCTAGATGAGGCCTGATCAGTGGAACGTAGGGTAACTGATGGTTTTGTGACTAACAACCAGACTGCCAGTGGGGACTTCCAAATCTGTCCATGAAGGATTAACTACTACAAGAATTGCCCTTCTGCCTTAAACTAGAAAACCAGATGAAACATAAACAATGGTTTTCAGACATTGGACAATAAGCAGTGGAGGACTATTATCCTACAAGGGGCCCAGGTTATTGTGTTGAAGAAGTTTGCAGACTGCAGTGCCAGGGAGGGTACCTAAACAGAGAGAGGAGTCTTGCTGAGTTGGAGTTTAGGCCAAGTTGGCTACAAATTGTGGGACAGATGACCAAAGAGGAGAGAGCCACACACTCACAGAGAAATATTTCTGAAGCTCTGCAGGAGATTCCACTCACATCTTTGGCAGAGGTACTGACCTGGCATGGGTGACAGGAAACCATCCACAGCTGAAGAAATAACCACCAGAAATAAGTAGGCATAATAATTTCTGGAATCACAGGACTGGGAATAGTTCTTGTCCTTACCAGAGTAGAGAGATCTCATAATACATAGTGCATGAGGCAGAATCCTCTGAAGGGCACTGCTAGGGACTAACTTAGGCCAAGACTAAAAGTTGCCCTGAATCTGCCCTAACAAAGCTTAAAATCAAGCCTGGAGAGGATCAAATAGAATCCAAAGATCCTAACTACATTACAGAACAAAGGTCAACAGAGCTTACGGGAGCATAAGAAAACCCAGCACCCAAAAATGTAAAATTCATAATGTCCAACAACCAATAAAAATTATTAGGAATGCAAAGTGCTAAAAAATATGACTCATAACCAAGTGAAACATTAATACATAGAAATAGCCCCAGAAATGACAGAGATGATGGAATTAGTATACAAATACCTTAAAACACCCATTTAAAATCTTATAAAGAATATAAACCAAATAAGAACCACAATGAGAGAAATGGAAGACATTAAAAAAAACACAGTGTAACTTGTACAGATGAAAAAAAATACAATATCTGAAATAAGAAATGTACTGTATGGGATTAAAAGCAGATTCGAGATTGCAGAAAAGATCAGGGACTCATTCAAAATAAAGCGGGGTGAGGAGGGCACACAATAAAACAAAAAAGAGTCTGAGCTGTGGGGCAATATCAATAATTAATATACTATAATCAGAGTCCCAGAAGTAAAGGAGGGAAAGGGACAAAAAATTTGAAGAAATAATGTCTAAAATATTTCCAAATTTGGTAAGTACTATACATCTACAGGTCAAAGAAGCCCCGTGAAACAAAGAATACCACACGGCAGCACATCATATTCAAATCGCAGAAAGCCAATGACAAAAAAATCTTAAAAGCTGACAGGAAAAAAAGGACACATTATATTCAGAGGATCAAAGCAAACATTTTAAACCAGGTTAGGAGACAATAAAACACATCTTCAAAATGGAAAAAGAAAAATTATGAATCTTGAATTCTATACCAGCAAAAATAACTTTAAGAAATGAAAGTGAGCCCTGGCCAGGTGACTCAGCTGGCTGGAGCATATCCCCACATAACAAAAGGTTGCGGGTTTGATTCTAGTCAGGGCACAAACTCAGTGGCAGCGCAAACAGGAGACAACCGATCAATGTTTCTCTCTCTCTCAAAAACGTGTCCTCTGGTGATGACTTAAAACAAGAAAAAGAAATGAAAGTGAAATGAGGACTTTTTCAGGCCAATAACAGCTGAGAGAATTCATTGCCAGCAGACCTACACTAACCAGAAATATTAAAGGAAGTTCTTCAGGCAGAAGGAAAATTAAATCAGAATGATATCTGGCTTAACACAAAGGAATAAACAGTTCCAGAAATGGTAAATATGTGAGTAAATATAAAGGATATTTCCCCTTATTTAAAAACCACTTTAAAAGATAACTAACTAATTAAAACCAAAATATTAACAATGGGATTTATAACATAAGTAGAAAAAAGCATTAGATAACAATAGCACATAAAATGGGAGAGAGGAAATGGAGATATTCTGTTGTGATATATGTGAAGGTGCATGATATTTTTTGAAAGTACAGTGTGGTAAGTTAGAGATGTGTACTATAAACCCAAGAGAAGTCACTAAAAAATCCCATCAAAAACAAAGAATTATAGTCAGTAAACCAATAGTAGAGATAAAATGGAATAAAAAATAATTTAAAAGAGGACATGAAAACAGAAAAAAAATGGAAAAAGAACAGATAGTAAAATGGTAGTTTTAAACTCAATCATTTTAGTAATTGCATTACATATAAGTGGTCTAACCACACCAATTTCTATAAGGCTGGATAAAAAAGCAAAACTCAACTAGTGACTGTCTCTACTAGTAAAGAACCTACTTTAAATATAAAGACACAAATAGAAGGAGAATGATAAGCCACGCAAATACTAAACAAAAGTCTTCAGAATAAGAAATATTACCAGGGATAAAGAACATTTCATAATTATAAAGAGATCAATTCATCAAGAAGATATAAAATCCTAAATGTGTATTCACCAAATAACAGTTTCAAAATACACGAAGCAAAAATGATAGAACTAAAAGGAGAAATAGATAAACCTACAATTACAGCTGGAGATCAATGCTCCTCAGTAACTGATAGAACAAACAGACAAGTAAGTTAGGAAAGATATAGAAGATTTAAGCAATGGTATCAACTAATATGCACAAATTGATGTTTATGAAACACTCCTCCTAACAATGTAGAATACACCTTCTTCTCAAGTGTATATGAAACATTTACAATAACAGACCATTATTTAAAGGACTGAAATCACACAGAGTATGATTTCTGGTCACAAAGGAATTAAACTAAAAATGGTTAAAGGAATATATCTGGAAAATATCCAAATATTTGGAAATTAAAACACAGACTTCTAAATAACTTATGGATAAAAGAAGAAATCATCAAGGAAATTAGAAATATTCTGAACTAAGTGAAAAAAAAAGTACTAAATAAATGGTATGCAACTAATGCAGTATACAGAGTGAAATTTATACCAGGTGGCCAGCATTTTTTTTTTTCCTGTAAAGGGCTAGATAGTAAACATTTCAACTTTGCAGGTCACACACTCTTTGTCACACTTTTTCTTTTTAAACAAAGAACATAAAAAGGGTTTTTGGCCCACGGGCCATGCAAAAACAGGCTGTGGGCTGGCTCTGGCCTGTATGTAGGTTGTAGTCTATCAAAGCCTGATGTAAAGTTCTGTAGAAGAAACTAGAAAATAATCTAAATCTAAAATTAGCAGGTTAAAAAAAAAGAATAGAAATCAATAAAATAGAAAACAGATAAAAAATAGAGAAAACACAGACATCAAAAGCTGGTTCTCTGAAAAGACAAAATTGATAAACCTCTGGTCAGGCTGATCAAGAAAAAAAAGATGGGAGACATAAATTACAAATGTCAGGAATGAAAGAGGATATCACTACAGATCCTACAGATAGTGAAAATGAATAGGGAATATTTGGAAACTTAGATGAAATGGAAACATTCTAGGAAAGATACAAACTACCAAAACTCATGAAGAAAGAGGCAACCTGAATAGCTCTATATCTAAGCCCATGTGGTTTTATTGGTGAACTTCACCAAATAAATGAGGATTAAATAATACAAATTCTAAACAAATCTTCCAGAAAACACAAAGGGAGAGAACACTGTCCAGTTCATTTTATGAAGCCAATATTTTTTTTAAAATGTATTTTATTGATTTTTTACAGAGAGGAAGGGAGAGAGATAGTTAGAAACATCAATGAGAGAGAAACATCGATCAGCTGCCTCCTGCACATCTCTTGGGGATGTGCCCGCAACCCTGGTACATGCCCCCGACCGGAATCGAACCTGGGACCCTTCAGTCCGCAGGCCGACGCTCTATCCATTGAGCCAAACCGGCTTCGGCTATGAAGCCAATATTACTGTCATATTAAAGCTAGACAAAGACATTATAAGAGAAAAACAAGGAGAAAAATGTTGATTTTGGTTTTTTTCCTTTAAAAAAAGAAATAAAGGTTATGAGGTTGTTTCAGTTTGAGCATTTTTAGTTACATGCAATACAGTAAAACTGGTTAGTAAGTAGCCAGAGAATACGCCAGTCAGCAGTATCACCTCTAATTATTATTATTTTCTTGGATGGAAAAAGAAAACAAGGGAAGAAAATTAGGAAAAAACTACGGCCACCGTTTTTTTTAAGCGCTAAGGAAGTGTTCAGAGTCTCTCTTTCTTATTTTATACTACAGGCCCCGTGCACGATTAAATCGTGCGTGTGTAGGGTCCCCTAAGCCTAGCCTGCAATCAGGGCCATGTCTGCCACCCCACGATGCCTCGCAAGCTCCGTGGATGCTGCCAGCACGCCACGATGCTCTGCCTATGCTGCCAGCGTTCCTGGGATGGGGTGAGAAGGGGGTAGGGGGAGGTCCCGAGAGGTGCTCCATGCACCTCATGGTGACCAGTTGTTTGGTCGTTGCAGTCGTGATGCCTCTAGCCTTTTATTATGATGATTCTCTCCAATAATGAGCCCAGCAATTCAGAGGGAGAACAAAATAATGGATTTCCACCCACAGGCAGGTGGGAAGTTGGGTGTTCCACAGTTAACAGAGTTTTGGAAATCTAGAATTGTGAAAGATTTTCTCTGGTCTTTACCTTGACATGGCTTCCTTCTTTATCTGACACAAGGGCCACATAGGTGATTTCATGATGTCGGCAGTACTCCTGTAGTTCCTCTTGGGACTGAAACAAATAAACAGTGTATGAAATAACAGAGAGCACCGGGAGCCGCTTCAAGGAATTAAAAAGAATGAAAACACTGTGTTCCATTGTATTCTCAAAGTGAACATGCTGACTTCAGGGGTTATAAATATTAAGCAGAATTCAAGGGAGGAATAAGACCTCTTTTCATTACTTTCACTATTGTTCTAAGGGTCCATGGGCAATCAGTGTGGCCAGGATACAGTAAGAGGTTTTCAGAAGCTTCAAATCTTGAGGGAAGGTGCCAGAAATTATAACACACACACACACAAACACACACACACACACACACACACACACACACAGAAAAGGCCTTTGAGGAAAGCGAAGGCAATAAAAGAAATAGTGGAGAGCGAAAAGCAGAATTGAATCATAAAACAAAGAACATCAGAGGAGAGAAGCCTGCAGGGGGATGTCACGTTGCAGGACTGAAGTCACATTACTGGGCTTATATTTTACCGTAAGACAGAGCACTTCTCTAACAATTTATAAAACAAGTTAACAAATGAAAGAAATACTGCTCTGGAAAATGACTAAAAATTATCGCACCTGAACAACAACAAAATTATTGCATCTGGCCGGCGTGGCTCAGTGGTTGAGTGTTGACCTATGAACCAGGAGGTCATGGTTCAATTCCTGGCAGGGCACATGTCTGGGTTACGGGCTTGATCCCCAGTTTGGGGCGTGCAGGAGGCAGCTGATCAATGATTCTCTCTCATCACTGATGTTTCTCTCTCTCTCCCTCTCCCTTCTTCTCTGAAATCAATAAAAATATTATTGCTCAGCCTACTTCTGACATGAATTTTTATATAACACAAAAATGGACAACAGCAGCTTCATAAATGACTGGGCAGGTGATGTGAAAGGAGCAGGAGGGCGGGTGGGGGCTCTGTTTCCCCAGGCGTCTCTTCAGGCTCTGGGGCACCTTGAGTGTGGGTAAACGTGTACACCTTGAACGATCACCTAGGGGTACAACCCTTTCTGTGATCTGCTCATGGCAGTAAGAAGTTAATTATCTAAAGGCCCCATGTTCTAAAGGGTAGGCAAGTATTCAGTCAGCTATGGGAGGTTTGAGGATACAAAGCTACAAACACACTAAACACAGAATGCCCTTGGGAAGTGTGGTACAGTGGATAATGGATTGTAAAGGTGTCCATCCACGTCTTAATCCCCAGGACCTGTGAATATATTACCTTCTATAGCACAAAGGACTTTGCAGATGTGCTAACGTTAAGGATCTTGAGATAGGGAGATTATCCTAGATTATCTGGGTGGGCCCAAAGTAATCACAAGGGTCGTTATAAGAAGGAGACAGGGAGGTCAGAGTTAGAGAACGTAAGGACAGAAGCATAGTTCAGAGAGGAAAGGAGATGCTACTCTGCCATGTTTGAAGATGGAGGATTGGGCCATGAGCCAAAGAATGCAGGCATCCTCTAAGAGCTGGGAAAGGACTCTCCCCGCAAAGCCTTCAGAAGTAATAACCCTATCGACGCCTTGTGTTGAGTCCAGTTAATACTGTTCAGACTTCTGAATTCCAGAAATGTAAGCTAATAAACTTGTGTTGTTTTAAGCCACCAAGTTTGTGGTGATTTATTACTGCTGCCATCAGAAACTAATCCAGGAAGCAACTGTAACCTCAGAGATAGAGTTTGAGAACCCAAAGTGGTAGAGGATGACTTCCCATGGAAGCCATGACTGTTTGCATTCCATTCACTGTGCCTCATTACCTGTGACCAGTCATACATGATTTCTGCTGTGATTCCCGCCGTCCAGAGTTTCTGGGTTATGTTGATGGCCCTGGACATGGACATCTGGCCAACACTTACGACCAGGAGGTCACAGGAGCTTACTGAAACCTGGATCAGAAATAGAGTGATGACATTAGAAGGGGCAGACTACAGGCATGTAGGGGACCAGCACCAGGAGGGAAGCAGCACTCACATGAAGGCAGGCATTTTGAAATCTTGTACAGCAACATATGTGTGGAAGCCTTTACTTCAAAATTACATAGTAATATAAGTAAATAGCACAGTAAAAAAACTTTAATGCTTGTCTTTTAGGATAGATATTATTTCAAAACTACCCTCTAGGAAAATTAGTCTTGCTTGAAACACAAAGGAAAAAGAACCATTTTTAGCTCTGAAGGATTTCTGAACAAGGGGTTCTGATATGAGTCTGTTAACAACAATAACACCTCATACCCACAGAGCTCATTACAGATGAAGAGTGAGGCTAGGAGAGGAAGGATGGATTGTTGAGGTTCCCCGGTGAGAGGCTAAGGACTGAAAGGCAAGGACTCAACACCAAGTTTTTGACTTGTCTATCATGGCAAAGATAATCTATCACTGCCACATCTGAGCTCCATGTAAATGACTACGGAATGAAGGACGACTCAAGGCACACTGGGAGGCAAAGCTGGTACTTACAGGTTCTTCCATGTTGAGGACAGCAGCAGATATCTTGTCTATTGCTATGCTGACCCCAATGGCAGTGGGAACTGGCCCCAGAGCCTGTGGTCCTCTAAACTGAGGAATCTGCAGAGAAAGACACACAGTTCTGGTTACGAAAGAGAGAAGAAATTGCAATTATGGGCAAAGCAATGATTAGAGTGCATGCACTCCCAGCAACTTATCATCAAAGGGTTCAACAAAAAGGCACGCACGCACAAGCATGTGTGTGTGTGTGTGTGTGTGTGTGTGTGTGTGTGTAAGAGACAGAAGAAAGCCCACATGCAAATTTAAGTAAATGTTACACCTATAACTGTACTGTTCAACAGGGCAGTCACTAGCCATATGTGGCTTAAGCACTTGAAATAAGGCTAATCTGAACTGACATGTGCTATATGTAAAATACACACTGGCTGCAAAGATTCAGAATAAAAAAAAAGTAAAATGGTTCATTAGCAATTTTAAAAATTTTGATTACATGGTGAAATAATACTTTGGATATATTGTATCAAATGAACCACATTATTAAAATTAATTCTACCTGTTTCTTTTTACTTATTTTATATTACTATATAATTTAAAATGTAATATATAGGTTCTTTTTAAAAAATATTTTTATCTCAGAGAGGAAAAGGAGAGAACTAGAGAGAGAGAAACATCAATGATGAGAAAGAATCATTGATTGGCTGCCTCCTGCATGTCCCCTACTGAGTAGGGATCGAGCCCCCAACCCAGGCATGTGCCCTTGGCCGGAATCGAATCTGGGACCCTGTAGTCTGCAGGCTGATACTCTATCCACTGAGCCAAACCATCTAGGGCAGTGGTTGGCAAACTCATGAGTCAACAGAGCCGAATATCAACAGTACAGCTACTGAAATTTCTTTTTTTTTTTAAAATATATTTTATTGATTTTTTACAGAGAGGAAGGGAGAGAGATAGTTAGAAACATCGATGAGAGAGAAACAAAGATCAGATGCCTCCTGCACATCTCCCACTGGGGATGTGCCCACAACCAAGGTACATGCCCTTGACCGGAATCGAACCTGGGACCTTTGAGTCCGCAGGCCGACGCTCTCCACTGAGCTAAACTGGTTTCGGCTGAAATTTCTTTTCAGAGCCAAATTTTTTAAACTTAAACTATATAGGTAGGTACATTGTTATTAACTTAATTAGGATACTCCTAAGGCTTAGGAAGAGCCACACTCAAGGGGCCAAAGAGCTGCATGTGGCTCGCGAGCCGCAGTTTGCCGACCACGGATCTAGGGCAACGTATAAGTTCTGTACCCAAAATGGATAAGTACACTTCTCCCTATTCTTCCTGGTAAGTACAGCTAAAAATCCTGGACATTACATAAAACAAACATAAGAAGATTCTGAAGTGAAGAGAAGGCAGCAGACTGGCCAGAAACCACATGACACATGGCTAGTTCCCTGGGTTTGGTCTTTGCCTCATATGTCCTGAATTGGGGGCCAGAGAAACTGGCAACCCAGACATGCCAAGGAAAAACAACAGAAAAGCCCTCATGAAAACCTGCTTTTTCTGGCTAAAAGACCACACAAGAGGCAACCCGACAGGACAGAAAACTTTGAGACAATACCTGCCCTATTACAGCCAAGACACATCATAAATAAACCTCAAACTAAAGACAAAAAACCCAACTCTTTAAAACCATTGAGAATCACCTTTCCTATAGTGAAAAAGATAATTCAAATAACAGCTGATTTTTCATGAGAAACCAGAAATGTTGGAGAAATACAACAGACTTCCTTCTTCTCTTGAGTCTCTCAGTGTGACAAAGTAATAAGCATAACACTTTGTGATATGGATTTCAATGTATGCAGAGAAAGTATTTAAGACAATCACATGATACATGGGGGATGAGGTAAAGGGACATAAAGGCAGAGAAGGTTTCTGCACTTGGTGGTTGTGGGAATCTACACGTGAATAAATGGCACAGAATTATACACATACAGTAAATCAATGTCCATTTCCTGGTGTTGACATTTTATTAGATTATGCCAGGTTTAACCACTGGAAGAAATTAGGTAAAAGTTACATAGACTTCTCTGTACTATCTTTGCAACTTCCTGTAAATCTATAATTATTTCAAAATAAAAGTTTACAAACATTACAAGAGTGGTTCATAAGACATTTCTATCCTAGATGAAAGATATGTTTAGCTTGGTGTGGCTCCGTTGGTCTGAGCGTCATCCAGTGCACTGGAAGGTTTTGGGTTTGATCCCTGGTCCGGGTGTGTATGGGAAGCAACTGATTGATGTATCTCTCTCATATTGATGTTTCTCTCTCCCCCTTCCTCCCTCTCTAAAATAAAAAAATAAAACACACACACACACACACACACACAAAACCTGTACTCAGAGGTAAATCAACAAAGATATACAGGTGTTCAACTACACTACTGGTTCTATTTTTCTGTAGGTTTGAAAATGTTCAAAATAACAAGTTGAGGAATAAATGAAATTAAGCCAGAACAGATCAACAAATCCGGGGACAGCCCTCACCAGCAGGTCGTATCTGCCACCAGCTGCAAGGATTTCAGAGACAGCCCTTTGCCTCCGTTTGATGAACGCCACAAACTGGAAGATGATCCCGCTGTGCTGCTGCACCTTGTAAACCAAGCCCAAATTGATCAAGACCTGCCAAGCGAAATCACACAACCGTATCAAAGGCACTGTTTTCCATCAGAACAATCTATTTAGCATAAAGCAAATATTCAGTAAGATCTGGTACAAAGTCTGTTTCACTACAGCCCACCAAGTAAGAGAAACTGCTGTCTTCTCTGAGGCTAAATGACAGTAAGAATTGCTGCACAACAGGAATCGTGATGCTTGCACAGAAATTCTGACTGAAGCCAAAATTATTACTAGGTATCAAATGTTGCAAAATGTAGAAAGCACAGATCTTCTGGGACAATAAAACACTTATTAGCATTAATACAATAAAACCCATTTCCCTCTTGTAATGTTATTAACGCTACAAATCTGTACCGCCAGAATCAAACAATTGCCAAACCTGTAACTTTATGCCAAGTTTCTTCAACAGCCCAACAACCTCCTCTAGATCTTTTATGCCATACTTCACCAGTTGGGCAACGCCTGTTTTCTGTTTTATTAATGAATTTATTGTTGGTGTTAGATCTTGCAAATCTCCCTTCTGCTCAATAAATTTGTAGAGTCGACACAGCTAGAAAGCAAAGAGGCACAGTTAGCTTGCAGTCCACAGCAGGGAAGACTTACTTTGCACTGGGTTTCGTACATATACCTCCAAGAAGAGGATTTGGTAGTTGAAGGTCATCTTAGCCCTTACCACGATCCCAAATGAGGATTATCCTTTTCCAACAACTCTAAGGCACCTCACAGAAGTGCTCCAGGCACCTACCTCCTCACAAGTTCATTTTTAAGCCACACACTTACTCATAGTTAATGCTGACCCCAGCAGAACAGAGTTTGGTTTTAGCAGAGCTTCCATTATATTTTCTTTCTTTTTTTTAAATTTAAATTTTTATTGTTTAAAGTATTATGTAAGTCCTCCTTTCCCCCCACTGACCTCTCCCCAGATGCCCCCCCATTATATTTTTAAGCCAATATTATTTTCCTTTCCATCCTCATTCTCATGAATTCTGATTACTACAGCCATACAAACGGGGGGGCTGGGGACAGGAAGGCAAAGTCTGACTTGTTCTGTCTAATACCACACCAAAGCAGTCAGAAATCCCCTCTCCTCCCTCTGCCTGACCGATTCCTATTTGTATCTTTGGGGGGGGAGGGGGGGCAGTTAGATGTCATCTCCTGCAGGCAGCCTCCTGGTCTTTCAGACCCTGATCCCAGCTCCTAGCTCTTGCCACCTGTATACATGGTTCTTCCCAGGAGAGAGCGGGGGCTAGCGATGACCTCTCCATAGCTGGCACAGTCGCTGGCACAGAGCAAGTGAGGAGGCAATAACTGGGATCGTAAGACCAGAGAAAACGTCCCGGAGCTAAAGTGGAAATTATTAAGAAGCAAAATTGTAGCTATTTTAAGGCTGTAGGCAAGCAGAACCTGGTTCAACTCTAAATTGGCACCTGGAAACTGAGAGCTGAATGAACAGTCAGCTTAATATAGTTTCACACAATAATCATAAATTATTTTTTAAAAATAAAAATGTTAAAATCTTTATTAAAGATAAAATATTTTAATTTTAAAATGGTCTCATTTAATTTTTTTCTCTTAATAACTTCTTCTCAATAATTGTAACATTAAATTTCCCCATTAATAAAATACCAGAAGCACTGGAGTCAATACCCCCTGGGTTGGGTCCTCACCCTATCACCATCTAACTCATGTCACTTTGGACAACTCAGTATCTCTTTGGGCCTCAGTGCCTCATTTGTAAAATAAGATGGGGCCAGATATTTGAACCTGTTTTGCAGCATTTCTACTCCTGTTTTGAATATGCTTAGAGTTCTATTTTTAAATAATGAGAGTACCAACTGCCTTTGTTAGATACTAATTGTTCCATTTTAAACCAACTGAACACATAACTTTGAATCAATGCTTATCATCACAAATGACCAGTGAAATTTAGCGAAAAGAAGCTGACACTTTAGCAACCAATGCAGCTTTCACGTGCAAGTGTGAAATAGCTCTGAAATGGGACATTAGTTCGAAGAACCTTTTGGGCTTAAACCTTCGGGTAGGGCATTACTGGATCGGGCAGTCTGCTGAGCAGATTCTTTGTGCTATTTATACACTCCACTGTTTGTGAACACAAGCATGTGCTGTGTACCTGTCTGGGGTTTTATGTAAATACCGTTTTTTTGTATTAGAATGCTATGCCATTAGGTCACTTGGCATATCATCAATATCTCCTCCAATATTTAACATTTAAAATCTAACCTAGTGGAATTTCTAGAACTCCCAGTGCTATTGATCTGGTCTACTTTCCATTTAAACTGTGGTCTGTGTGTGCCCTGTGAACCTGTTTTAAAGAGCGGAGGGTGAATACATGCTGCAGATGTCCCCTCATGTCTCTTTAAAGGCCAATCCTAATTAAGAACTGAAAGCAGTCTGTAGACTCCTCGACTCGCTCATTCTCTCCCTAGCTCTGCCTGACCCGAGTGCAGTCACATTGTAACCTCTCCCATGTGTGAGTTTTGCTGATCACAGGATCATGTCTGTCCAGGGGCTACAGGGTTCTGGAAAGGTTTTTAAAATCTCTCTTCCTATGTAAATATTCAGAAAAATGTAAGAAATCCCTGCTGTCTTCTGCATCGCAGCAGCTCAGTTAAGTGTGGGTGACTATGCCAAAGATCTGGGCCCAATCTAATGCCGGTAGGGAGAATACAATAAACCTGGTTACCCCGGGAGATGTTCCTCACAGCTAACGGGATTAAACACAAGAATGTAGGAGCAGGAAATGTACCAGTAAAGCAAGAGCCTTAATTTAGTTCTCAGGCGTTAGAAGACCCTGGTGGGGAGAGGTTGCAGGATGGGTGGATACCCATTAATCTGCAGAGCTCTGTGCCTCATTCTAGTCCCACAGAATCTATTTCAGAAGAGGATAGCTAGTCCTAGGTCTGCTCAGCAGGAGGGCCCACCAGGCAGCCTTTACAGGGTGTGAAGGGGGTTCTGATGATGGAGAAAGAACAGGATGATTACAGCACATTAAGCCGCAGCATGGAGAGGCTTTTTTTGATCACAGCACTGGTTTCTCTCTTCCCTTAGTCCCGTGTTGCCATGGTACCTATTAACACTCGGGGAAAACCGTCTGTGAGGCAGCAGGCAGTGCTGCCGGCTTACTGCAACAAGAATTTGGTGACATTTTCTGGTCTCACAAATTCACAGAGAGCTGTAATAACACCATGAGAAGGTACTTACACTATTAGGAGACAAAGACAGATTACAAAATTTAGCTTCCACTTCTCTCCTCGTCAGCTTTTCTGTCTAATGTAGAAGAAAAAGGTAAAATGAGAGGGACCAAATGACCCTGAATAAGGTACAATTTCCAGGCTAATTCTGTTAAGCACAGTCTTCATTTTAGATAAACTACTCCTAATCATGAAAGATGTGTTAATTCTGTAATTTACAAAAGTTTTTTTTCCAATTCATATAAAACTTCACATTATTTTAAATTGTGAAAAACCCTTACATGAAAGAATTAAAAAGGGGAAAGTTGCTGAATGGTGAGGCAACTCTGAGGTGGACAGGCCTGACCAGGGCGTTTCTGTTTGTGGGGGAGGGAGTCAACTGATCTCCATCCCCCTGATAAAAACCACAGATTGACAAGTTCCGCATTTCAGCCCACGCTGGCAGTCAGGCTGTGGCTGTGGGATATGAACAAGGCTGACCTGAGGCCTCTGAAAGACCCCTGGGGCCAGTGTCTGACTGACATATTGTATCTGTCACTGCTACACAGCGGTAGCCTTTTGGGGGAGGAAAGAACCACTAGAAACCTACAGTAATGTTAGAGGCCTCGAGGTATACCTGCCAGCTGGAAGAAAAGTTAGGTAAGCCTTTTGGTGTATAAAAACAAATAAGCCAGTGGTTCTCAACCTGTGGGTCTCGACCCCTTTGGCGGTCGAATGACCCTTTCACAGGGGTCGCCTAAGACCACCCTGCATATCAGATATTTACATTACGATTCATAACAGTAGCAACATTACACTTATGAAGTAGCAACGAAAATAATTTTGTGGTTGGGTCACATGAGGAACTGTATTTAAAGGGCCAGAAGGTTGAGAACCACTGCAATAAGCCATTATGCACTTTCACTATTTGTTCTGCCTTAACCAGAGACTGTCTGGTACTGTTAGTTACTGAATCTCCTAGATGCTTCTTATTTGTTATAAAAAACAATATTTAACAAGAAAAAAAATTATAAAAGATAAGCAAGCATTCACTTCTATCCCAGCCTCATAATATCACACAATTTAAATTTTTCAGCCTGGCTGGTGTGGCCCAGTGGTTGAGCATTGACCCATGAACCAAGAGGTCACTGGTTTGATTCCCGGTCAGGGCATATGCCTGGGTTGCGGGCTCAATCCCTGGTAGGGGTGTGCAGGAGGCAGCCAATTGATGTTTTTACCTCTCTATCCCTCTCCCTTCCTCTCTCTCTAAAATCAATAAAAATATCTTTAAAGAAAATAAAATTTTCAGTGTTTTCCTTTCAGGCTCTACTATGATGTGGCTAATTATGAAGAGGAACTGGAGGTGCCACTGCCCTGGTCTCACAGGAAAGAGGTGGCAAATGAGGCTCCAACAGAGATTTAAACCACTCTCCCCCAATTCCAGCAACCCAAGCCTATAAGTGACGTTGCTGGTAAGCATAGGTAGGCTGGAAG
Organism: Myotis davidii; assembly: GCF_000327345.1. Classification (NCBI taxonomy): domain Eukaryota; kingdom Metazoa; phylum Chordata; class Mammalia; order Chiroptera; family Vespertilionidae; genus Myotis; species Myotis davidii. The sequence continues at coordinate 5,950,280 of NW_006383006.1, forward strand.
GACTAAGGCAGGGGTGGGCAAACTTTTTGACTCGAGGGCCACAATGGGTTCTTAAACTGGACCGGAGGGCTGGAACAAAAGCATGGATGAAGTGTTTGTGTGAACTAATATAAATTCAAAGTAAACATCATTACATAAAAGGGTGTGGTCTTTTTTTTTTTTAGTTTTATTCATTTCAAACGGGCCGGATCTGGCCCGCGGGCTGTAGTTTGCCCACGGCTGGACTAAGGGCAAGGATAAGTCTTTATCCTCAATGTTAATACTCCCTTCTCTTGGCCTCTACAAATTAAGTATAATTACAGCATGTGTGAGGATGGAGTGAGTTAACCCACGTAAGATTAGATTAATGCTTGCCACATGGGTGGGTGTTCAGTAAAGGTCGTTATTAGCAAGTGTGAGGACTGTTTTTTTGCCTCCAGAAGTAAGTTAGTGAAGACCTTTATTATCTTACAAGTGAAATAAGACAATTTGATCTTTATAAAATCAGAAGTTACCCTTAAAAAAACAACAACACCCGGAAGTCACTAGTCCAGAATAAAAGCTCATTAGTTGTTGATATAATCAGAGAATTGGTTCTTTTACCTTATAGCAATGAGGGAAGGAGATACAAGTTCAAATTCAATGTTATAGCTACATCACTAAGAAAATGCTCACGAACTATTTGTATCCTTCAATATCAAGCGAAAGTAATTAAATGCTTACCACGGCATCATACAGAATAATGTAGACTTGACTGAGTTTATCTTCTGGGATCCCACAGTGTAAGAGTATTGCTTTCAATAACATGGTATGGTTCAAGTAAATACTGTAATTTCTTTCCTAGGATACCCCCGAAAAAAAGAGACTATTTTAGTTATAAAAGCAAGGTAGTTACATGACCAGACCTAAGATCTCACTATCAATTTATGATCCTAACACACGAAAAGACTGAGCATGAAAGACTGAATTTTAGTATATTACTTTCTAGCTTATTTTTTCACATAATTTTTTTCATTTGTTGTAGTCGAACAGTGTAATACCATTTAACACTTATTAGACACATTAAAGTACTTTGGCCTTCAGCTATGTTAAAAAGCCTGAGAAAATTCGCACAGACTTCAAGAGGGAAAGGATCTGGTTCAGTTGTAACTGACTTTATAAGCACAGGCTAGGAACACAGCTATCCTTACATTTGTCAATTAATGAGCGTTCCGAGTCATGTGCTACGTCCTGAGCTCAGTGCAGCAGGGCATGCAGAAAAGTGGACACACAGGTTCTGCCCAAAGGAGCACACCCTGGGCGATTCTGCCTGTGGGAGCACGAGGGTGAGGGTGCTTTACCCTTCCCCTCAAATTCCCCCCTCGGCAGCTGCCTTTGGCTCACTTCTACCACCTCTGTAACTTTCTAAATAAACTTCCTCTTATCATTTGGAAAAAAACAAAAGTGAGCACACACTCTGACTGAACAACTACCAGCCAACACAGCTCAAGGAGCAGGTGATGTCTGTGTCAGTGAGAGCTGAAAAGGGAAGGGGGCCAGTCCACCAGTGGGGAGCAGTCAGGCTTCCTGGGGAGACAGGGCCAACACCATGGCTGGGTAGAGAGAAGTCTTTCAAGAGAAGGAACTGCGCTGGAGTGAACAGCGCAGGCCCACGGAATGGGGAGGGAGGGCCTGAGAGCCAAACCTCGGGCTAAGAGCAGTGGCTAGGGAGCATGCAAACATGAGGAAAAGTGAAGTTGGGGAGTTGAGAGCTCAGGTATAGGAGGGACCCACCAAGGGCTCTGAAGAGGCTATGAACGTGCTAAAAAAAAAACCATCCTAGGAATCAGCCTAATTTCTTCCATTTTGGAAGAATAGGCAGAAAAAGAACATCCTTCCCTCAAAACAAAACAAACAGATAAAAACAAAGGCTGTTCCTTTCAAGGCCGAGGTAAAAGCCTGAGGTAAAACTCAAAAGCAACATCATAAACTCTTCTGTCACTTTAGTGACAGTGATTCACTGTCAGCACAGCTGGGGTGCAGCTCTGCAGGGTGTCCCACCCCACGCCTGATGAAGGACTCTGGTGGGGGAACCTCAGAATGTGAGAATGCGGAAAGGAACCTGCAGGGCTGGGAACTCCTGGATGATTTCATAGATAGTGTAGATGACTTCAGCAGTGGGCAGGGAGCTGTTGGTGGTGGAGGTGACGATATCAAACGCACATTCCAGAAGTTCTTTGGGATGAAATCGGTCTAATTTGCGAGGTCTGAACACACGTTCTATGCAGTATCTGGAGAGAGAAACCTGATTTCTAAGGTCGTTGCTTACTGGAATCAAATATGCATAAGACATTTTGAACAGGTAACAGCTATGAAAAATTAATCAGTGGTATGACAAAGAAAGCCTAAAGAAGGTTTTCCCAAACAGTCTTGCCTTACGGCCTACGTTCCAACTCCCAGTTTTCATTACATGTCTGAAATAGAGATGACATTACACACACAAATAACTTCACCTTAAGTGCTTGCTTTCTACAGTGATACCCACACCTTAGGACTATGACTACCAACTGTTCACTTGCAGCTGAGAATAAAAGCATGTACAAAGCTGTGATTTCTTTTGGGGAATGGAGCCTTAAAGTAGGGTGCCTCGTTGACAACAATACTGCTCCAGCTGACGAAGACCTGGTGTCAGACCCTGTGGTGTCTGCATGGACAGAAACTCTCCCCGGTGCTAAGTGCCCGGAGCTCCTGGTGTGCAGCACTCCTGCTGGTTCACTCCACTCCCCTACTCACAGCTTTCGTTCCGTTACCTATGTAGGCAGTTTTCACGCAGGGATCACTGGCCATTTGTCCCTCCAATTAAGTTTTAAAAGGGACCATCAAGAACAGCCAGATGTTATTTTTCCAAGCAACTATTCATGAAAATAATTAGTTATGTTGCCTGGGGATATTCGGAAGTCACAGAACAGACTGCAGGAGCTTCAGTACCCACCCAAGTGCCACCTCCCTCCTGAAGAGGAGGCTGACTGACCTCACCACTTTATAGAAAGGGCTACTGTGCCTGGGTGTTGGAGCATATTCCAAACTCAATACTTTACACCCCAAATTCGTTACTGTGTAAGGATCACAGAAGATAAAACATTCTTCCTGGGTTTTTCCCCACATCCACCAAATGAAATCCTCATAGTTTCTTACCGTTTTAAATTCAATATATTATTTCTTGCCACGTATCTTGCAAAAGGAACCTGAGAAATAAAGTTTCAAAGGTCAATGTCAAGAAGTGTCAACTAGCACACTCCTTTTAGTTTTTAAGTAACAGCTTTATTGAGATATAACTCATATACCATAGAGTTCAACCCTTTTAAAGTGGACAATTCTGTGGTTGTTAGTACATTCACAAAGTTGTGCACTGCTTGTCATTCATGTTCCTTGAAATGTTCCTGACTGTGTCAGTCAGCAGTAGACCCCACTGCTGCACATAATAAGGTTGGTGAGCCTTATTCGTTGTGGTATTTTTTAGGTTGTTAAGTTTGAGGAAAAATTAACTTTTAGTTAAATATACTCTGCCAAATTTTATTATGCCAAGTTAAAACCAGTGCAAGTTATTTGTGAAGATTTTTGAGTGTCATTTATGATAATGCAATCAACATGGGCATTATCTCTTGTGATGAATTCCTTGATTTTCCTACCGATTTTCTAGGAGAAATGCTTAATAACTACCCACTAATAATCATCAAAACTTGTAAAACCATTTTCAGATTGTCCCAAGAGATCTGAGAGCATCGTTAACCACTGGGTTAAATTCTAAAGGGTACTTACTTTTTATCTTTTGTAGTTGACTATCAGCTCACAGAAAAGGAACTATGTTTAAAAAATTATACTTTAGTCTCCTAACATCTAGAGAAGCAGCAGCCAGTTGTAAGTATCATTGTGTAAATGTTTGTACTTCCACCCTTTCTTTAACAGAGCCCAAATGTCTGATATGCTATTGATTCACTTATTACTCAAAAAAATCCCAAATCACTTTACTTACTGTATAAGAAAAACAAGCCAAGATATGAAAGAATTTTTTCTTAAACCAGAAAAGCAAAAACATTTTATTGCAATAAGCTGCACAACAAAGGTATGAAAAAGGAAATGCCTTGATTCCACACCCTCTCCAGAAATATACAGTCAAAGGTTCAGTGTATTCTTTGACTCTTCACTCTATTTTGATACAAACAAGCTGGTGTTTGTGGTCATTCACATGCATGTGAAGGCATGTTTATACCACACACATACCAGATGACGCAAACATATAGTGCATACACTCACTTGTTGTTTTTTAAATTTCTTTTTTTTCCCAGTTTTAAAAATGAAATGTATTTTTTTTATTGTCTAAAGTTTTACATATGACTCCTTTTTCCTCAATTGACACCTCGCCCCCTGCAACTTTCTCTCTTTCTTTATAATAAAAATGGGGTCATATTAGAGTTCCTTTGAAACACACTTTCCCCCCTACCTAACACTATCCTATGGACATTTCTACAGATCAAACATAGACATGGGTATACCTAGATACATATATATGTATTTTGATCTTATACCTCTTTGATATTCCATAGTAAATTATTCAACCATTTCCTATAGATAATCGTGCAGTTTTCAGATTTTGACCACCATAATAATATAGCAATAAAACATCCTTTTAATATTCATACACCAACATATTTGTATTTTCTTTAAATCAACTCCTCAAAGTGGAGTTCCTGGTTCACAGGGTATAGTTTGTGTAACAAAAACATTTATTTTAGTAAATACTTTCAGATTACTTTTCTAGAGGTCCAGTGATTTATATTCCCATCAGCAACATATGAAAGTACTTATTTTCCTACACCCTTGTCATCTCTGGGTATTCATTGAAATATTTTTGCCAGTCTGACGGGTGAAGTGGAGACTTTGCTTGATATTTTGCTTGATATTTCCTCATTATTAGTGAGGTGGTACACTCAGAAGTTTATCAGCCCTGTGCATTTCTTGTGAGAATTTCCTGATTATATCTTTTGCTCATTCCTCTACTTGTAAGTGCTTTCTGTCTATTATGAGTATTAAACTCGTGTCTGTCTTATGCACGGACAGTGCTACAAATGGGCTTGTCAGCAGCCAACCCTATGAGTGAACAACTGGTAAGAGTGTTGCTGTCAAAGGGAACCCTGCGGACCTGAAGGAAAGCAAGCATGAGCAGATTGCAGTACACCGGTTAGCAGACACTCCTGTTATAAGAATTTAGTTGTTCTAGACATTAACATGTTAGAAAGTTAGCAAAGATCTGCCAGGAATAGAGAAGAAAATCCATGTATTTGTCTCAGCAGACCTGGTTAATGTGCTATGGTCATTCAGCAGAGCTCAACCGCGAGACTCAGACATGGCACCTGCAATGCAGGGTTCAGTTTCTAGGGCCAAAAGCACATGTATGTTTTTTTTTTTTTAAATATATTTTATTGACTTTTTACAGAGAGGAAGGGAGAGAGATAGAGAGTTAGAAACATTGATGAGCGAGAAACATCGATCAGCTGCCTCCTGCACACTCCCTACTGGGGATGTGCCTGCAACCAAGGTACATGCCCTTGACTGGAATCGAACCCGGGACCCTTGAGTCCGCAGGCCGATGCTCTATCCACTGAGCCAAACCAGTTTCGGCAGCACATGTATGATTAACAAAGTGGATGTACACAGGGTCAAAGGATTACTGAATTCCAGTAATGCCCTCACTCCGACGACTTCCTTAAACATATGTCTCCTAAGGGTGACATTTAGATTTTAAGTTCAGCAAAAAAAAAACAAAACTCAAAAAAACAAAACACCCCAAAACAAAAAGATTAGTGGGTGTAATCTTTTAACAGACATGCCACCCCTGCGACCAGACATGGCATCCGAAATGCCAGCAGAGTATGCCCAGCCTCACCCGCAGGTCGAAAGGAAGCATCACCAGCATCCCGCTGTGGTCCATGAATAAGGCAGCTTCGTTGTGCTCGTATATTTGCCTATTTCGGGGAAGTAGTAGTGGGGTACACAACTGGACAGCTCCTAAACCAAATGAGAAAAAAAATAACTAATCATTTTTCCGAGGAAGCAAGTTAAAATGAACACAAACCTGACAGTGGGGTCTCCTGCTATGGGGACTGTGGAAATCATCATCAGTCTATGGTCAATTCTCATTAGAGAGCTCACCTAAGGTTAACTTTGCCAATCTAGTCATACTTATGACTCCGTAAACCAGCTGTACTTTAGTAGCAAGGTTGTAATATTAAAATCCGTTTCTCCTTAACAAGCTGGATTGTAAAAATAAGCTTTAATTTCACATGATGTCAGTTGCTTGTAATTTAATTTAAAAGTAAATATAATTGCACCCAAATCCATTAACAATACTTTTTTTCTTTTAAATATATTTTTGTTGATTTTAGAGAGGAAGGGAGAGGGAGAGAGAAATAGAAACATCAATGATAGAGAATCACTCATCGGCTGCCTCCTGCACACCCCCCACTGGGGATGGAGCCGACAACCCAGGCATGTGCCCTTGACTGGAATCGAACCTGGGACCCTTCAGTCCACAGGCCAATGCTCTAACCACTTAGCCAAACCAGCTAGGGCAATAGTACCTTTTTTTAAAATTAATTATATATTTTATTGATTTTTAAAAGAGAGGAAGGGAGAGGGATAGAGAGTTAGAAACATCAATGAGAGAGAAACATCAATCAGCTTCCTCCTGCACATCTCCTACTGGGGATGGATGTGCCTGCAACCAAGGTATATGCCCTTGACCGGAACTGAACCTGGGACCTTTCAGTCCGCAGACTGATGCTCTATCCACTGAGCCAAACCAGCTAGGGCAATAGTACTTTTTAATGATGAAAACAACATCTTTTAAGAAGGCATATGATTTTTTCAAAAGTACATACCGTGTCTTTTAAAGATGCGGATGATGGTCTCACACACATGCTGCTGCATCTTGGCTATACAGATCGAAAAGTTGCCCTAAAATAGGACCAATTAAAATGTTATCAAAGCTTAATAAAAAGGATCACCTAAAATATTAATCTGTGGCTTTCATTACATTGCTTGTTCTGAAGATCACTGAAGAGATTTCAAGTTAGTCCCTTTCTGAACATATTCAGGTTAGAGAAAGCACAAGTCTCACAGCACGTCCTGCTTGCGGAGGGCCAGCTAGGTTCAGAGTCCAAACTCTTAACCAGGTTGGTATTTGCCCTTCAGAGAGAGCTAGTCAAATATACACATTCCCCCTAAGGACTCTCGGCGCCACCGTGGAGCAAGCAAACCTCTAACACAGTCCCAATTCCAGCCCCAGAGCCTGCCACCCCTACTGTGGCAGCCCCAGCCCCAATGAACTTGGCTGCTGTGTCGATGTCCCTTGAAATGACACTGGTTTGGAAGCTGCGATTAGAAATAAGCGAGGTCAGGGGATGTGGGCTGCCAAGCTGCTGAGCCTCTCATCTGCACTGTCTCTGGTTGTCAGCACCACTGCAGACAGTGACCGGCTCAGCTGAGAGGTGCCCCTGACCAAGGAGGGGTGAAGACAAACTTGGTGCAGGCACACATTTTCAGGGGATGAGGGGAGCTGCTCCCAGTGCAGAGAAGACAGAGAGGGGTGGGGGCAGATACATTTTTTTTACCCTGTTTTTTTTAAAGAAAACACTGACAGCTCTTAAACCTGGCTATCCTTTAGAAACCAGCTGTATATAGGTAGGTACATTGTTATTAACTTAATTAAGGTACTCCTAAGGCTTAGGAAGAGCCACGCTCAAGGGGCCAAAGAGCCGCATGTGGCTCACGAGCCACAGTTTGCCGACCACTGGACTACCTGATCTGTAGCTGAGCTGATTGATGTCTCTGGTTGTGGACAACTGGGCCCCGTCAGTCTCTAAAAGCACTCCTTCTAATGTCCTGGGGGGTGGGTCAGAAATTCCTTCAAGTAAGTGATTAAAAGTGTGGTTCTTCCCAGAATAATACAAATACACCCATTTTGCATACACAGACCTCAGATTAAGAATTTATGTTGGAGGCCTTAAAGAAATCCATGAAAAATTAGAAACTGACTTGATCCTTCTGTGAGCCAGATACAGCTTTCTATCGAAGTCCTGCTTAAGCCCACCTTCAGTATGTCGCTGTCATAGGTGTAGTCAATGGCAGGGGGGATGCGCTGGGAGAAGATCTGGGCCATCATGGTGCGATAGGCCTTCCCATCCACGTTGGCCAGGGTGTGGTGCAGCACCTCGTGCAGCTCAGACTCCTCCATCTGCGGTGGGGGCAGCAGCTCACTCTTGAGCAGTTCTGTGGCTGTAGGCCGCTTTGCTGGATCGTGGTTCAATAGCCAGGAGATGACAGATTTCTATAACAAAACCCAGGCATACAAGGGAGGAGAAGCAACAGATGATGCTCCGGAATCCTCCTGACAAGCCCGTGGTTGCTTCCAGTCAAAGAAAAGACACCATACTTCTTGCACTTAGTGGGTGCATTTTCATTTCTGAAGGTTTCTGAATTTGTCATTTTCCTCCCTGCACTTCAATAGGCTCACGGTGCTGTGTAACAACGTAACAGGGGCCCTTTTTACATTTTATTGACATAAATGACCCAAAAAATCCTCAACAACTAACTAGCTGGGTGCCAATATTAACCTATGACAAGCCACATATACACACACATTCAGATATTTATAGCATGGAGGAGAAATTATTTTGCTCTAAAATACTGTAACTTCAGAGTGGTCTTCCCCTTCACAATCTGAACTACTTGAACCACAAAACAGAACAAAATGATAGTTTTAAATTATTTTTCTTTTCTTAAAGTCCTAAGCTTTCTCTAAAACAATGAGCTATAAAAGCATTCTCTCTTTTTTTTCCCATCAGGGAAGGCAAGGTTCCAAATAGCACTTCAAAAGCACAATGAACCACACAAAAGAACTCTGTAGTTTGTTAATTTTCTGTGCCAATCGTTGGCATTTTTATGGTGTGTTTCAAGATTAGTGACGTTTTAAGTGCTTTATCTTTTGATTTTCCCTCTACATTGTTCCCAGGACACAAGAGAATGAGTGGCAGAAGATTACTAATTGAAAAAGAAGAAAAATAGTAATTAAAACCCAAGAGTGAGGATGGTGTTTAAAGCATCAGAAAATTACCTGCTTTGTATGCTCTTCATCATCGAAGTCTTCTGGAAACTTGGGCGAAGTGGGCTGAAAGAATATCATATTCAAATCAGCAAGTGCTTGGCAGACTGCCACAGTGAAAGCATTCATTCACCAGAGATAAGAAAAGCAAATACAGAAATGAAAATCTGCCAACAGGGGAAGATGGAGGTGGCACCTTCTTGAAACCCAGTGCCATTCTTCCAAGTACATACATACTGATACAAACATTAACCAAATGACAGCCTAGATGATAGGAAGCACCTTAGGTGAGGACAAGTTGTTTAAAATCTAATGGTTTCAGAAGACAAGAAAGTAGCTTTATTAAACACACAGATGAAAAAAGGCAAAAACACCAAACCATCAACACAGAGTAAGAGAAAAACATTAACTGAAACCTCTACTTCCCCCAAAGCTCTCACCTTTCTGATAAATAAGACCCTAATTATAACATTAACTTGACAGTTTAGATATTCTTGAAATGAGGTAAATTTTGACTAAAGAAAGGCACTTCATCAAAGACAATTCTCAAGTTCCGGGAAGAGCACAGTAATCGCTTTATTTACTCCTTTACTTTATGAACATAGCCGCCCACGCTGTACTGGCAGTAAAATAATTCAAGTGTTTTCCAAAGCACTGGCTCAGCTCAGGAAGGAAGGGGAAGAATCTCAGTATCTCTTGCTCATGAATATGTAAATCTAAATCACCCTCACCCACACCTTACTCTCTGCTTTCATCTTAATGCCTTTTCTAATTCGTGTCCTTGACCTCACACACTGTTAACATTAGCCCCCTTTCAGTTTGGATAATAACAGAGGCAAGGATTAATCCCATGAACACAAATGGAAATTTAATTGAGGGAAAAAATTCAAGTGGCTGATATTTTGGTCACGGTAGTTTTCTTTAGGCACCAGCTCGGACCTTTAATTTTTAAAAGTTAATTCCCATTAACCTTATAACCCATTCTCACTGCTGTAACGGTACTGATATTATGTAAAACTTCTTGGATTTTTCCTTTGTTTTAAAATTAAGAGTAAACCTCTCAGGATCATTTTTAAAAAGTAACTATAGCTTAGCAATTTCTCCAAGTAAGATTTCTAAAAATAAACAAAACTGGGGAGTTTCTCATCATGGGAGGTATGCAAGAGATAGATTTCCACTTATTAGGAATACAGATAATTGCAGCAGGATCACTTTTTCTATATTATAAGGACCAGAAAAATCCTCTGCACTGAATTCTGCTGTCCATGCTAAGATCCAGGTTACTGGAAACTGATGCACTGAAACATCTCATACATACATCTCTGAGTTGGTTGAGAACAAAGATTCTTTCTGAGGCCGTGACCATGGGGTAATAGGACATCTCAAAGAAGATGATTCCCAGGCTGAAGAGATCCACTTTCTAAGGAGGAAAAATAATTATATTTAGAGAGTCGTGATATGAAGTATTATTTGCCAGAGAATTATGAGCACTGTTAATTGGAATTAAAGTTTGCTAAGTGAAAAACAAGCCAATTAAGTAGAAAAAAATTAATTTCTTCTAAAGAGTAGGTATAAGGTAGAGATGAGATTAAGTATTTGGCATGACTTTTCAACATTTTCCTTGAAATTTAATTGTGACTGGTTTAGCTATATACAGAGACATAGATAACCGCTGGCCAACCATTGAGAATAATTACTAAAATGCAAAGACAACTGAGATGTGTCTCAAGAATTTGCCTTACATCTTTACTAATCTCAAAAGTGAAACACAGGCCAAAATCTGCAGTTAACAAAAAAGATCAGCTATTGATTGCAAAGCCATACCAACGAGGCAGAGAAATTGCACAACAGAAAGATCACAGACAAATCCTAACAAATATAGAAGTGCAAGCAACGAGGAAAAAGGTGAAGTCAGTGCAGAGTGCCCGAGAGGGAGCTGCCGGGGGAGCCAGAGGGCATGTGCCACAGGCAGCCAGCACAGCCTGGCAGGCGGAGGGGCCTCTCATGGTCACCGCACAGGCACAGAAGCCACTTTAAAAAAAATTCCTGAATGAATTTGGAGTCAAGGATTAGTAGGAGAGACTCTCCAATCATCACCAGTGACCTCTGCAGTTTTAAAAACAAACATTCATTGTGGCATTTCCTACACGTGCTGGCTGTAGAAAATGTGGAATAATCAGAAAAGCACCAAGATCAAAATAGCAAGCGCTCAAATGTCACCACAGTTACTATTGATGTCTAAGACATGCCCACTTTGTGCTTTTTAAAATGTACACATCTACACACTATAAAACTAGAGCCATGCTATTCTTGTAACTTTTATTCCCTTAATTTAGTGAGATTTTTTAAAATACTATATCATTTTTCTAAAACAAACTTCTAAAATATGGCCTTAATGACATACAGTATTCAATTACATGGAAGTCCCATAATGTATTTAACCAGTTCCCTATTTTTAAACACGCTTGTCATTTTTCACTGTTATAAATAATACTATGGAGAATTCCCTTTACACTAGTCTTTTTGGAATGTTCATGGTTGTTTCTTTTTGGTACATTTCAAAAGGTAGAACTTCTGGGCCAAAGAGTAGAGTGCTTTTAAGGATGTAATCACACTATTCTACATTGCGTTCGGAAAGGTGGCACCAAAGTCCCCTCCCACACCCAAGTCCACCTCCCCCCACCCTCACTCTTGATGGGTCTTCGGAGGTCTGCCTCAACTTTCTGTCACTGCCAAGTGCTCCCTGTCGGGGGCCAAACCCAGGCTTGTGTTTTGATGTGAATTGCCTGCCTAATATATTTTTTAAATTTAGCTCTGCACTCTTGCTTTAAGTGATCTCATCCAATCTCATAGCTTTAAATCCCATCTGGGTGCGGATGACTCTCACATTTATACCTCTGACTCTGACCTTTCTCAGCCTTGAACCTGGAGTCTCTCGCAACCTACTGGACATCTCCAGTGGGATTTCCCGTGAGGTATTTCAAAGTTAACATGTCTCAAATGGAATTTTCCTGCCGTCTTCTCCTCCATGTCTTTCCTCAGGTCTTCTCATGCCCTTCACCTGAGCAGTGTCCCATTTTCCTTCCTTTTCCTCACCTAAATCTTCTCCATGAGGAAAACCTGTCAATTCCCCCCAAATTATCCTATAACAGCATGCTTCTCCCCGCCTCACTTGGTACCACTCTGGTTCCAGCTACCACCTGCTCCACCTGGACTTCTGCAAAGCCTCCAGCAGCAGCTGGAGTGACCTCTTGCTCGAGATCCTTCAGTGGCTCCCTGTGCCTGGTCCTTATCATGGCTAAGCTGGCCCTGCACAATCGGACCCCTGCCTTCCTCTCCAGCTTCACTTCATGCCTCTCTCCCCATTGCTCACCGCACGGTAGCTACACAGACCTTCTCTTTGATGCCTTAAATGTGCCAAACTAGCTCTCACCCCGTCTTCTCTTTAGGCATGCTACTGCTGCTTCATCCCCTTTTTCCTCCCAGGCATGCTCCAACCTCCAATTCTGCATGGCTTTTCCCTTCTTTTCCTTTATCCTAACAGCCATCTTCTTGGAAAAGCTTTCTCTGGTTTAATCTAAAGACGATGTCCCTAGTGTTCTCTGGTCACTGGACCCCTTTTCTTCTTAGCTTTTATTGGATAAGCTCCTTGAGGGCTGGAATAAGGTATTTGTCCTAGTACTCGACTGCCTTATTCCTTGTGCTCCTGGGGCCTGGCCTGGAACTGGGTTAGTTCAAATCTTCTTTGAATGGATGGAGAGACTGTAAAGTATCTCGGCAGCAGCGGTGTCAGCGTCAGTCACTGTCCTGTGTAGTGCAGTCACTCAGTATACATGTGGATACATATAAAATGTTCCTATTTCAGCTGGTAACTAAATCCCAAATGCCATGACCTTGATGTTCTTACTATTGTCTCACTCTTGAGACCTTTCCTTCTCTCCCAGAAGCTTTCCCTTTACCTGGTTGTATGCAGATTTGGTGCTTCCTTGGACTTCTGGGCTTACATACAGCGCAGTGCCAACCATCCCAGTCAAATGGCCTGCATGGAAGAAGGCGAGAGAAGGGTTTCCAATAACAGGACTTAAGAAAAGGCAAATTTTCATTAAAAAAAAAAGTTTCTTGTGCCCTGACTGGGAAGCAAGTCATGACCTCCTGGTTCATAGGTCGACACTCTACCACTGAGCTACACTGGCCAGGCTGTGGTGTGTTTTTTAATACATGAATAAAATATACTAGATTTACCTGAAGGGTCTGATTTAATTAAGTGATCTCCGGCTGCATCATCTTGTTTGCCGTCAGCCTAAAAGTATAAATAAACCAAATAGATTAAAATGTTATATTATTCCATATGAATGGCTTATCCATTTCTAAATAAAGACTGAATGAAAAATATCACACAGAAACCAGAATAATTGTAATAAAGCTTTTTTTTTAGCTGTAAAATTTTTTGTTTACTTGGCCCACTAATGCAGAGCTTGCCAGAAACCCAATAAAATCAAGAAGAAGGGCAATTCACTATAGAACTCTTTCTTTGTGACAGAAACTCCTGAAGCTTATAGAAGCAAATGCCAAACAGAATCTATTTATACTAGGAAGAGGAAGAATATATTAACAACCACCATCACCACCTCACTTTCTAACTTTCCCATTCATTTGGGTCCATTTTTATTCTTTTTTCCTAGAGGCTGGCCACCAAATTCCCACTATCACTGCTAACACCTCTAAAGTAGCCTCACCTTCCTCCACTGTATCTGTGACAGTGCTGATTCACATACCACCCTAAATCACTACTTTGCTGACATTACTTCATGGGTCGCTATTACCAGCACCATCATCAATACTAGTAGCTGTTAAAATTTTCAGTGCCGGGCACTGTCCACAGCTTTCCTGTAGTCTTATTTTATCCTGCTGACAACTCTCTGAAGTAGGGACTAGAATCAGACACCTTTTGTAAATGTGTTTGAGAAGTTAACCAAATTGCCCAATGTCACAACACAAAGAACTGGCAGAGATAGGATTCTAGTCCAGCTGTGCTCCTATCTACCTCACTATATAAGCTTTCCAGAAAGCAAGTTAAATTCTTTAGTTTGGGGACCAAGATCCCCATCATTTAGCCCTTCCTTGGTCTTAGCATTCCTCTAAATACCCTGTGCTGGTCAGGACCACATTCTTACTGACCCCCTTCCATTTCCTCCTTCTCTGCTCCTTCTAACCTCTCCTTTTAATTCAGCATCTATTTACCATTTATCCAAATGGATTATTTACCATTAATCCAAATCCTATTTTATTTTCTCTGACCGCCCTTAAAATTAACGGCATTTACTAACGGCGTACTCTTTTGGAACTTAATAACTTGGGCTTCCAATGTCAAGTAAACTCTTCCTCTGGCACTCAAGGTCTGCCACCTACAGGGCTTTCAACCTTCCAGCATCCTCTCTCGCCCAACAACATGCTGGCCTTCAGACAATCATGTCTGCTCACCTCAGGGCCTTTGCTTATACTTATTTTTGCTGGAATCCCCATCCTGGTGTCACTATACCCTGCCCTCAAGCTTGGCCTGCTGGACTCACATCCATCCTTTAAGGCACATCTGAAATGCTGTTTTCTTTATGTAGCTTTTCTTGATCCTCATAACCATATGTAGATTTTCTCCTTTTATATCTCTACTAGAGGCCCAGCGCACGAAATCGTGCATGGGTAGGGTCCCTAGGCCTAGCCTGCGATCAGGGCCATCTCCCGCCCACTCACCAGTCCCCAGCCCCGCCCCACCGCCGCCACCCACCCTGGTTCCCCGTTCGCCATCTGGAGATCTATTGGAGCCTGTGGGCCAGGGGGAGAGATTAAGAGGTTGGCTATTCTGCCCACTTGCCAGTCTCCAGTCCCCAGTCCCGCCCCACGGCCGACACCCACCCCAATTCCCTGTGGTTCCCTGTTCGCCATCCAGCGATCGGAGCCTGCGGCCGGGGGTAGGGACCAAGAGGTCTGCCTTCTGTCCGCTTGCCAGTCCCCAGTCCCTAGTCCCGCCCCACCACCGCCACCCACCCTGGTTCCCAGTTCGCCATCTGGTAATCTATTGGAGCCTGTGGGCCAGGGGGAGGGACCAAGAGGTCGGCCGTTCTGCCCGCTCACCAATCCCCAGTCCACCTCACTGCCGACACCCACCCTGGTTCCCCATGGTTCCCCATTTGCCATCCAGCGAACGGAGCCTGTGGGCTGGGGAAAGGGATTGAGAGGTGGTCAATGCTCCTCATAGCGACTGGTCAATCAATCGTTCTGGTCGTTATGCCATTATGATTGCTGGCCTTTTATTATATAGGATTTCGCTCACTTCACATTATTTTAGCTTTGTATGTTAAACAACTACTCTATAGTGCTGTGAAGAACAAACGCCTGTGGATTATATATTGTCTAGGAGTGATGTTTTATGCTTTTTGAGCCTTATTTCCTTAAAATAACTAAAAGCACCTCAAGTGAAAAGCACCTAGCCCAGTGCCTGGTGTGGTAGACCAAAATACAAATTATTTCATAAAGTATTATATGCTTAAATATTGACATACTTATGTCCTAAATTATGTCCCTCAAGTGGAATGCACTCACTAAAATGCACTCACAATTTCAAAGCATAAAAGGTCACTTGCAGCTCACCCCTTCAGACTCGTATTGCTTCCTAGGGCTTACACAGCAGAGTTCACTGATCTCATCACTATCCTGTCTTCTGACACTTTCATTATTATCAAAGCGTGCAAGGCCCTTTTCAGGCACAGTCTAATTTAAAAAATACTCACAGCAAAGGGTAGATGGTCTGTCGCCAAACCAAAATCACCTATTTTTACGTGGTCATCAGAATCCAAAAAAATGTTGACAGGCTTCAAATCCCGGTGGATCATTCCCTAATGGAAGAGAGCAAAGAAACCAAGTTTAACCTGTTTCCTAATTCCCTTGCCTAGGAAACACTTGCTTTTCTCCACTCATTTGAATTGTACCAACATTTACAAGCGCCAACTGGTTTTCATGAGGTCTTCCACGGTAATTCTAACACTTCAACTTTGAATCCCTAGCACACACGGAAGGTTCTCAATGAATACTTGTTACATGAGTATGCTTTCTCCCCTTCCTAACGGCATTCTCATAATGCATATTGTTCCAGGTACTATAATATAGGAGATAACTAAATGTAATAAAAACACATTGTGTGATCCCTTTTACCTTACATGAAAGTACATTTTAGCTCCCTCAAAAAAAAACACAAGTCCTTCTCAAGCATGGGGTTTGTCTGCCTGTATTTCTAGGTGTGGCACCATGTTAGCTACCCAACAAATGATGAGCAGATACGGAGCAAATTAGATCGAGAGAAGAGAGCACAGGGGCATGGTTGTAGAACGCCAGGATGATATCACAGTAATAGAGTTCTAGTGACCCTCACTAGAACGCATTTTTATTTCCAGCCTTGCAAATTTTGTTTCCACCAAATCATTTATAAACTAGACATGTGTAAATTACAGTTCTGGCTTTTTAGTAGAAAAATGGTACAGTATAAATATTTCGAGGTTAAAGAAACTGAAGCAAAGGAAAAAACATATTTATACTGGCTAATGCATTAGACAATTCCATTTTTTAAAAAGTAAGAGTGCTTCATCTTGAAGCTAGCCCCATTAGTATTTACACTGTAATGGCAATTTCTAGCTTTATAATGACACTAGAGGCCCAGTGCACAATATTTGTGCACTTGGGGGGGGGTCCCCTCAGCCTGGCCTGTGCCCTCTGAAGGAGTGGGCCTAAGCCAGCAGGTGGACATCCCCCGAGAGGTCCTTAGCCATGCCGCCACCGCCTCTGCGCTCAGCCGTGAGCCAGCTCAGGGCTTCTGGCTGAGTGGCACTCCCCCTGTGGGAGTGCAATGACCACCAGGGAGCAGCTCCTGCATCGAGCACCTGCCCCCTGGTGGTTAGTACGCATCATAGCAACCAGTCATTCTGCTGTTCGGTCGATTTGCATATTAGGGTTTTATTATATAGGATTTTGTACATGTTACTCAACAAGTCCCATCTCTGTCCTTGCTAGATGACTTTCTGGTTCCTCCATGTTCCTGGGAAGGGTGGTACCAAGTCAGAATCAGATAACTTGGCCTGCATCAATCACATTCTCACTGTATTCTAAACCACTCTAGGAGTCATCCTCATATTCTAGGCATGTTCATGTATTTCCTAACCCAGAGGTTGGCAAAGTTTTTCTGTGAAGGGCCAGAAAATATTTTAGACTTTATGGGCCACAGAATCTGTCATAACTATTCAATTCTATAGTTGTAGCATAAAAGCAGCCATAGGCATTATGTAAGCAATGAGCAAGGGCCTGTTCCAATAACACTTTATGGACATTGAAATTTGAATTTCATAGAATTTTCATGTGTCATGAAATATTCTTTTGATTGTTTTTAAATAATTACTTAAAAATGTAAAAGCCATTCTTACAGGCCAGGCCATACATAATGTGGTTGGATTTGACCAGTGGGCCACAGTTTTCTAAACCTTGGTCTAACTTTCAATATTTTAAGTTTGATACTTTGTACTACTTTCTTATCTTTTGACACATAGTTCTAGTACCTATAAAAATAGATTATTTTCAATATACCCACAATTTTCTCTCTATTTCTGTTTTTCTCCAATCTTACATTATTTGATTTTCTTATTCGATCTTAAATTTTATATAAAGATAAGTTTTCAGATATGAAATGCTGTAGTTTACTTTCTCATGGATATAAGCCAGTCCATCCAGAATCTCCCGGAAAAGCCTCCAGAGTCTGTTGGTGTCTTGATACAGTCCCTGGTCGATGGTGTCACGTAAGGTGCTCTTTTCACAGTATTCCATCTATGGACAAGAACAAACCAGGAGGGATTTGACTGTACAGAGTTTCAATTGAGGACAATTGCAATAAATGTAATCCTTCATTTTAAAACATGTACCACAGGTTTCAAATAGTTATGGAAAAGGTTTGATTTTTAAAAAATATATATTTTATTGATTTTTTACAGAGAGGAAGGGAGAGGGATAGAGAGTTAGAAACATTGATGAGAGAGAAACATCGATCAGCTGCCTCCTGCACGCCCCCCACTGGGGATGTGCCCTCAACCAGGGTACATGCCCTTGACTGGAATCGAACCTGGGACCTTTCAGTCTGCAGACTGACGCTCTATTCACTGAGCCAAACCGGTTAGGGCACTGATTTTTTTTTTAATTGAAAAAAAAACAACAAGAGTATTAAAAAATTGGGGATAAAATATGCATAATCTTAGCATCCTAACAGAACCAATTTTTCATATTACTGTTTATTTAAAAATTATCTTACTTGTTTAAAATCCTTGTCACAAATAATATAAAAATCTGAGAAGTATACTTTTATTTATTGTTTTACAAGGTTATTTCTAAACCCAAATTTTCAAGAAGGGCTAATTAACCTAATGATGTCATTAGCCTTTCTCATTTGTACATTACATTAATGACAGTGACCTTCAAATCTAAAATAAAACATTATAAATATAAAAACAATCCAGAAAGGGCTCTATTTCACTCCTTAAATGTATTGAAGTATCAGAAAACAATGGTATATCAACATGTAGCATTTGATTTATGAATCTTCTAGACTATATGTTTCAAACCAGTGCCAGAGGTGAGATTTCTCATAAAAGAGGATTTTACTGTTTTTAAAGAAAGGACCATCTCCTTTTAAAAGAGAGGAATATCCTCTCATGATCCAAATAACCATCTACAAATTCTGACTCACTCTCCAGGCCTCTGATTCCCACCCACAATCCTACCACACCTCAGATGCATCTCTTCTACATACTTCTGTCAGAGAGTAATGGCATGTAGTAGATACTCAATAGGTAGCTGTTCGGGAGACAAATGCCTTAGAGTGTGTGTGAGTAGTATCTCAAAGATGTTACTGGCTGGGTAGCTCAGTTGGTTAGAGCATCGTCCTGATACACCAAGGTTTCAGGTTTGATTCCTGGTCAGGGTACATAAAAGAAGCAACCAATGAATACATAAATAAGTGGAACAACAAGTCAATGTTTTTTTCTCTCTCCCCCTTCTTTCTCTCTCCCAAATCAATAAATAAAACTTTAAAAATAAATAAATAAGATAAAAAAAAGTTTCAGTTAGGGAATACCAAAAACTAATTCCAATGCCAGGGAAGCAACTACCTAATTAGCCTCTTTTGAAACACTACACTTGTCTGAAAACTGTCAAACTTATCTTCATGTTTGAAGACCTGCCTACTTGCAAATATGACTGAATATACTAATAATGCCCCATGGTCCTGTTCACTTGGAGTCGAGGCAAGTTTTCATTTTTGGTTAGTGGCTGTTCCTCTGCTGGCAGAACTCACCACTGTCCAGAACACCGCCCCTCAGGCATGGGGGCAGGCCAAAGCCACAGGCTTCCCTTTAGTCATGCCTCATTGCAACGGGTTAGCCTGTGGCTCTTGTCCCCGAGAGGTTCCAGGACAAGCCAGTTTGCCTAAAGCCAAGCTGGCGTTTCTTCTGCACATGCAAGGATGTTTGTGCATCAGACCTTAACTGGCCAGATTCAATTTGTTAGAAAAAGCAGTTTCTTACATGCAGTCTAGCATTTATGAAACTCGGATATGGTTCTAATTACTTCACATACATTATTTCATTTATGCTTCACGAGTCATGGAGACTGCTGTTATTTAATTCACAGATAAGGAACCTGAGGCACAGGCTGCTGAAGAACCGTGCCTGAGCTCACACAGCTGTGGCTGGTAGATCCAAGATGTGAACTTACACAGCCCGAGTCCGGAGCCCACAAGCAGCACCCTATGCCGCCTCCTGCTATGGTACAGGAGAGCATGAGTGCGAGGCTGAGGGAAAGGGCCTCCATGCTGCAGTCCTCGCTGGCCAATTAACCTCTGGTAGTGCCAGGGGGTCCTGCTCTGCCCACTGTCTTGCTCTAGTCTCCTGAAACATACCCACCAGCAATTGCTGGTCACCACACTGCATGCCAGAGCCTCACCTGGATATAGAGGTAGTGCACAGCTTCTGTGGTCACTGATAATTCACTCTCATGGCAACTGTTCTTCCCATTGCAGTCTTCATCCTAAACCAAGAGGAGCACAGGAGAGCTCAAAGTGGGGCTAAAATTAAACAAGGTCATCATCATCATCATCAACTCATTTGTGTCTGCCCACACCAAATACTTGGCCATCCCGTTGCCTTATTTAGAGGGAAGGTCATCGGGCAGAGCACAATCATTGTCCTTTAGCTGCTTACAGAATTCTAAAGACAATTTTGCTATTATCTGAATCCACTGTATAGTTTCCAGGTCTGTCACTGTACAGAATAATTGATAGGGAAAATAAAAAAACAGGTAGGTATTAAAGGTGTGCGATCTACAGAAGACTCCATGTCAAGTCAGTTCTTTCTTACCATTATATCTTTCTCTGGATAAGGAAAGCAGAATGTGTACAGACTAATACTTTAAGGCTTCTGTTTTACTGAATGCCTTCCTTTGGAAACAGAAGATTAGAAATTCGTCTTTAGCTAAAACAAATGAAATGGGTCATATGACCCAAAACACACTGCCCTTTGGGCTACACTGCTGCAGAGCAGGTCCTCCAGTACCACTTACAGCCGCTGATACTCTCTACTACTTTCCACATGGCTAGTCTGTTTGTCTCCTTCAGCTAACTTTCTAACACATGTCCCTGTTTTTAAAAAATTATTTTCTCTTCTAATAGACATAATTAAATACTCCCCCACAAGGTTTAGTAAAAAGCATTTGGCAGCATCTGACCTTTTTCTTTTGTCATGGGTGTCTTTACTCTGCTCCAAATTGCTTGCATTTATTAACCAAACTAGAGGCCCGGTACACAAATGCATGCACGGGTGGAGTCCGGCCAGCCTAGCCTGCCCTGATCGGGTCCAATTGGGCCAGGACGGCTGGTGGGGAGTGGATGCAGGAGGTTGGCCAGCTGGCCTTGCCCCATATTGGGGTGGGAGGGCCGATTGGGGGTGGAACCAGCCAGAGAGGTGGGGCCACAGGGTGGTTGGCTGGAAGGCACCATCCCTGATTGGGGTGGGGGTGCCCCATCCCCTAGCCGAACTCCTGGGTCGAGGGGACAATTTGCATATTAGCCTTTTATTATATAGGACTAGAGGCCCGGTGCACAAAAATTTGTGCACTCAGGGGTAGGGGGTCCCTCAGACCTGCCTGTGCCCTTTCGCAGTCTGGGACCCCTCGGGGGTGACCACTTGCTGGCTTAGGCCTACTCCCCAAGGGATTGGGCCTAACCTGGCAGTCAGATATCCCTCTGGCAGCCTGGGAGCCCTCAGAGGATGTCCACTTGCCAGCGGGGAGCAGGCCTAAGCTGCAGTCAGACATCCTTAGCGTTGCTGAGGAGGTGGGAGAGGCTCCCACCACCACCACTGTACTGGGAGCCATCATCCTGGCTTG